>NC_092709.1:371607310-371969996 GCF_047496885.1 Scyliorhinus torazame
TTGTCATTCACTCAGTATCACTCACTCTCACTCACTCAGTACAACTGTCACTCACTCAGTATCACTGTCACTCTCTCAGTGTCACTGTCACTCACTCAGTGTCACTGTCACTCACTCAGTATCAATGTCACTCACTCAGTATCACTGTCACTCACTCTGTATCACTGTCACTCACTCACTGTCACTCACTCGCTGTCACTCACTCACTGTCACTCACTCACTGTCACTCACTCAGTATCACTCTCACTCAATATTACTGTCACTCACTCAGTAATACTGTCACTCACTCAGTATCACCGTCACTCACTCAGTATCACTGTCACTCACTCAGTATCACTGTCACTCACTCAGTGTCACTGACACTCACTCAGTGTCACTCACTCAGTATCACTGTCACTCACTCACTGTCCCTCACACAGTATCACTGTCACTCGCTCACTATCACTGTCACTCAGTATAACGGACACTTACTCAGTATCACTGTCACTCACTCAGTATTACTGTCACTCACTCAGTATCACTGTCACCAACTCAGTATTACTGTCTCTCACTCAGTATTACTGTCTTTCACTCAGTATAACTGTCACTCACTCAGTATCACTGTCACTCTCTCAGTATCACTGTCACTCACTCAGTCTCACTGTCACTCACTCAGTATCAATGTCACTCACTCAGTATCACTGTCACTCACTCTGTATCACTGTCACTCACTCAGTGTCACTCACTCACTGTCACTCACTCAGTATCACTCTCACTCAATATTACTGTCACTCACTCAGTTTTACTGTCACTCACTCAGTATCACCGTCACTCAGTCAGTATCACTGTCACTCACTGAGTATCACTGTCACTCACTCAATGTCACTGACACTCACTCAGTGTCACTCACTCAGTATCACTGTCACTCACTCACTGTCCCTCACTCAGTATCACTGTCACTCACTCTGTGTCACTGTCACTCACTCAGTATCACTGTCATTCACTCAGTATCACTCACTGTCACTCACTCAGTATCACTGTCACTCACTCAGTATCACTCTCACTCACTCAGTATCACTGTCACTCCCTCAGTATCACTGTCACTCAGTATCACTGTTAAACACTCAGTACCACTGTCACTCACTCAGTATCACTCCCACTCACTCAGTATCAATGTTACTCACTCAGTATCACTGTCACTCACTCACTGTCACTCACTCACTGTCACTCACTCAGTATCACTCTCACTCAATATTACTGTCACTCACTCAGTATCACCGTCACTCACTCAGCATCACTGTCACTCACTGAGTATCACTGTCACTCACTCAGTGTCACTGACACTCACTCAGTGTCACTCACTCAGTATCACTGTCACTCACTGACTGTCCCTCACTCAGTATCACTGTCACTCACTCAGTGTCACTGTCACTCACTCAGTATCACTGTCATTCACTCAGTATCACTCACTGTCACTCACTCAGTATCACTGTCACTCACTCAGTATCACTGTCACTCACTCAGTATCACTGTCACTCACTCACTGTCCCTCACTCAGTATCACTGTCACTCACTCAGTGTCACTGTCACTCACTCAGTATCACTTTCATTCACTCAGTATCACTCACTGTCACTCACTCAGTGTCACTGTCACTCACTCAGTATCACTGTCATTCACTCAGTATCACTCACTGTCACTCACTCAGTATCACTGTCACTCACTCAGTATCACTTTCAATCACTCAGTATCACTCCCTCTCACTCAGTATCACTGTCACTCACTCAGTATCACTGTCAGTCACTCAGTATCACTCACTGTCACTCACTCAGTATCACTCCTACTCACTCAGTATCACTGTCAATAACTCAGTATCACTGTCACTCACTCACTGTCACTCAATCAGTATCACTGTCACTCAAACAGTATCACTGTCACTCACTCTGTATCACTGGCACTCACTCAGTATCACTGTCACTCACTCAGTATCACTGTCACTCACTTAGTATCACTCTCACTCACTCAGTATCACTCACTGTCACTCACTCAGTATCCCTCTCACTCACTCAGTGTCACTCTCACTCACTCAGTATCACTATCACGCACTCACTGTCACTCACTCAGTATCACTGTCACTCACTCAGCATCACTGTCACTCACTCGATATCACTGTCACTCACTCAGTATCACTCTCACTCACTCACTGTCACTCGCACAGTATCACTGTCACTCGCTCAGTATCACTGTCACTCACTCAGCATCACTGTGACTCACTCAGTATCACTGTCACTCACTCAGTATAATTGTCACTCACTCAGTATCACTGTCACTCACTCAGTATTACTGTCACTCACTCAGTATCACTGTCACTCACTCAGTATTACTGTCACTCAATCAGTATTACTGTCTCTCACTCAGTATGACTGTCACTCACTCGGTATCACTGTCACTCACTCGGTATCACTGTCATTCACTCAGTATCACTCACTGTCACTCACTCAGTATCACTGTCACTCACTCAGTATCACTGTCACTCACTCAATATTACTGTCACTCAGTATCACTGTCACTCACTCAGTGTCACTGTCATTCACTCAGTATCACTGTCATTCGCTCAGTTTCACTCACTGTGCCACTCACTCAGTATCACTCCCACTCACTCAGTATCACTGTCAGTCACTCAGTATCACTCACTGTCACTCACTCAGTATCACTGTCATTCGCTCAGTTTCACTCACTGTGTCACTCACTCAGTATCACTCCCACTCACTCAGTATCACTGTCACTCACTCAGTATCACTCCCACTCACTCAGTATCACTGTCACTCACTCAGTATCACTGTCAGTAACTCTGTATCACTGTCACTCACTCACTGTCACTCAGTCAGTATCACTGTCACTCACTCTGTATTACTGCCACTCACTCAGCATCACTGTCAATCACTCAGTATCACTGTCACTCACTCAGCATCACTGTCACTCACTCAGCATCACTGTCACTCACTCAGTATCACTGTCACTCACTCAGTATCACTGTCAATCACTCAGTATCACTGTCACTCACTCAGCATCACTGTCACTCACTCAGCATCACTGTCACTCACTCAGTATCACTCTCACTCACTCAGTATCACTCACTGTCACTCACTCAGTGTCACTCTCACTCACTCAGTATCACTATCACTCACTCACTGTCACGCACTCAGTATCACTGTCACTCACTCAGCATCACTGTCACTCACTCGGTATCACTGTCACTCACTCAGTATCTCTGTCACTCACTCGGTATTACTCTAACTCACTCACTGTCACTCACACAGTATCACTGTCACTCGCTCAGTATCACTGTCACTCACTCAGCATCACTGTGACTAACTCAGTATCACTGTCACTCACTCAGTATAACTGTCACTTACTCAGTATCACTGTCACTCACTCAGTATTACTGTCACTCACTCAGTATCACTGTCACTCACTCAGTATTACTGTCACTCACTCAGTTTTACTGTCTCTCACTCAGTATCACTGTCACTCACTCGGTATCACTGTCACTCACTCTGTATCACTGTCATTCACTCAGTATCACTCACTGTCACTCACTCAGTATCACTGTCACTCACTCAGTATCACTGTCACTCACTCGGTATTACTGTCACTCAGTATCACTGTCACTCACTCACTGTCACTCACTCAGTATCACTGTCACTCACTCAGTGTCACTGTCACTCACTCAGTATCACTGTCATTCACTCAGTATCACTCACTGTCACTCACTCAGTATCACTGTCACTCACTCTGTATCACTGTCACTCACTCAGTATCACTGTCACTCACTCAGTATCACTGTCACTCAGTATCACTGTTACACACTCAGTACCACTGTCACTCACTCAGTATCACTCCCACTCACTCAGTATCACTGTCAGTCACTCAGTATCACTCAATGTCACTCACTCAGTATCACAATCACTCACTCAGTATCACTGTCACTCACTCAGTATCACTCCCACTCACTCAGTATCACTGTCACTCACTCAGTATCACTGTCAGTAACTCAGTATCACTGTCACTCACTCACTGTCACTCACTCAGTATCACTGTCACTCAATCAGTATCACTGTCACTCACTCAGTATCACTGGCACTCACTCAGTATCACTGTAACTCACTCAGTATCACTCTCACTCACACAGTATCACTCACTGTCACTCACTCAGTATCACTCTCACTAACTCAGTATCACTCACTGTCACTCACTCAGTATCACTCTCACTCACTCACTGTCACTCACTCAGTGTCACTCTCACTCACTCAGTATCACTCTCAAGTATCAGTATCTCAAGGAACAGGTGCTACGTGTCCTTGATATGTATGTCCCTGTCAGGCAGGGAAGAGATGGTCGAGTGAGGGAACCATGGTTGACAAGAGAGGTTGAATGTCTTGTTAAGAGGAAAAAGGTGACTTATGTAAGGCTGAGGAAACAAGGTTCAGACAGGGCATTGGAGGGATACAAGATAGCCAGGAGGGAACTGAAGAAAGGGATTAGGAGAGCTAAGAGAGGGCATGAACAATCTTTGGCGGGTAGGATCAAGGAAAACCCCAAGGCCTTTTACACATATGTGAGAAATATGAGAATGACTAGAGCGAGGGTAGGTCCAATCAAGGACAGTAGCGGGAGATTGTGTATTGAGTCCTAAGAGATAGGAGAGGTCTTGAATGAGTACTTTTCTTCTGTATTTACAAATGAGAGGGGCGATATTGTTGGAGAGGACAGTGTGAAACAGATTGGTAAGCTCGAGGAAATACTTGTTAGGAAGGAAGATGTGTTGGGCATTTTGAAAAACTGGAGGATAGACAAGTGCCCCGGGCCTGACGGGATATATCCAAGGATTCTATGGGAAGCAAGAGATGAAATTGCAGAGCCGTTGGCAATTATCTTTTCGTCCTCACTGTCAACAGGGGTGGTACCAGGGGATTGGAGAGTGGCGAATGTCGTGCCCCTGTTCAAAAAAGGAACTAGGGATAACCCTGGGAATTACAGGCCAGTTAGTCTTACTTCGGTGGTAGGCAAAGTAATGGAAAGGGTACTGAAGGATAGGATTTCTGAGCATCTGGAAAGACACTGCTTGATTAGGGATAGTCAGCACGGATTTGTGAGGGGTAGGTCTTGCCTTACAAATCTTATTGAATTCTTTGAGGAGGTGACCAAGCATGTGGATGATGGTAAAGCAGTGGATGTAGTGTACATGGATTTTAGTAAGGCATTTGATAAAGTTCCCCATGGTAGGCTTCTGCACAAAGTAAGGAGGCATGGGATAGTGGGAAATTTGGCCAGTTGGATAACGAACTGGCTAACCGATAGAAGTCAGAGAGTGGTGGTGGATGGCAAATATTCAGCCTGGATCCCAGTTACCAGTGGTGTACCGCAGGGATCAGTTCTGGGTCCTCTGCTGTTTGTGATTTTCATTAATGACTTGGATGAGGGAGTTGAAGGGTGGGTCAGTAAATTTGCAGACGATACGAAGATTGGTGGAGTTGTGGATAGTAAGGAGGGCTGTTGTCGGCTGCAAAGAGACAGAGATAGGATGCAGAGCTGGGCTGAGAAGTTGCAGATGGAGTTTAACGCTGAAAAGTGTGAGGTTGTCCATTTTGGAAGGACAAATATGAATGCGGAATACAGGGTTAACGGTAGAGTTCTTGGCATTGTGGAGGAGCAGAGAGACCTTGGGGTCTATGTTCATACATCTTTGAAAGTTGCCACTCAAGTGGATAGAGCTGTGAAGAAGGCCTATGGTGTGCTCGCGTTCATTAACAGAGGGATTGAATTGAAGAGCCGTGAGGTGATGATGCAGCTGTACAAAACTTTGGTAAGGCCACATTTGGAGTACTGTGTACAGTTCTGGTCGCCTCATTTTAGGAAGGATGTGGAAGCTCTGGAAAAGGTGCAAAGAAGATTTACCAGGATGTTGCCTGGAATGGAGAGTAGGTCTTACGAGGAAAGGTTGAGGGTGCTAGGCCTTTTCTCATTAGAGCGGAGAAGGATGAGGGGCGACTTGATAGAGGTTTATAAGATGATCAGGGGAATAGATAGAGTAGACAGTCAGAGACTTTTTCCCCAGGTGGAACACACCATTACAAGGGGACATAAATTTAAGGTGAAAGGTGGAAGATATTGGAGGGATATCAGAGGTAGGTTCTTTACCCAGAGAGTAGTGGGAGCATGGAATGCACTGCCTGTGGAGGTAGTTGAGTCGGAAACATTAGGGACCTTCAAGCAGCTGTTAGATAGGTACATGGATTACGGGAAAATGATATAGTGTAGATTTATTTGTTCTTAAGGGCAGCACGGTAGCATTGTGGATAGCACAATTACTTCACAGATCCATGGTCCCAGGTTCGATTCCGGCTTGGGTCATTGTCTGTGCGGAGTCTGCACGTCCTCCCCGTGTCTGCGTGGGTTTCCTCCGGGTGCTCCGGTTTCCTCCCACAGTCCAAAGATGTGCGGGTTAGGTGAATTGGCCAATGATAAATTGCCCTTAATGTCCAAATTGCCCTTGGTGTTGGGTGGAGGTGTTGAGTTTGGGTCGGGTGCTCTTTCCAAGAGCTGGTGCAGACTCGGGGGGCCGAATGGCCTCCTTCTGCACTGTAAATTCAATGATAATCTATGATTAATCTAGGACAAAGGTTCGGCACAACATCGTGGGCCGAAGGGCCAGTTCTGTGCTGTATTTTCTATGTTCTATGTTCTCACTCACTCACTGTCACTCACTCAGTATCACTGTCACTCACTCAGTATCACTGTCACTCACTCAGTATCACTCACACTCACTCAGTATTACTGTCACTCATTCTGTATCACTGTCACTCACTCAGTATCACTCTCACTCAGTCAGTATCACTGTCACTCATTCAGTATCACTGTCACTCACTCAGTATCGCTGTCACTCACTCAGTATCGCTGTCACTCACTCAGTATCGCTGTCACACACTCAGTATCACTGTCTCTCACTCAGTATCGCTGTCACTCACTCCGTATAACTTTCACTCACTCATTATAACTGTCACTCACTCAGTATCACTATCACTCACTCAGTATCACTATCACTCACTCAGTATCACTGTCACTCACTCAGTATCACTGTCACTCACTCAGTATCACTGTCACTCACTGAGTATCACTTTCTCTCACTCAGTATCACTGTCACTCACTCATAACTGTCACTCAATCAGTATCACTATCACTCACTCAGTATCACTGTCACTCAGCATCACTGTCACTCACTCAGTATCACTGTCAATCACTCAGTATGATTGTCACTCACTCAGTATCACTGTCACTCTCTCAGTATCACTTTCACCCACTCAGTGTCACTGTCACTCACTCAGTCTCACTCTCTCTCACTCAGTATCAATACCACTCACTCAGTATCACTGTCACTCACTCGGTATCACTGTCACTCACTCAGTATCACTGTCACTCACTGAGTATCAATGTCTCTCACTCAGTATCGCTGTCACTCACTCAGTATCACTGTCACTCACTCAGTATCACTGTCACTCACTCGGTATCACTGTCATTCACTCAGTATCACCGTCACTCAGCATCACTGTCACTCACTCAGTATCACTGTCAATCACTCAGTATGATTGTCACTCACTCAGTATCACTGTCACTCTATCAGTATCACTGTCACTCACTCAGTATCACTATCACTCACTCAGTATCACTGTCACTCACTCAGTATCATTGTCACTCAGTATCACTGTAACACACTCAGTACCACTGTCACTCACGCAGTATCACTCCCACTCACTCAGTATCACTCTCAGTCACTCAGTATCACTCACTGTCACTCACACAGTATCACTGTCAGTCACTCAGTGTCGCTGTCACTCACTCAGTATCGCGGTCACACACTCAGTATCACTGTCTCTCACTCAATATCGCTGTCACTCACTCAGTATAACTGTCACTCACTCATTATAACTGTCACTCACTCAGTATCAATACCACTCACTCAGTATCACTGTCACTCACTCGGTATCACTGTCACTCACTCAGTATCACTGTCACTCACTGAGTATCAATGTCTCTCACTCAGTATCGCTGTCACTCACTCAGTATCACTGTCACTCACTCAGTATCACTGCCACTCACTCGGTATCACTGTCATTCACTCAGTATCACTGTCACTCAGCATCACTGTCACTCACTCAGTATCACTGTCAATCACTCAGTATCACTGTCACTCACTCAGTATCACTGTCACTCACTCAGTATCACTGTCACTCACTCAGTATCATTGTCACTCAGTATCACTGTAACATACTCAGTACCACTGTCACTCACTCAGTATCACTCCCACTCACTAAGTATCACTCTCAGTCACTCAGTATCACTCACTGTCACTCACTCAGTATCACTGTCAGTCACTCAGTATCACTGTCACTCAATCAGTATCACTGTCACTCACTCAGTATCACTGGCACTCACTCAGTATCACTGTCACTCACTCAGTATCACTGTCACTCACTCAGTATCACTGTCACTCACTCAGTATTACTCTCACTCACTCAGTATCACTCACTGTCACTCACTCAGTATCACTCTCACTCACTCAGTATCACTCTCAGTCACTCACTGTCACCACGTAGTATCACTGTCACTCACTCAGCATCACTGTCACTCACTCAGTATCACTGTCACTCACTCGGTATCACTGTCATTCACTCAGTATCACTGTCACTCAGCATCACTGTCACTCACTCAGTATCACTGTCAATCACTCAGTATGATTGTCACTCACTCAGTATCACTGTCACTCTCTCAGTATCACTTTCACCCACTCAGTGTCACTGTCACTCACTCAGTATCACTGTCACTCACTCAGTATCACTGTCACTCACTCAGTGTCACTTTCACTCACTCAGTATCACTGTCACTCACTCAGTATCACTGTCACTCACTCAGTATCACTGTCACTCACTCAGTATCATTGTCACTCAGTATCACTGTTACACACTCAGTACCACTGTCACTCACTCAGTATTACTCCCACTCACTCAGTATCACTCTCAGTCACTCAGTATCACTGTCACTCACTCAGTATTACTCTCACTCACTCAGTATCACTCACTGTCACTCACTCAGTATCAATCTCACTCACTCAGGATCACTCTCAGTCACTCACTGTCACTCACTTAGTATCACTGCCACTCACTCAGCATCACTGTCACTTAATCAGTATCACTGTCACTCACTCAGTATCACTCTCACTCACTCAGTATCACTCACTGTCACTCACTCAGTATCACTCTCACTCACTCAGTATCGCAGTCACTCACTCAGTATTACTGTCACTCACTCAGTATCACTGTCACTCACTCGGTATCCACTGTCGCTCCCTCAGTATCATTCACTGTCACTCACTCAGTATCACTCTCACTAACTCAGTATCACTCACTGTCACTCACTCAGTATCACTGTCACTCACTCAGTGTCACTCACTCAGCATCACTGTCAGTCACTCAGTATCACTCACGCAGTATCACTCTCACTCACTCAGTATCCCTCTCACTCACTCACTGTCACTCACTCAGTACCACTGTCACTCACTCGGTATCACTGTCACTCACTCAGTATCACTGTCACTGACTTAGTGTCACTGTCAATCACTTAGCATCTCTATCACTCACTCGATATCACTCTCACTCACTCACTGTCACTCACTTAGTGTCACTGTCACTCACTCAGTGTCTCTGTCACTCAGTGTCACTGTCATTGCTCAGTATGACTGTCACTCACTCAGCATCACTGTCACTCACTCAGTATCACTGTCACTCACTCAGAATCACTGTCACTCACTCAGTATAACTGTCACTTACTCAGTATCACTGTCACTCAGTCAGTATCACTGTCACTGACTCAGTATCACTGTCACTTACTCAGTATCACTGTCACTCAGTCAGTATCACTGTCACTCACACAGTATTACTGTCACTCACTCATTATAACTGTCACTCACTCAGTATCACTATCACTCACTCAGTATCACTATCACTCACTCAGTATCACTGTCACTCACTCAGTATCACTGTCACTCACTCAGTATCACTGTCACTCAATGAGTATCACTGTCTCTCACTCAGTATCACTGTCACTCACTCATAACTGTCACTCACTCAGTATCACTATCACTCACTCAGTATCACTGTCACTCACTCAATATCACTGTCACTCACTCAGTATCACTGTCACTTACTGCGTATCACTGTCACTCACTCAGTTTCACTGTCACTCACTCAGTATCACTGTCACTCACTCAGTATCACTGTCACTCACTCGGTATCACTGTCACTCACTCAGTATCACTGTCACTCACTCAGTATCACTGACACTCACTAAGTATCACTGTCATTCACTCACTTTCACTCACTCAGTCTCACTCTCTCTCACTCAGTATCACTGCCTCTCACTCAGTATCACTGACACTCACTCAGTATCACTGTCTCTCACTCTGTATCACTGTCACTCACTCAGTATCACTCTCACTCACTCAGTATCACTGTCACTCACTCAGTGTCACTGTCACTCACTCAGTATCGCTTTCACTCACTCAGTATCGCTGTCACACACTCAGTATCACTGTCTCTCACTCAATATCGCTGTCACTCACTCAGTATAACTGTCACTCACTCATTATAACTGTCACTCACTCAGTATCAATATCACTCACTCAGTATCACTGTCACTCACTCGCTATCACTGTCACTCACTCAGTATCACTGTCACTCACTGAGTATCAATGTCTCTCACTCAGTATCACTGTCACTCACTCAGTATCACTGTCACTCACTCGGTATCACTGTCATTCACTCAGTATCACTGTCACTCAGCATCACTGTCACTCAGCATCACTGTCACTCACTCAGTATCACTGTCACTCACTCAGTATGATTGTCACTCACTCAGTATCACTGTCACTCTCTCAGTATCACTGTCACCCACTCAGTGTCACTGTCACTCACTCAGTGTCACTTTCACTCACTCAGTATCACTGTCACTCACTCAGTATCACTGTCACTCGCTCAGTTTCACTGTCACTCACTCGGTATCACTGTCGCTCACTCAGTATCACTCCCACTCACTCAGTATCTCTCCCACTCACTCAGTATCACTGTCAGTCACTCAGTATCACTCACTGTCACTCACTCAGTATCACTGTCAGTCACTCAGTATCACTGTCACTCAATCAGTATCACTGTCACTCAGTATCACTGGCACTCACTCAGTATCACTGTCACTCACTCAGTATCACTGTCACTCACTCAGTATCACTCCCACTCACTTAGTATTACTATCACTCACTCAGTATCATTCACTGTCACTCACTCAGTATCACTCTCACTCACTCAGGATCACTCTCAGTCACTCACTGTCACTCACTTAGTATCACTGTCACTCACTCATCATCACTGTCACTCAATCAGTATCACTGTCCCTCACTCAGTATCACTCTCACTCACTCAGTATCCCTCACTGTCACTCACTCAGTATCACTCTCACTCACTCAGTATCGCTGTCACTCACTCAGTATTACTGTCACTCACTCAGTATCACTGTCACTCACTCGGTATCCACTGTCACTCCCTCAGTATCACTCACTGTCACTCACTCAGTATCACTCTCACTCACTCAGTATCACTCACTGTCATTCACTCAGTATCACTCTCCCTCACTCAGTATCACTGTCACTCACTCAGTATCACTGTCACTCACTCAGTGTCACTCACTCAGCATCACTCACTGTCACTCACTCAGTATCACTGTCACTCACTCATAACTGTCACTCACTCAGTATCACTATCACTCACTCAGTATCACTGTCACTCACTCAGTATCACTGTCACTCACTCAGTATCACTGTCACTTACTGAGTATCACTGTCACTCACTCAGTTTCACTGTCACTCACTCAGTATCACTGTCACTCACTCAGTATCACTGTCACTCACTCGGTATCACTGTCACTCACTCAGTATCACTGTCACTCACTCAGTATCACTGACACTCACTAAGTATCACTGTCATTCACTCACTTTCACTCACTCAGTCTCACTCTCTCTCACTCAGTATCACTGCCTCTCACTCAGTATCACTGACACTCACTCAGTATCACTGTCTCTCACTCTGTATCACTGTCACTCACTCAGTATCACTCTCACTCACTCAGTATCACTGTCACTCACTCCGTGTCATTGTCACTCACTCAGTATCGCTTTCACTCACTCAGTATCGCAGTCACACACTCAGTATCACTGTCTCTCACTCAATATCGCTGTCACTCACTCAGTATAACTGTCACTCACTCATTATAACTGTCACTCACTCAGTATCAATATCACTCACTCAGTATCACTGTCACTCACTCGCTATCACTGTCACTCACTCAGTATCACTGTCACTCACTGAGTATCAATGTCTCTCACTCAGTATCACTGTCACTCACTCAGTATCACTGTCACTCACTCGGTATCACTGTCATTCACTCAGTATCATTGTCACTCAGTATCACTTTTACACACTCAGTACCACTGTCACTCACTCAGTATCACTCCCACTCACTCAGTATCACTCTCAGTCACTCGGTATCACTCACTGTCACTCACTCGGTATCACTGTCAGTCACTCAGTATCACTGTCACTCAATCAGTATCACTGTCACTCACTCAGTATCACTGTCACTCACTCAGTATCACTGTCACTCACTCAGTATCACTGTCACTCACTCAGTATTACTCTCACTCACTCAGTATCACTCACTGTCACTCACTCAGTATCACTCTCACTCACTCAGGATCACTCTCAGTCACTCACTGTCACTCACTTAGTATCACTGTCACTCACTCAGCATCACTGTCACTTAATCAGTATCACTGTCACTCACTCAGTATCACTCTCACTCACTCAGTATCACTCACTGTCACTCACTCAGTATCACTCTCACTCACTCAGTATCGCTGTCACTCACTCAGTATTACTGTCACTCACTCAGTATCACTGTCACTCACTCGGTATCCACTGTCACTCCCTCAGTATCACTCACTGTCACTCACTCAGTATCACTCTCACTAACTCAGTATCACTCACTGTCACTCACTCAGTATCACTCTCCCTCACTCAGTATCACTGTCACTCACTCAGTATCACTGTCACTCACTCAGTGTCACTCACTCAGCATCACTGTCAGTCACTCAGTATCACTCACTGTCACTCACTCAGTATCACTCTCACTCACTCAGTATCCCTCTCACTCACTCACTGTCACTCACTCAGTACCACTGTCACTCACTCGGTATCACTGTCACTCACTCAGTATTACTGTCACTCACTTAGTGTCACTGTCACTCACTCAGTATCACTCTCACTAACTCAGTATCACTCACTGTCACTCACTCAGTATCACTCTCCCTCACTCAGTACCACTGTCACTCACTCAGTATCACTGTCACTCACTCAGTGTTGATCTCACTCAGCAGCACTGTCAGTCACTCAGTATCACTCACGCAGTATCACTCTCACTCACTCAGTATCCCTCTCACTCACTCACTGTCACTCACTCAGTACCACTGTCACTCACTCGGTATGACTGTCACTCACTCAGTATCACTGTCACTCACTTAGTGTCACTGTCACTCACTCAGTATCTCTATCACTCACTCGGTATCACTCTCACTCACTCACTGTCACTCACTTAGTGTCACTGTCACTCACTCAGTGTCTCTGTCACTCAGTGTCACTGTCATTGCTCAGTATGACTGTCACTCACTCAGCATCACTGTCACTCACTCAGTATCACTGTCACTCACTCAGTATCACTGTCACTCACTCAGAATCACTGTCACTCACTCAGTATAACTGTCACTTACTCAGTATCACTGTCACTCAGTCAGTATCACTGTCACTGACTCAGTATCACTGTCACTCACTCATTATAACTGTCACTCACTCAGTATCACTATCACTCACTCAGTATCACTATCACTCACTCAGTATCACTGTCACTCACTCAGTATCACTGTCACTCACTCAGTATCAATGTCACTAAATGAGTATCACTGTCTCTCACTCAGTATCACTGTCACTCACTCATAACTGTCACTCACTCAGTATCACTATCACTCACTCAGTATCACTGTCACTCTCTTAGTATCACTGTCACTCACTCAGTATAACTGTCACTTACTGAGTATCACTGTCACTCACTCAGTATCACTGTCACTCACTCAGTATCACTGTCACTCACTCAGTATCACTGTCACTCACTCGGTATCACTGACACTCACTAAGTATCACTGTCATTCACTCACTTTCACTCACTCAGTCTCACTCTCTCACTCAGTATCACTGCCTCTCACTCAGTATCACTGACACTCACTCAGTATCACTGTCTCTCACTCTGTATCACTGTCACTCACTCAGTATCACTCTCACTCACTCAGTATCACTGACACTCACTCAGTGTCACTGTCACTCACTGAGTATCAATGTCTCTCACTCAGTATCGCTGTCACTCACTCAGTATCACTGTCACTCACTCAGTATCACTGTCACTCACTCGGTATCACTGTCATTCACTCAGTATCACTGTCACTCTGCATCACTGTCACTAACTCAGTATCACTGTCACTCACTCAGTATGATTGTCACTCACTCAGTATCACTGTCACTCTCTCAGTATCACTGTCGCTCACTCAGTATCACTCCCACTCACTCAGTATCTCTCCCACTCACTCAGTATCACTGTCAGTCACTCAGTATCACTCACTGTCACTCACTCAGTATCACTGTCAGTCACTCAGTATCACTGTCACTCAATCAGTATCACTGTCACTCAGTATCACTGGCACTCACTCAGTATCACTGTCACTCACTCAGTATCACTGTCACTCACTCAGTATCACTCCCACTCACTTAGTATTACTCTCACTCACTCAGTATCACTCACTGTCACTCACTCAGTATCACTCTCACTCACTCAGGATCACTCTCAGTCACTCACTGTCACTCACTTAGTATCACTGTCACTCACTCAGCATCACTGTCACTCAATCAGTATCACTGTCCCTCACTCAGTATCACTCTCACTCACTCAGTATCCCTCACTGTCACTCACTCAGTATCACTCTCACTCACTCAGTATCGCTGTCACTCACTCAGTATTACTGTCACTCACTCAGTATCACTGTCACTCACTCGGTATCCACTGTCACTCCCTCAGTATCACTCACTGTCACTCACTCAGTATCACTCTCACTCACTCAGTATCACTCACTGTCACTCACTCAGTATCACTCTCCCTCACTCAGTATCACTGTCACTCACTCAGTATCACTGTCACTCACTCAGTGTCACTCACTCAGCATCACTGTCAGTCACTCAGCATCACTCACTGTCACTCACTCAGTATCACTCTCACTCACTCAGTATCACTCTCACTCACTCACTGTCACTCACTCAGTACCACTGTCACTCACTCAGTATCACTGCCACTCACTCAGTATCACTGTCACTCACTCAGTATCACTGTCACTCACTCAGTATTACTCTCACTCACTCAGTATCACTTACTGTCTTTCACTCAGTATCACTCTCACTCACTCAGGATCACTCTCAGTCACTCACTGTCACACTCAGAATCACTGTCACTCTCTCAGTATCACTGTCACCCACTCACTGTCACTGTCACTCACTCAGTATCACTGTCACTCACTCAGTATCACTGTCACTCACTCAGTGTCACTTTCACTCACTCAGTATCACTGTCACTCACTCAGTATCATTGTCACTCAGTATCACTTTTACACACTCAGTACCACTGTCACTCACTCAGTATCACTCCCACTCACTCAGTATCACTCTCAGTAACTCGGTATCACTCACTGTCACTCACTCAGTATCACTGTCAGTCACTCAGTATCACTTTCACTCAATCAGTATCACTGTCACTCACTCAATATCACTGTCACTCACTCAGTATCACTGTCACTCACTCAGTATCACTGTCACTCACTCAGTATTACTCTCACTCACTCAGTATCACTCACTGTCACTCACTCAGTATCACTCTCACTCACTCAGGATCACTCTCAGTCACTCACTGTCACTCACTTAGTATCACTGTCACTCACTCAGCATCACTGTCACTTAATCAGTATCACTGTCACTCACTCAGTATCACTCTCACTCACTCAGTATCACTCACTGTCACTCACTCAGTATCACTCTCACTCACTCAGTATCGCTGTCACTCACTCAGTATTTCTGTCACTCACTCAGTATCACTGTCACTCACTCGGTATCCACTGTCACTCCCTCAGTATCACTCACTGTCACTCACTCAGTATCACTCTCACTAACTCAGTATCACTCACTCTCACTCACTCAGTATCACTCTCCCTCACTCAGTATCACTGTCACTCACTCAGTATCACTGTCACTCACTCAGTGTCACTCACTCAGCATCACTGTCAGTCACTCAGTATCACCCACTGTCACTCACTCAGTATCACTCTCACTCACTCAGTATCCCTCTCACTCACTCACTGTCACTCACTCAGTACCACTGTCACTCACTCGGTATCACTGTCACTCACTCAGTATTACTGTCACTCACTTAGTGTCACTGTCACTCACTCAGTATCACTCTCACTAACTCAGTATCACTCACTGTCACTCACTCAGTATCACTCTCCCTCACTCAGTATCACTGTCACTCACTCAGTATCACTGTCACTCACTCAGTGTCACTCACTCAGCATCACTGTCAGTCACTCAGTATCACTCACGCAGTATCACTCTCACTCACTCAGTATCCCTCTCACTCACTCACTGTCACTCACTCAGTACCACTGTCACTCACTCGGTATCACTGTCACTCACTCAGTGTCACTTTCACTCACTTAGTGTCACTGTCACTCACTCAGTATCTCTATCACTCACTCGGTATCACTCTCACTCACTCACTGTCACTCACTTAGTGTCACTGTCACTCACTCAGTGTCTCTGTCACTCACTCAGTATCACTGTCACTCACTCAGTATCACTGTCACTCACTCAGAATCACTGTCACTCACTCAGTATAACTGTCACTTACTCAGTATCACTGTCACTCAGTCAGTATCACTGTCACTGACTCAGTATCACTGTCACTTACTCAGTATCACTGTCACTCAGTCAGTATCACTGTCACTCACTCAGTATTACTGTCACTCACTCATTATAACTGTCACTCACTCAGTATCACTATCACTCACTCAGTATCACTATCACTCACTCAGTATCACTGTCACTCACTCAGTATCACTGTCACTCACTCAGTATCACTGTCACTCACTCACTGTCACTCACTCAGTACCACTGTCACTCACTCAGTATCACTGTCACTCACTCAGTATCACTGTCACTCACTCAGTATCACTGTCACTCACTCAGTATTACTCTCACTCACTCAGGATCACTCTCAGTCACTCACTGTCACACTCAGAATCACTGTCACTCTCTCAGTATCACTGTCACCCACTCACTGTCACTGTCACTCACTCAGTATCACTGTCACTCACTCAGTATCACTGTCACTCACTCAGTGTCACTTTCACTCACTCAGTATCACTGTCACTTACTCAGTATCACTGTCACTCACTCAGTATCACTGTCACTCACTCAGTATCATTGTCACTCAGTATCACTTTTACACACTCAGTACCACTGTCACTCACTCAGTATCACTCCCACTCACTCAGTATCACTCTCAGTCACTCGGTATCACTCACTGTCACTCACTCAGTATCACTGTCAGTCACTCAGTATCACTGTCACTCAATCAGTATCACTGTCACTCACTTAGTATCACTGTCACTCACTCAGTATCACTGTCACTCACTCAGTATCACTGTCACTCACTCAGTATTACTCTCACTCACTCAGTATCACTCACTGTCACTCACTCAGTATCACTCTCACTCACTCAGGATCACTCTCAGTCACTCACTGTCACTCACTTAGTATCACTGTCACTCACTCAGCATCACTGTCACTTAATCAGTATCACTGTCACTCACTCAGTATCACTCTCACTCACTCAGTATCACTCACTGTCACTCACTCAGTATCACTCTCACTCACTCAGTATCGCTGTCACTCACTCAGTATTACTGTCACTCACTCAGTATCACTGTCACTCACTCGGTATCCACTGTCACTCCCTCAGTATCACTCACTGTCACTCACTCAGTATCACTCTCACTAACTCAGTATCACTCACTCTCACTCACTCAGTATCACTCTCCCTCACTCAGTATCACTGTCACTCACTCAGTATCACTGTCACTCAGTCAGTGTCACTCACTCAGCCTCACTGTCAGTCACTCAGTATCACTCACTGTCACTCACTCAGTATCACTCTCACTCACTCAGTATCCCTCTCACTCACTCACTGTCAATCACTCAGTACCACTGTCACTCACTCGGTATCACTGTCACTCACTCAGTATTACTGTCACTCACTTAGTGTCACTGTCACTCACTCAGTATCACTCTCACTAACTCAGTATCACTCAATGTCACTCACTCAGTATCACTCTCCCTCACTCAGTATCACTGTCACTCACTCAGTGTCACTCACTCAGCATCACTGTCAGTCACTCAGTATCACTCACGCAGTATCACTCTCACTCACTCAGTATCCCTCTCACTCACTCACTGTCACTCACTCAGTACCACTGTCACTCACTCGGTATCACTGTCACTCACTCAGTATCACTGTCACTCACTTAGTGTCACTGTCACTCACTCAGTATCTCTATCACTCACTCGGTATCACTCTCACTCACTCACTGTCACTCACTTAGTGTCACTGTCACTCACTCAGTGTCTCTGTCACTCAGTGTCACTGTCATTGCTCAGTATGACTGTCACTCACTCAGCATCACTGTCACTCACTCAGTATCACTGTCACTCACTCAGTATCACTGTCACTCACTCAGAATCACTGTCACTCACTCAGTATAACTGTCACTTACTCAGTATCACTGTCACTCAGTCAGTATCACTGTCACTGACTCAGTATCACTGTCACTTACTCAGTATCACTGTCACTCAGTCAGTATCACTGTCACTCACTCAGTATTACTGTCACTCACTCATTATAACTGTCACTCACTCAGTATCACTATCACTCACTCAGTATCACTATCACTCACTCAGTATCACTGTCACTCACTCAGTATCACTGTCACTCACTCAGTATCACTGTCACTCAATGAGTATCACTGTCTCTCATTCAGTATCACTGTCACTCACTCATAACTGTCACTCACTCAGTATCACTATCACTCACTCAGTATCACTGTCACTTACTGAGTATCACTGTCACTCACTCAGTATCACTGTCACTCACTCAGTATCACTGTCACTCACTCAGTATCACTGTCACTCACTCGGTATCACTGTCACTCACTCAGTATCACTGTCACTCACTCAGTATCACTGACACTCACTAAGTATCACTGTCATTCACTCACTTTCACTCACTCAGTCTCACTCTCTCTCACTCAGTATCACTGCCTCTCACTCAGTATCACTGACACTCACTCAGTATCACTGTCTCTCACTCTGTATCACTGTCACTCACTCAGTATCACTCTCACTCACTCAGTATCACTGTCACTCACTCAGTGTCACTGTCACTCACTCAGTATCGCTGTCACTCACTCAGTATCGCTGTCACACACTCAGTATCACTGTCTCTCACTCAATATCGCTGTCACTCACTCAGTATAACTGTCACTCACTCATTATAACTGTCATTCACACAGTATCAATATCACTCACTCAGTATCACTGTCACTCACTCGCTATCACTGTCACTCACTCAGTATCACTGTCACTCACTGAGTATCAATGTCTCTCACTCAGTATCGCTGTCACTCACTCAGTATCACTGTCACTCACTCAGTATCACTGTCACTCACTCGGTATCACTGTCATTCACTCAGTATCACTGTCACTCAGCATCACTGTCACTCACTCAGTATCACTGTCACTCACCCAGTATGATTGTCACTCACTCAGTATCACTGTCACTCTCTCAGTATCACTGTCACCCACTCAGTGTCACTGTCACTCACTCAGTATCAATGTCACTCACTCAGTATCACTGTCACTCACTCAGTGTCACTTTCACTCACTCAGTATCACTGTCACTCACTCAGTATCACTGTCACTCACTCAGTTTCACTGTCACTCACTCAGTATCACTGTCGCTCACTCAGTATCACTCCCACTCACTCAGTATCTCTCCCACTCACTCAGTATCACTGTCAGTCACTCAGTATCACTCACTGTCACTCACTCAGTATCACTGTCAGTCACTCAGTATCACTGTCACTCAATCAGTATCACTGTCACTCACTCAGTATCACTGGCACTCACTCAGTATCCCTGTCACTCACTCAGTATCACTGTCACTCACTCAGTATTACTCTCACTCACTCAGTATCACTCACTGTCACTCACTCAGTATCACTCTCACTCACTCAGGATCACTCTCAGTCACTCACTGTCACTCACTTAGTATCACTGTCACTCACTCAGCATCACTGTCACTCAATCAGTATCACTGTCCCTCACTCAGTATCACTCTCACTCACTCAGTATCCCTCACTGTCACTCACTCAGTATCACTCTCACTCACTCAGTATCGCTGTCACTCACTCAGTATTACTGTCACTCACTCAGTATCACAGTCACTCACTCGGTATCCACTGTCACTCCCTCAGTATCACTCACTGTCACTCACTCAGTATCACTCTCACTCACTCAGTATCACTCACTGTCACTCACTCAGTATCACTCTCCCTCACTCAGTATCACTGTCACTCACTCTGTATCACTGTCACTCACTCAGTGTCACTCACTCAGCATCACTGTCAGTCACTCAGCATCACTCACTGTCACTCACTCAGTATCACTCTCACTCACTCAGTATCACTCTCACTCACTCACTGTCACTCACTCAGTACCACTGTCACTCACTCAGTATCACTGTCACTCACTCAGTATCACTGTCACTCACTCAGTATCACTGGCACTCACTCAGTATTACTCTCACTCACTCAGTATCACTCACTGTCTTTCACTCAGTATCACTCTCACTCACTCAGGATCACTCTCAGTCACTCACTGTCACACTCAGAATCACTGTCACTCTCTCAGTATCACTGTCACCCACTCAGTGTCACTGTCACTCACTCAGTGTCACTTTCACTCACTCAGTATCACTGTCACTCACTCAGTGTCACTTTCACTCACTCAGTATCACTGTCACTTACTCAGTATCACTGTCACTCACTCAGTATCACTGTCACTCACTCACTATCACTGTCACTCACTCAGTATCATTGTCACTCAGTATCACTTTTACACACTCAGTACCAATGTCACTCACTCAGTATCACTCCCACTCACTCAGTATCACTCTCAGTCACTCGGTATCACTCACTGTCACTCACTCAGTATCACTGTCAGTCACTCAGTATCACTGTCACTCAATCAGTATCACTGTCACTCACTCAGTATCACTGGCACTCACTCAGTATCACTGTCACTCACTCAGTATCACTGTCACTCACGCAGTATCACTGTCACTCACTCAGTATTAATCTCACTCACTCAGTATCACTCACTGTCACTCACTCAGTATCACTCTCACTCACCCAGGATCACTCTCAGTCACTCACTTAGTATCACTGTCACTCACTCAGCATCACTGTCACTTAATCAGTATCACTGTCACTCACTCAGTATCACTGTCAGTCACTCAGTATCACTGTCACTCAATCAGTATCACTGTCACTCACTCAGTATCACTGGCACTCACTCAGTATCACTGTCACTCACTCAGTATCACTGTCACTCACGCAGTATCACTGTCACTCACTCAGTATTAATCTCACTCACTCAGTATCACTCACTGTCACTCACTCAGTATCACTCTCACTCACCCAGGATCACTCTCAGTCACTCACTTAGTATCACTGTCACTCACTCAGTATCACTGTCACTCACTCAGTGTCACTCATTCAGCATCACTGTCAGTCACTCAGCATCACTCACTGTCACTCACTCAGTATCACTCTCACTCACTCAGTATCACTCTGACTCACTCACTGTCACTCACTCAGTACCACTGTCACTCACTCAGTATCACTGTCACTCACTCAGTATCACTGTCACTCACTCTCACTCACTCAGTATCGCTGTCACTCACTCAGTATTACTGTCACTCACTCAGTATCACTGTCACTCACTCGGTATCCACTGTCACTCCCTCAGTATCACTCACTGTCACTCACTCAGTATCACTCTCCCTCACTCAGTATCACTGTCACTCACTCAGTATCACTGTCACTCACTCAGTGTCACTCACTCAGCATCACTGTCAGTCACTCAGTATCACTCACTGTCACTCACTCAGTATCACTCTCACTCACTCAGTATCCCTCTCACTCACTCACTGTCACTCACTCAGTACCACTGTCACTCACTCGGTATCACTGTCACTCACTCAGTATTACTGTCACTCACTTAGTGTCACTGTCACTCACTCAGTATCACTCTCACTAACTCAGTATCACTCACTGTCACTCACTCAGTATCACTCTCCCTCACTCAGTATCACTGTCACTCACTCAGTATCACTGTCACTCACTCAGTGTCACTCACTCAGCATCACTGTCAATCACTCAGTATCACTCACGCAGTATCACTCTCACTCACTCAGTATCCCTCTCACTCACTCACTGTCACTCACTCAGTACCACTGTCACTCACTCGGTATCACTGTCACTCACTCAGTATCACTGTCACTCACTTAGTGTCACTGTCACTCACTCAGTATCTCTATCACTCACTCGGTATCACTCTCACTCACTCACTGTCACTCACTTAGTGTCACTGTCACTCACTCAGTGTCTCTGTCACTCATTGTCACTGTCATTGCTCAGTATGACTGTCACTCACTCAGCATCACTGTCACTCACTCAGTATCACTGTCACTCACTCAGTATCACTGTCACTCACTCAGAATCACTGTCACTCACTCAGTATAACTGTCACTTACTCAGTATCACTGTCACTCAGTCAGTATCACTGTCACTGCCTCAGTATCACTGTCACTTACTCAGTATCACTGTCACTTACTCAGTATCATTGTCACTCAGTCAGTATCACTGTCACTCATTCAGTATTACTGTCACTCACTCATTATAACTGTCACTCACTCAGTATCACTATCACTCACTCAGTATCACTATCACTCTCTCAGTATCGCTGTCACTCACTCAGTATCACTGTCACTCACTCAGTATCACTGTCACTCAATGAGTATCACTGTCTCTCACTCAGTATCACTGTCACTCACTCATAACTGTCACTCACTCAGTATCACTATCACTCACTCAGTATCACTGTCACTCACTCAGTATCACTGTCACTCACTCAGTATCACTGTCATTTACTGAGTATCACTGTCACTCACTCAGTATCACTGTCACTCACTCAGTATCACTGTCACTCACTCAGTATCACTGTCACTCACTCGGTATCACTGTCACTCACTCAGTATCACTGTCACTCACTCAGTATCACTGACACTCACTAAGTATCACTGTCAGTCACTCACTTTCACTCACTCAGTCTCACTCTCTCTCACTCAGTATCACTGCCTCTCACTCAGTATCACTGACACTCACTCAGTATCACTGTCTCTCACTCTGTATCACTGTCACTCACTCAGTATCACTCTCACTCACTCAGTATCACTCTCACTCACTCAGTGTCACTGTCACTCACTCAGTATCGCTGTCACTCACTCAGTATCGCTGTCACACACTCAGTATCACTGTCTCTCACTCAATATCGCTGTCACTCACTCAGTATAACTGTCACTCACTCATTATAACTGTCACTCACACAGTATCAATATCACTCACTCAGTATCACGGTCACTCACTCGCTATCACTGTCACTCACTCAGTATCACTGTCACTCACTGAGTATCAATGTCTCTCACTCAGTATCGCTGTCACTCACTCAGTATCACTGTCACTCACTCAGTATCACTGTCACTCACTCGGTATCACTGTCATTCACTCAGTATCACTGTCACTCAGCATCATTGTCACTCTCTCAGTATCACTGTCACTCACTCAGTATGATTGTCACTCACTCAGTATCACTGTCACTCTCTCAGTATCACTGTCACCCACTCAGTGTCACTGTCACTCACTCAGTATCACTGTCACTCACTCAGTATCACTGTCACTCACTCAGTGTCACTTTCACTCACTCAGTATCACTGTCACTCACTCAGTATCACTGTCACTCACTCAGTTTCACTGTCACTCACTCAGTATCACTGTCGCTCACTCAGTATCACTCCCACTCACTCAGTATCTCTCCCACTCACTCAGTATCACTGTCAGTCACTCAGTATCACTCACTGTCACTCACTCAGTATCACTGTCAGTCACTCAGTATCACTGTCACTCAATCAGTATCACTGTCACTCACTCAGTATCACTGGCACTCACTCAGTATCACTCCCACTCACTTAGTATTCCTCTCACTCACTCAGTATCACTCACTGTCACTCACTCAGTATCACTCTCACTCACTCAGGATCACTCTCAGTCACTCACTGTCACTCACTTAGTATCACTGTCAATCACTCAGCATCACTGTCACTCAATCAGTATCACTGTCCCTCACTCAGTATCACTCTCACTCACTCAGTATCCCTCACTGTCACTCACTCAGTATCACTCTCACTCACTCAGTATCGCTGTCACTCACTCAGTATTACTGTCACTCACTCAGTATCACTGTCACTCACTCGGTATCCACTGTCACTCCCTCAGTATCACTCACTGTCACTCACACAGTATCACTCTCACTCACTCAGTATCACTCACTGTCACTCACTCAGTATCACTCTCCCTCACTCAGTATCACTGTCACTCACTCAGTATCACTGTCACTCACTCAGTGTCACTCATTCAGCATCACTGTCAGTCACTCAGCATCACTCACTGTCACTCACTCAGTATCACTCTCACTCACTCAGTATCACTCTGACTCACTCACTGTCACTCACTCAGTACCACTGTCACTCACTCAGTATCACTGTCACTCACTCAGTATCACTGTCACTCACTCAGTATCACTGTCACTCACTCAGTATTACTCTCACTCACTCAGTATCACTCACTGTCTTTCACTCAGTATCACTCTCAGTCACTCAGTATCACTCTCAGTCACTCACTGTCACACTCAGAATCACTGTCACTCTCTCAGTATCACTGTCACCCACTCAGTGTCACTGTCACTCACTCAGTATCACTGTCACTCACTCAGTATCACTGTCACTTACTCAGTATCACTGTCACTCACTCAGTATCACTGTCACTCACTCAGTATCACTGTCACTCACTCAGTATCATTGTCACTCAGTATCACTTTTACACACTCAGTACCACTGTCACTCACTCAGTATCACTCCCACTCACTCAGTATCACTCTCAGTCACTCGGTATCACTCACTGTCACTCACTCCGTATCACTGTCAGTCACTCAGTATCACTGTCACTCAATCAGTATCACTGTCACTCACTCAGTATCACTGGCACTCACTCAGTATCACTGTCACTCACTCAGTATCACTGTCACTCACTCAGTATTACTCTCACTCACTCAGTATCACTCACTGTCACTCACTCAGTATCACTCTCACTCACTCAGGATCACTCTCAGTCACTCACTGTCACTCACTTAGTATCACTGTCACTCACTCAGCATCACTGTCACTTAATCAGTATCACTGTCACTCACTCAGTATCACTCTCACTCACTCAGTATCACTCACTGTCACTCACTCAGTATCACTCTCACTCACTCAGTATCGCTGTCACTCACTCAGTATTACTGTCACTCACTCAGTATCACTGTCACTCACTCGGTATCCACTGTCACTCCCTCAGTATCACTCACTGTCACTCACTCAGTATCACTCTCACTAACTCAGTATCACTCACTGTCACTCACTCAGTATCACTCTCCCTCACTCAGTATCACTGTCACTCACTCAGTATCACTGTCACTCACTCAGTGTCACTCACTCAGCATCACTGTCAGTCACTCAGTATCACTCACTGTCACTCACTCAGTATCACTCACTCACTCAGTATCCCTCTCACTCACTCACTGTCACTCACTCAGTACCACTGTCACTCACTCAGTATTACTGTCAATCACTTAGTGTCACTGTCACTCACTCAATATCTCTGTCACTCACTCGGTATCACTCTCACTCACTCACTTTCACTCACTTAGTGTCACTGTCACTCACTCAGTATCTCTGTCACTCACTCGGTATCACTCTCACTCACTCACTGTCACTCACTCAGTATCACTGTCACTCAGTGTCGCTGTCACTTGCTCAGTATCACTGTCACTCACTCAGCATCACTGTCACTCACTCAGTATCACTGTCACTCAGTCAGTATCACTGTCAGTCACTCAGTATTACTGTCACTCACTCAGTATTACTGTCACTCACTCAGTATCACTGTCACTCTCTCAGTATCACTGTCACTCTCTCAGTATCACTGTCACTCACTCGTTATTACTGTCACTCACTCAGTATCACTGTCACTCACTCAGTATCACTGTCACTCACTCAGTATCACTGTCACTCACTCTGTTTCACTGTCACTCACTCACTGTCACTCACTCAGTATCACTCTCACTCAGTATTACTGTCACTCACTCATAACTGTCACTCACTCAGTATCACTATCACTCACTCAGTATCACTGTCACTCACTCAGTATCACTGTCACTCACTCAGTATCACTGTCACTCACTGAGTATCACTGTCACTCACTCAGTGGCACTGACACTCACTCAGTGTCACTCACTCAGTCTCACTGTCACTCACTCAGTATCACTGTTACTCACCCAGTATCACTGTCAATCTCTCAGTTTCACTGTCACTCAATCAGTATCGCTTTCACGCACTCAGTATCACTCTCACTCACTGAGCATCACTGTCACTCACACAGTATCACTGACACTCACTAATATCACTGTCATTCACTCACTTTCACTCACTCAGTCTCACTCTCTCTCACTCAGTATCACTGCCTCTCACTCAGTATCACTGACACTCACTCAGTATCACTGTCTCTCACTCTGTATCACTGTCACTCACTCTGTATCACTGTCACTCACTCAGTATCACTCTCACTCACTCAGTATCACTGTCACTCATTCAGTATCACTGTCACTCACTCAGTGTCGCTGTCACTCACTCAGTATCGCTGTCACACACTCAGTATCACTGTCTCTCACTCAATATCGCTGTCACTCACTCAGTATAACTGTCACTCACTCATTATAACTGTCACTCACTCAGTATCAATATCACTCACTCAGTATCACTGTCACTCACTCGGTATCACTGTCACTCACTCGGTATCACTTTCACTCACTGAGTATCAATGTCTCTCACTCAGTATCGCTGTCACTCACTCAGTATCACGTAAATCTTTGGATCCTCGCTGTCTTCAGGGAATGTCCTGGAGGACTGGAGAATAGCCAATGTTGTTCCTCTGTTTAAGAAGGGTGGCAGGGATAATCCCGGGAACTACAGGCCGGTGAGCCTTACTTCAGTGGTAGGGAAATTACTGGAGAGAATTCTTCGAGACAGGATCTACTCCCATTTGGAAGCAAATGGACGTATTAGTGAGAGGCAGCACGGTTTTGTGAAGGGGAGGTCGTGTCTCACTAACTTGATAGAGTTTTTCGAGGAGGTCACTAAGATGATTGATGCAGGTAGGGCAGTAGATGTTGTCTATATGGACTTCAGTAAGGCCTTTGACAAGGTCCCTCATGGTAGACTAGTACAAAAGGTGAAGTCACACGGGATCAGGTGTGAACTGGCAAGATGGATACAGAACTGGCTAGGCCATAGAAGGCAGAGGGTAGCAATGGAGGGATGCTTTTCTAATTGGAGGGCTGTGACCAGTGGTGTTCCACAGGGATCAGTGCTGGGACCTTTGCTCTTTGTAGTATATATAAATGATTTGGAGGAAAATGTAACTGGTCTGATTAGTAAGTTTGCAGACGACACAAAGGTTGGTGGAATTGCGGACAGCGATGAGGACTGTCTGAGGATACAGCAGGATTTAGATTGTCTGGAGACTTGGGCGGAGAGATGGCAGATGGAGTTTAACCTGGACAAATGTGAGGTAATGCATTTTGGAAGGGCTAATGCAGGTAGGGAATATACAGTGAATGGTAGAACCCTCAAGAGTATTGAAAGTCAAAGAGATCTAGGAGTACAGGTCCACAGATCACTGAAAGGGGCAACACAGGTGGAGAAGGTAGTCAAGAAGGCATACGGCATGCTTGCCTTCATTGGCCGGGGCATTGAGTATACGAATTGGCAAGTCATGTTGCAGCTGTATAGAACCTTAGTTAGGCCACACTTGGAGTATAGTGTTCAATTCTGGTCGCCACACTACCAGAAGGATGTGGAGGCTTTAGAGAGGGTGCAGAAGAGATTTACCAGAATGTTGCCTGGTATGGAGGGCATAAGCTATGAGGAGCGATTGAATAAACTCGGTTTGTTCTCACTGGAACGAAGGAGGTTGAGGGGCGACCTGATAGAGGTATACAAAATTATGAGGGGCATAGACAGAGTGGATAGTCAGAGGCTTTTCCCCAGGGTAGAGGGGTCAATTACTAGGGGGCATAGGTTTAAGGTGAGAGGGGCAAAGTTTAGAGTAGATGTACGAGGCAAGTTTTTTACGCAGAGGGTAGTGGGTGCCTGGAACTCACTACCGGAGGAGGTAGTGGAGGCAGGGACGATAGGGACGTTTAAGGGGCATCTTGACAAATATATGAATAGGATGGGAATAGAAGGATACGGACCCAGGAAGTGTAGAAGATTGTAGTTTAGTCGGGCAGTATGGTCGGCACGGGCTTGGAGGGCCGAAGGGCCTGTTCCTGTGCTGTACATTTCTTTGTTCTTTGTTCTTTGTTGTCACTCACTCAGTATCACTGTCACTCACTCGGTATCACTGTCATTCACTCAGTATCACTGTCACTCAGCATCACTGTCACTCACTCAGTATGACTGTCACTCACTCAGTATGATTGTCACTCACTCAGTATCACTGTCACTCTCTCAGTGTCACTGTCACCCACTCAGTGTCACTGTCACTCACTCAGTATCACTGTCACTCACTCAGTATCACTGTCACTCACTCAGTGTCACTTTCACTCACACAGTATCACTGTCACTCACTCAGTTTCACTGTCACTCACTCAGTATCACTGTCACTCACTCAGTATCACTGTCGCTCACTCAGTATCACTCCCACTCACTCAGTATCTCTCCCACTCACTCAGTATCACTGTCAGTCACTCAGTATCACTCACTGTCACTCACTCAGTATCACTGTCAGTCACTCAGTATCACTGTCACTCAATCAGCATCACTGTCACTCACTCAGTATCACTGGCACTCACTCAGTATCACTGTCACTCACTCAGTATCACTGTCACTCACTCAGTATCACTGTCACTCACTCAGTATTACTCTCACTCACTCAGTATCACTCACTGTCACTCACTCAGTATCACTCTCACTCACGCAGGATCACTCTCAGTCACTCACTGTCACTCACTTAGTATCACTGTCACTCACTCAGCATCACTGTCACTTAATCAGTATCACTGTCACTCACTCAGTATCACTCTCACTCACTCAGTATCACTCACTGTCACTCACTCAGTATCACTGTCACTCACTCAGTATCACTGTCACTCACTCAGTATCACTGTCACTCACTCGGTATCCACTGTCACTCCCTCAGTATCACTCACTGTCACTCACTCAGTATCACTCTCACTAACTCAGTATCACTCACTGTCACTCACTCAGTATCACTCTCCCTCACTCAGTATCACTGTCACTCACTCAGTATCACTGTCACTCACTCAGTGTCACTCACTCAGCATCACTGTCAGTCACTCAGTATCACTCACTGTCACTCACTCAGTATCACTCTCACTCACTCAGTATCCCTCTCACTCACTCACTGTCACTCACTCAGTACCACTGTCATTCACTCGGTATCACTGCCACTCACTCAGTATTACTGTCACTCACTTAGTGTCACTGTCACTCACTCAATATCTCTGTCACTCACTCGGTATCACTCTCACTCACTCACTTTCACTCACTTAGTGTCACTGTCACTCACTCAGTATCTCTGTCACTCACTCGGTATCACTCTCACTCACTCACTGTCACTCACACAGTATCACTGTCACTCACTCAGTATCACTGTCACTCAGTGTCGCTGTCACTTTCTCAGTATCACTGTCACTCACTCAGCATCACTGTCACTCACTCAGTATCACTGTCACTCAGTCAGTATCACTGTCAGTCACTCAGTATTACTCTCACTCACTCAGTATTACTGTCACTCACTCAGTATCACTGTCACTCTCTCAGTATCACTGTCACTCACTCGTTATCACTGTCACTTACTCAGTATCACTGTCACTCACTCAGTATCACTGTCACTCACTCAGTATCACTGTCACTCACTCTGTTTCACTGTCACTCACTCACTGTCACTCACTCACTGTCACTCACTCAGTATCACTCTCACTGAGTATTACTGTCACTCACACAGTATTACTGTCACTCACTCAGTATCACTGTCACTCACTCATTATAACTGTCACTCACTCAGTATCACTATCATTCACTCAGTATCACTATCACTCACTCTGTATCACTGTCACTTACTCAGTATCACTGTCACTCATTCAGTATCACTGTCACTCAATGAGTATCACTGCCTCTCACTCAGTATCACTGTCACTCACTCATAACTGTCACTCACTCAGTATCACTATCACTCACTCAGTATCACTGTCACTCATTCAGTATCACTGTCACTCAATGAGTATCACTGTCACTCACTCAGTATCACTGTCACTCACTGAGTGTCACTGTCACTCACTCAGTGGCACTGACACTCACTCAGAGTCACTCACTCAGTCTCACTGTCGCTCACTCAATATCACTGTTACTCACCCAGTATCACTGTCAATCTCTCAGTTTCACTGTCACTCAATCAGTATCGCTTTCACGCACTCAGTATCACTCTCACTCACTGAGCATCACTGTCACTCACTCAGTATCACTGACACTCACTAAGTATCACTGTCATTCACTCACTTTCACTCACTCAGTCTCACTCTCTCTCACTCAGTATCACTGCCTCTCACTCAGTATCACTGACACTCACTCAGTATCACTGTCTCTCACTCTGTATCACTGTCACTCACTCAGTATCACTCTCACTCACTCAGTATCACTGTCACTCATTCAGTATCACTGTCACACACTCAGTATCACTGTCTCTCACTCAATATCGCTGTCACTCACTCAGTATAACTGTCACTCACTCAGTATCACTGTCACTCACTCGGTATCACTTTCACTCACTCAGTATCACTTTCACTCACTGAGTATCAATGTCTCTCACTCAGTATCGCTGTCACTCACTCAGTATCACTGTCACTCACTCAGTATCACTGTCACTCACTCGGTATCACTGTCATTCACTCAGTATCACTGTCACTCAGCATCACTGTCACTCACTCAGTATCACTGTCACTCACTCAGTATGATTGTCACTCACTCAGTATCACTGTCACTCTCTCAGTATCACTGTCACCCACTCAGTGTCACTGTCACTCACTCAGTATCACTGTCACTCACTCAGTATCACTGTCACTCACTCAGTGTCACTTTCACTCACACAGTATCACTGTCACTCACTCAGTTTCACTGTCACTCACTCAGTATCACTGTCACTCACTCAGTATCACTGTCGCTCACTCAGTATCACTCCCACTCACTCAGTATCACTCACTGTCACTCACTCAGTATCACTCTCACTCACTCAGGATCACTCTCAGTCACTCACTGTCACTCACTTAGTATCACTGTCACTCACTCAGCATCACTGTCACTTAATCAGTATCACTGTCACTCACTCAGTATCACTCTCACTCACTCAGTATCACTCACTGTCATTCACTCAGTATCACTCTCACTCACTCAGTATCGCTGTCACTCACTCAGTATTACTGTCACTCACTCAGTATCACTGTCACTCACTCGGTATCCACTGTCACTCCCTCAGTATCACTCACTGTCACTCACTCAGTATCACTCTCACTAACTCAGTATCACTCACTGTCACTCACTCAGTATCACTCTCCCTCACTCAGTATCACTGTCACTCACTCAGTATCACTGTCACTCACTCAGTGTCACTCACTCAGCATCACTGTCAGTCACTCAGTATCACTCACTGTCACTCACTCAGTATCACTCTCACTCACTCAGTATCCCTCTCACTCACTCACTGTCACTCACTCAGTACCACTGTCACTCACTCGGTATCACTGTCACTCACTCAGTATTACTGTCACTCACTTAGTGTCACTGTCACTCACTCAGTATCACTCTCACTAACTCAGTATCACTCACTGTCACTCACTCAGTATCACTCTCCCTCACTCAGTATCACTGTCACTCACTCAGTATCACTGTCACTCACTCAGTGTCACTCACTCAGCATCACTGTCAGTCACTCAGTATCACTCACGCAGTATCACTCTCACTCACTCAGTATCCCTCTCACTCACTCACTGTCACTCACTCAGTACCACTGTCACTCACTCAGTATCACTGTCACTCACTCAGTATCACTGTCACTCACTTAGTGTCACTGTCACTCACTCGGTATCACTCTCACTCACTCACTGTCACTCACTTCGTGTCACTGTCACTCACTCAGTGTCTCTGTCACTAAGTGTCACTGTCATTGCTCAGTATGACTGTCACTCACTCAGCATCACTGTCACGCACTCAGTATCACTGTCACTCACTCAGTATCACTGTCACTCACTCAGAATCACTGTCACTCACTCAGTATAACTGTCACTTACTCAGTATCACTGTCACTCAGTCAGTATCACTGTCACTGACTCAGTATCACTGGCACTTACTCAGTATCACTGTCACTCAGTCAGTATCACTGTCACTCACTCAGTATTACTGTCACTCACTCATTATAACTGTCACTCACTCAGTATCACTATCACTCACTCAGTATCACTATCACTCACTCAGTATCGCTGTCACTCACTCAGTATCACTGTCACTCACTCAGTATCACTGTCACTCAATGAGTATCACTGTCTCTCACTCAGTATCACTGTCACTCACTCATAACTGTCACTCACTCAGTATCACTATCACTCACTCAGTATCACTGTCACTCACTCAGTATCACTGTCACTCACTCAGTATCACTGTCACTTACTGAGTATCACTGTCACTCACTCAGTATCACTGTCACTCACTCAGTATCACTGTCACTCACTCAGTATCACTGTCACTCACTCGGTATCACTGTCACTCACTCAGTATCACTGTCACTCACTCAGTATCACTGACACTCACTAAGTATCACTGTCAGTCACTCACTTTCACTCACTCAGTCTCACTCTCTCTCACTCAGTATCACTGCCTCTCACTCAGTATCACTGACACTCACTCAGTATCACTGTCTCTCACTCTGTATCACTGTCACTCACTCAGTATCACTCTCACTCACTCAGTATCACTCTCACTCACTCAGTGTCACTGTCACTCACTCAGTATCGTTGTCACTCACTCAGTATCGCTGTCACACACTCAGTATCACTGTCTCTCACTCAATATCGCTGACACTCACTCAGTATCACTGTCTCTCACTCTGTATCACTGTCACTCACTCAGTATCACTCTCACTCACTCAGTCTCACTCTCTCTCACTCAGTATCACTGCCTCTCACTCAGTATCACTGACACTCACTCAGTATCAATATCACTCACTCAGTATCACTGTCACTCACTCGCTATCACTGTCACTCACTCAGTATCACTGTCACTCACTGAGTATCAATGTCTCTCACTCAGTATCGCTGTCACTCACTCAGTATCTCTGTCACTCACTCAGTATCACTGTCACTCACTCGGTATCACTGTCATTCACTCAGTATCACTGTCACTCAGCATCACTGTCACTCTCTCAGTATCACTGTCACTCACTCAGTATGATTGTCACTCACTCAGTGTCACTGTCACTCTCTCAGTATCACTGTCACCCACTCAGTGTCACTTTCACTCACTCAGTATCACTGTCACTCACTCAGTATCACTGTCACTCAGTCAGTTTCACTGTCACTCACTCAGTATCACTGTCGCTCACTCAGTAACACTCCCACTCACTCAGTATCTCTCCCACTCACTCAGTATCACTGGCAGTCACTCAGTATCACTCACTGTCACTCACTCAGTATCACTGTCAGTCACTCAGTATCACTGTCACTCAATCAGTATCACTGTCACTCACTCAGTATCACTGGCACTCACTCAGTATCACTGTCACTCACTCAGTATCACTGTCACTCACTCAGTATCACTCCCACTCACTTAGTATTACTCTCACTCACTCAGTATCACTCACTGTCACTCACTCAGTATCACTCTCACTCACTCAGGATCACTCTCAGTCACTCACTGTCACTCACTCAGTATCACTGTCACTCACTCAGCATCACTGTCACTCAATCAGTATCACTGTCCCTCACTCAGTATCACTGTCACTCACTCAGTATCACTGTCACTCACTCAGTATCACTGTCACTCACTCTGTTTCACTGTCACTCACTCACTGTCACTCACTCAGTATCACTCTCACTCAGTATTACTGTCACTCACTCAGTATTACTGTCACTCACTCAGTATCACTGTCACTCACTCATTATAACTGTGACTCACTCAGTATCACTATCACTCACTCAGTATCACTATCACTCACTCAGTATCACTGTCACTTACTCAGTATCACTGTCACTCATTCAGTATCACTGTCACTCAATGAGTATCACTGCCTCTCACTCAGTATCACTGTCACTCACTCATAACTGTCACTCACTCAGTATCACTATCACTCACTCAGTATCACTGTCACTCACTCAGTATCACTGTCACTCACTCAGTATCACTGTCACTCACTGAGTATCACTGTCATTCACTCAGTGGCACTGACACTCACTCAGTGTCACTCACTCAGTCTCACTGTCACTCACTCAGTATCACTGTTACTCACCCAGTATCACTGTCAATCTCTCAGTTTCACTGTCACTCAATCAGTATCGCTTTCACGCACTCAGTATCACTCTCACTCACTGAGCATCACTGTCACTCACACAGTATCACTGTCATTCACTCACTTTCACTCACTCAGTCTCACTCTCTCTCACTCAGTATCACTGCCTCTCACTCAGTATCACTGACACTCACTCAGTATCACTGTCTCTCACTCTGTATCACTGTCACTCACTCTGTATCACTGTCACTCACTCAGTATCACTCTCACTCACTCAGTATCACTGTCACTCATTCAGTATCACTGTCACTCACTCAGTATCGCTGTCACTCACTCAGTATCGCTGTCACACACTCAGTATCACTGTCTCTCACTCAATATCGCTGTCACTCACTCAGTATAACTGTCACTCACTCATTATAACTGTCACTCACTCAGTATCAATATCACTCACTCAGTATCACTGTCACTCACTCGGTATCACTGTCACTGACTCAGTATCACTTTCACTCACTGAGTATCAATGTCTCTCACTCAGTATCGCTGTCACTCACTCAGTATCACTGTCACTCACTCAGTATCACTGTCACTCACTCGGTATCACTGTCATTCACTCAGTATCACTGTCACTCAGCATCACTGTCACTCACTCAGTATGACTGTCACTCACTCAGTATGATTGTCACTCACTCAGTATCACTGTCACTCTATCAGTGTCACTGTCACCCACTCAGTGTCACTGTCACTCACTCAGTATCACTGTCACTCACTCAGTATCACTGTCACTCACTCAGTGTCACTTTCACTCACACAGTATCACTGTCACTCACTCAGTTTCACTGTCACTCACTCAGTATCACTGTCACTCACTCAGTATCACTGTCGCTCACTCAGTATCACTCCCACTCACTCAGTATCTCTCCCACTCACTCAGTATCACTGTCAGTCACTTAGTATCACTCACTGTCACTCACTCAGTATCACTGTCAGTCACTCAGTATCACTGTCACTCAATCAGTATCACTGTCACTCACTCAGTATCACTGGCACTCACTCAGTATCACTGTCACTCACTCAGTATCACTGTCACTCACTCAGTATCACTGTCACTCACTCAGTATTACTCTCACTCACTCAGTATCACTCACTGTCACTCACTCAGTATCACTCTCACTCACGCAGGATCACTCTCAGTCACTCACTGTCACTCACTTAGTATCACTGTCACTCACTCAGCATCACTGTCACTTAATCAGTATCACTGTCACTCACTCAGTATCACTCTCACTCACTCAGTATCACTCACTGTCACTCACTCAGTATCACTGTCACTCACTCAGTATCACTGTCACTCACTCAGTATCACTGTCACTCACTCGGTATCCACTGTCACTCCCTCAGTATCACTCACTGTCACTCACTCAGTATCACTCTCACTAACTCAGTATCACTCACTGTCACTCACTCAGTATCACTCTCCCTCACTCAGTATCACTGTCACTCACTCAGTATCACTGTCACTCACTCAGTGTCACTCACTCAGCATCACTGTCAGTCACTCAGTATCACTCACTGTCACTCACTCAGTATCACTCTCACTCACTCAGTATCCCTCTCACTCACTCACTGTCACTCACTCAGTACCACTGTCATTCACTCGGTATCACTGCCACTCACTCAGTATTACTGTCACTCACTTAGTGTCACTGTCACTCACTCAATATCTCTGTCACTCACTCGGTATCACTCTCACTCACTCACTTTCACTCACTTAGTGTCACTGTCACTCACTCAGTATCTCTGTCACTCACTCGGTATCACTCTCACTCACTCACTGTCACTCACACAGTATCACTGTCACTCACTCAGTATCACTGTCACTCAGTGTCGCTGTCACTTGCTCAGTATCACTGTCACTCACTCAGCATCACTGTCACTCACTCAGCATCACTGTCACTCAGTCAGTATCACTGTCAGTCACTCAGTATTACTGTCACTCACTCAGTATTACTGTCACTCACTCAGTATCACTGTCACTCTCTCAGTATCACTGTCACTCACTCGTTATCACTGTCACTCACTCAGTATCACTGTCACGCACTCAGTATCACTGTCACTCACTCAGTATCACTGTCACTCACTCAGTATCACTGTCACTCACTCTGTTTCACTGTCACTCACTCACTGTCACTCACTCACTGTCACTCACTCAGTATCACTCTCACTCAGTATTACTGTCATTCACTCAGTATTACTGTCACTCAATCAGTATCACTGTCACTCACTCACTATAACTGTCACTCACTCAGTATCACTATCACTCACTCAGTATCACTATCACTCACTCAGTATCACTGTCACTCATTCAGTATCACTGTCACTCAATGAGTATCACTGTCACTCACTCAGTATCACTGTCACTCACTGAGTATCACTGTCACTCACTCAGTGGCACTGACACTCACTCAGTGTCACTCACTCAGTCTCACTGTCGCTCACTCAGTATCACTGTTACTCGCCCAGTATCACTGTCAATCTCTCAGTTTCACTGTCACTCAATCAGTATCGCTTTCACGCACTCAGTATCACTCTCACTCACTGAGCATCACTGTCACTCACTCAGTATCACTGACACTCACTAAGTATCACTGTCATTCACTCACTTTCACTCACTCAGTCTCACTCTCTCTCACTCAGTATCACTGCCTCTCACTCAGTATCACTGACACTCACTCAGTATCACTGTCTCTCATTCTGTATCACTGTCACTCACTCAGTATCACTCTCACTCACTCAGTATCACTGTCACTCATTCAGTATCACTGTCACTCACTCAGTATCGCTGTCACTCACTCAGTATCGCTGTCACACACTCAGTATCACTGTCTCTCACTCAATATCGCTGTCACTCACTCAGTATAACTGTCACTCACTCAGTATCACTGTCACTCACTCGGTATCACTGTCACTCACTCAGTATCACTTTCACTCACTGAGTATCAATGTCTCTCACTCAGTATCGCTGTCACTCACTCAGTATCACTGTCACTCACTCAGTATCACTGTCACTCACTCGGTATCACTGTCATTCACTCAGTATCACTGTCACTCAGTATCACTGTCACTCACTCAGTATCACTGTCACTCACTCAGTGGCACTGACACTCACTCAGTGTCACTCACTCAGTCTCACTGTCGCTCACTCAGTATCACTGTTACTCACCCAGTATCACTGTCAATCTCTCAGTTTCACTGTCACTCAATCAGTATCGCTTTCACGCACTCAGTATCACTCTCACTCACTGAGCATCACTGTCACTCACTCAGTATCACTGACACTCACTAAGTATCACTGTCATTCACTCACTTTCACTCACTCAGTCTCACTCTCTCTCACTCAGTATCACTGCCTCTCACTCAGTATCACTGACACTCACTCAGTATCACTGTCTCTCACTCTGTATCACTGTCACTCACTCAGTATCACTCTCACTCACTCAGTATCACTGTCACTCATTCAGTATCACTGTCACTCACTCAGTATCGCTGTCACTCACTCAGTATCGCTGTCACACACTCAGTATCACTGTCTCTCACTCAATATCGCTGTCACTCACTCAGTATAACTGTCACTCACTCAGTATCACTGTCACTCACTCGGTATCACTGTCACTCACTCAGTATCACTTTCACTCACTGAGTATCAATGTCTCTCACTCAGTATCGCTGTCACTCACTCAGTATCACTGTCACTCACTCAGTATCACTGTCACTCACTCGGTATCACTGTCATTCACTCAGTATCACTGTCACTCAGCATCACTGTCACTCACTCAGTATCACTTTCACTCACTCAGTATGATTGTCACTCACTCAGTATCACTGTCACTCTCTCAGTATCACTGTCACCCACTCAGTGTCACTGTCACTCACTCAGTATCACTGTCACTCACTCAGTATCACTGTCACTCACTCAGTATCACTGTCACTCACTCAGTGTCACTTTCACTCACACAGTATCACTGTCACTCACTCAGTTTCACTGTCACTCACTCAGTATCACTGTCACTCACTCAGTATCACTGTCGCTCACTCAGTATCACTCCCACTCACTCAGTATCACTCACTGTCACTCACTCAGTATCACTCTCACTCACTCAGGATCACTCTCAGTCACTCACTGTCACTCACTTAGTATCACTGTCACTCACTCAGCATCACTGTCACTTAATCAGTATCACTGTCACTCACTCAGTATCACTCTCACTCACTCAGTATCACTCACTGTCACTCACTCAGTATCACTCTCACTCACTCAGTATCGCTGTCACTCACTCAGTATTACTGTCACTCACTCAGTATCACTGTCACTCACTCGGTATCCACTGTCACTCCCTCAGTATCACTCACTGTCACTCACTCAGTATCACTCTCACTCACTCAGTATCACTCACTGTCACTCACTCAGTATCACTCTCCCTCACTCAGTATCACTGTCACTCACTCAGTATCACTGTCACTCACTCAGTGTCACTCACTCAGCATCACTGTCAGTCACTCAGTATCACTCACTGTCACTCACTCAGTATCACTCTCACTCACTCAGTATCCCTCTCACTCACTCACTGTCACTCACTCAGTACCACTGTCACTCACTCGGTATCACTGTCACTCACTCAGTATCACTGTCACTCACTCAGTATCACTCTCACTAACTCAGTATCACTCACTGTCACTCACTCAGTATCACTCTCCCTCACTCAGTATCACTGTCACTCACTCAGAATCACTGTCACTCACTCAGTGTCACTCAATCAGCATCACTGTCAGTCACTCAGTATCACTCACGCAGTATCACTCTCACTCACTCAGTATCCCTCTCACTCACTCACTGTCACTCACTCAGTACCACTGTCACTCACTCGGTATCACTGTCACTCACTCAGTATCACTGTCACTCACTCAGTATCACTGTCACTCATTCAGTATCACTGTCACTCAATGAGTATCACTGTCACTCACTCAGTATCACTGTCACTCACTGAGTATCACTGTCACTCACTCAGTGGCACTGACACTCACTCAGTGTCACTCACTCAGTCTCACTGTCGCTCACTCAGTATCACTGTTACTCACCCAGTATCACTGTCAATCTCTCAGTTTCACTGTCACTCAATCAGTATCGCTTTCACGCACTCAGTCTCACTCTCACTCACTGAGCATCACTGTCACTCACTCAGTATCACTGACACTCACTAAGTATCACTGTCATTCACTCACTTTCACTCACTCAGTCTCACTCTCTCTCACTCAGTATCACTGCCTCTCACTCAGTATCACTGACACTCACTCAGTATCACTGTCTCTCACTCTGTATCACTGTCACTCACTCAGTATCACTCTCACTCACTCAGTATCACTGTCACTCATTCAGTATCACTGTCACTCACTCAGTATCGCTGTCACTCACTCAGTATCGCTGTCACACACTCAGTATCACTGTCTCTCACTCAATATCGCTGTCACTCACTCAGTATAACTGTCACTCACTCAGTATCACTGTCACTCACTCGGTATCACTGTCACTCACTCAGTATCACTTTCACTCACTGAGTATCAATGTCTCTCACTCAGTATCGCTGTCTCTCACTCAGTATCACTGTCACTCACTCAGTATCACTGTCACTCACTCGGTATCACTGTCATTCACTCAGTATCACTGTCACTCAGCATCACTGTCACTCACTCAGTATCACTTTCACTCACTCAGTATGATTGTCACTCACTCAGTATCACTGTCACTCTCTCAGTATCACTGTCACCCACTCAGTGTCACTGTCACTCACTCAGTATCACTGTCACTCACTCAGTATCACTGTCACTCACTCAGTGTCACTTTCACTCACACAGTATCACTGTCACTCACTCAGTTTCACTGTCACTCACTCAGTATCACTGTCACTCACTCAGTATCACTGTCGCTCACTCAGTATCACTCCCACTCACTCAGTATCACTCACTGTCACTCACTCAGTATCACTCTCACTCACTCAGGATCACTCTCAGTCACTCACTGTCACTCACTTAGTATCACTGTCACTCACTCAGCATCACTGTCACTTAATCAGTATCACTGTCACTCACTCAGTATCACTCTCACTCACTCAGTATCACTCACTGTCACTCACTCAGTATCACTCTCACTCACTCAGTATCGCTGTCACTCACTCAGTATTACTGTCACTCACTCAGTATCACTGTCACTCACTCGGTATCCACTGTCACTCCCTCAGTATCACTCACTGTCACTCACTCAGTATCACTCTCACTCACTCAGTATCACTCACTGTCACTCACTCAGTATCACTCTCCCTCACTCAGTATCACTGTCACTCACTCAGTATCACTGTCACTCACTCAGTGTCACTCTCTCAGCATCACTGTCAGTCACTCAGTATCACTCACTGTCACTCACTCAGTATCACTCTCACTCACTCAGTATCCCTCTCACTCACTCACTGTCACTCACTCAGTACCACTGTCACTCACTCGGTATCACTGTCACTCACTCAGTATCACTGTCACTCACTCAGTATCACTCTCACTAACTCAGTATCACTCACTGTCACTCACTCAGTATCACTCTCCCTCACTCAGTATCACTGTCACTCACTCAGAATCACTGTCACTCACTCAGTGTCACTCAATCAGCATCACTGTCAGTCACTCAGTATCACTCACGCAGTATCACTCTCACTCACTCAGTATCCCTCTCACTCACTCACTGTCACTCACTCAGTACCACTGTCACTCACTCGGTATCACTGTCACTCACTCAGTATCACTGTCACTCACTTAGTGTCACTGTCACTCACTCAGTATCTCTATCACTCACTCGGTATCACTCTCACTCACTCACTGTCACTCACTTAGTGTCACTGTCACTCACTCAGTGTCTCTGTCACTAAGTGTCACTGTCATTGCTCAGTATGACTGTCACTCACTCAGCATCACTGTCACTCACTCAGTATCACTGTCACTCACTCAGTATCACTGTCACTCACTCAGAATCACTGTCACTCACTCAGTATAACTGTCACTTACTCAGTATCACTGTCACTCAGTCAGTATCACTGTCACTGACTCAGTATCACTGTCACTTACTCAGTATCACTGTCACTCAGTCAGTATCACTGTCACTCACTCAGTATTACTGTCACTCACTCATTATAAATGTCACTCACTCAGTATCACTATCACTCACTCAGTATCACTATCACTCACTCAGTATCGCTGTCACTCACTCAGTATCACTGTCACTCACTCAGTATCACTGTCACTCAATGAGTATCACTGTCTCTCACTCAGTATCACTGTCACTCACTCATAACTGTCACTCACTCAGTATCACTATCACTCACTCAGTATCACTGTCACTCACTCAGTATCACTGTCACTCACTCAGTATCACTGTCACTTACTGAGTATCACTGTCACTCACTCTGTATCACTGTCACTCACTCAGTATCACGGTCACTCACTCAGTATCACTGTCACTCACTCGGTATCACTGTCACTCACTCAGTATCACTGTCACTCACTCAGTATCACTGACACTCACTAAGTATCACTGTCAGTCACTCACTTTCACTCACTCAGTCTCACTCTCTCTCACTCAGTATCACTGCCTCTCACTCAGTATCACTGACACTCACTCAGTATCACTGTCTCTCACTCTGTATCACTGTCACTCACTCAGTATCACTCTCACTCACTCAGTATCACTCTCACTCACTCAGTGTCACTGTCACTCACTCAGTATCGCTGTCACTCACTCAGTATCGCTGTCACACACTCAGTATCACTGTCTCTCACTCAATATCGCTGTCACTCACTCAGTATAACTGTCACTCACTCATTATAACTGTCACTCACACAGTATCAATATCACTCACTCAGTATCACTGTCACTCACTCGCTATCACTGTCACTCACTCAGTATCACTGTCACTCACTGAGTATCAATGTCTCTCACTCAGTATCGCTGTCACTCACTCAGTATCACTGTCACTCACTCAGTATCACTGTCACTCACTCGGTATCACTGTCATTCACTCAGTATCACTGTCACTCAGCATCACTGTAACTCTCTCAGTATCACTGTCACTCACTCAGTATGATTGTCACTCACTCAGTGTCACTGTCACTCTCTCAGTATCACTGTCACCCACTCAGTGTCACTGTCACTCACTCAGTATCACTGTCACTCACTCAGTATCACTGTCACTCACTCAGTGTCACTTTCACTCACTCAGTATCACTGTCACTCACTCAGTATCACTGTCACTCAGTCAGTTTCACTGTCACTCACTCAGTATCACTGTCGCTCACTCAGTATCACTCCCACTCACTCAGTATCTCTCCCACTGACTCAGTATCACAGTCAGTCACTCAGTATCACTTACTGTCACTCACTCAGTATCACTTTCAGTCACTCAGTATCACTGTCACTCAATCAGTATCACTGTCACTCACTCAGTATCACTGGCACTCACTCAGTATCACTGTCACTCACTCAGTATCACTGTCACTCACTCAGTATCACTCCCACTCACTTAGTATTACTCTCACTCACTCAGTATCACTCACTGTCACTCACTCAGTATCACTCTCACTCACTCAGGATCACTCTCAGTCACTCACTGTCACTCACTTAGTATCACTGTCACTCACTCAGCATCACTGTCACTCAATCAGTATCACTGTCCCTCACTCAGTATCACTCTCACTCACTCAGTATCCCTCACTGTCACTCACTCAGTATCACTCTCACTCACTCAGTATCGCTGTCACTCACTCAGTATTACTGTCACTCACTCAGTATCACTGTCACTCACTCGGTATCCACTGTCACTCCCTCAGTATCACTCACTGTCACTCACTCAGTATCACTCTCACTCACTCAGTATCACTCACTGTCACTCACTCAGTATCACTCTCCCTCACTCAGTATCACTCTCACTCACTCAGTATCACTGTCACTCACTCAGTGTCACTCACTCAGCATCACTGTCAGTCACTCAGCATCACTCACTGTCACTCACTCAGTATCACTCTCACTCACTCAGTATCACTCTCACTCACTCACTGTCACTCACTCAGTACCACTGTCACTCACTCAGTATCACTGTCACTCACTCAGTATCACTGTCACTCACTCAGTATCACTGTCACTCACTCAGTATCACTGTCACTCACTCAGTATTACTCTCACTCACTCAGTATCACTCACTGTCTTTCACTCAGTATCACTCTCAGTCACTCAGGATCACTCTCAGTCACTCACTGTCACACTCAGAATCACTGTCACTCTCTCAGTATCACTGTCACCCACTCAGTGTCACTGTCACTCACTCAGTATCACTGTCACTCACTCAGGATCACTGTCACTCACTCAGTGTCACTTTCACTCACTCAGTATCACTGTCACTTACTCAGTATCACTGTCACTCACTCAGTATCACTGTCACTCACTCAGTATCACTGTCACTCACTCAGTATCATTGTCACTCAGTATCACTTTTACACACTCAGTACCACTGTCACTCACTCAGTATCACTCCCACTCACTCAGTATCACTCTCAGTCACTCGGTATCACTCACTGTCACTCACTCAGTATCACTGTCAGTCACTCAGTATCACTGTCACTCAATCAGTATCACTGTCACTCAATCAGTATCACTGGCACTCACTCAGTATCACTGTCACTCACTCAGTATCACTGTCACTCACTCAGTATCACTGTCACTCACTCAGTATCATTGTCACTCAGTATCACTTTTACACACTCAGTACCACTGTCACTCACTCAGTATCACTCCCACTCACTCAGTATCACTCTCAGTCACTCGGTATCACTCACTGTCACTCACTCAGTATCACTGTCACTCACTCAGCATCACTGTCACTTAATCAGTATCACTGTCACTCACTCAGTATCACTCTCACTCACTCAGTATCACTCACTGTCACTCACTCAGTATCACTCTCACTCACTCAGTATCGCTGTCACTCACTCAGTATTACTGTCACTCACTCAGTATCACTGTCACTCACTCAGTATCACTGTCACTCACTCAGTGTCACTTTCACTCACTCAGTATCACTGTCACTCACTCAGTATCACTGTCACTCACTCAGTTTCACTGTCACACACTCAGTATCACTGTCGCTCACTCAGTATCACTCCCACTCACTCAGTATCTCTCCCACTCACTCAGTATCACTGTCAGTCACTCAGTATCACTGTCACTCAATCAGTATCACTGTCACTCACTCAGTATCACTGACACTCACTCAGTATCACTGTCACTCACTCAGTATCACTGTCACTCACTCAGTATCACTCCCACTCACTTAGTATTACTCTCACTCACTCAGTATCACTCACTGTCACTCACTCAGTATCACTCTCACTCACTCAGGATCACTCTCAGTCACTCACTGTCTCTCACTTAGTATCACTGTCACTCACTCAGCATCACTGTCACTCAATCAGTATCACTGTCCCTCACTCAGTATCACTCTCACTCACTCAGTATCCCTCACTGTCACTCACTCAGTATCACTCTCACTCACTCAGTATCGCTGTCACTCACTCAGTGTTACTGTCACTCACTCAGTATCACTGTCACTCACTCGGTATCCACTGTCACTCCCTCAGTATCACTCTCACTCACTCAGTATCGCTGTCACTCACTCAGTATTACTGTCACTCACTCAGTATCACTCTCACTCACTCGGTATCCACTGTCACTCACTCAGTATCACTCTCACTCACTCAGTATCGCTGTCACTCACTCAGTATTACTGTCACTCACTCAGTATCACTCTCACTCACTCGGTATCCACTGTCACTCACTCAGTATCACTCTCACTCACTCAGTATCGCTGTCACTCACTCAGTATCACTGTCACTCACTCAGTATCACTCTCACTCACTCAGTATCACTCACTGTCACTCACTCAGTATCACTCTCCCTCACTCAGTATCACTGTCACTCACTCAGTATCACTGTCACTCACTCAGTGTCACTCACTCAGCATCACTGTCAGTCACTCAGCATCACTCACTGTCACTCACTCAGTATCACTCTCACTCACTCAGTATCACTCTCACTCACTCACTGTCACTCACTCAGTACCACTGTCACTCACCCAGTATCACTGTCACTCACTCAGTATCACTGCCACTCACTCAGTATCACTGTCACTCACTCAGTATTACTCTCACTCACTCAGTATCACTCACTGTCTTTCACTCAGTATCACTCTCAGTCACTCAGGATCACTCTCAGTCACTCACTGTCACACTCAGAATCACTGTCACTCTCTCATTATCACTGTCACCCACTCAGTGTCACTGTCACTCACTCAGTATCACTGTCACTCACTCAGTATCACTGTCACTCACTCAGTGTCACTTTCACTCACTCAGTATCACTGTCACTTACTCAGTATCACTGTCACTCACTCAGTATCACTGTCACTCACTCAGTATCACTGTCACTCACTCAGTATCATTGTCACTCAGTATCACTTTTACACACTCAGTACCACTGTCACTCACTCAGTATCACTCCCACTCACTCAGTATCACTCTCAGTCACTCGGTATCACTCACTGTCACTCACTCAGTATCACTGTCAGTCACTCAGTATCACTGTCACTCAATCAGTATCACTGTCACTCACTCAGTATCACTGGCACTCACTCAGTATCACTGTCACTCACTCAGTATCACTGTCACTCACTCAGTATTACTCTCACTCACTCAGTATCACTCACTGTCACTCACTCAGTATCACTCTCACTCACTCAGGATCACTCTCAGTCACTCACTGTCACTCACTTAGTATCACTGTCACTCACTCAGCATCACTGTCACTTAATCAGTATCACTGTCACTCACTCAGTATCACTCTCACTCACTTAGTATCACTCACTGTCACTCACTCAGTATCACTCTCACTCACTCAGTATCGCTGTTACTCACTCAGTATTACTGTCACTCACTCAGTATCACTGTCACTCACTCGGTATCCACTGTCACTCCCTCAGTATCACTCACTGTCACTCACTCAGTATCACTCTCACTAACTCAGTATCACTCACTGTCACTCACTCAGTATCACTCTCCCTCACTCAGTATCACTGTCACTCACTCAGTATCACTGTCACTCACTCAGTGTCACTCACTCAGCATCACTGTCAGTCACTCAGTATCACTCACTGTCACTCACTCAGTATCACTCTCACTCACTCAGTATCCCTCTCACTCACTCACTGTCACTCACTCAGTACCACTGTCACTCACTCGGTATCACTGTCACTCACTCAGTATTACTGTCACTCACTTAGTGTCACTGTCACTCACTCAATATCTCTGTCACTCACTCGGTATCACTCTCACTCACTCACTTTCACTCACTTAGTGTCACTGTCACTCATTCAGTATCTCTGTCACTCACTCGGTATCACTCTCACTCACTCACTGTCACTCACTCAGTATCACTGTCACTCAGTGTCGCTGTCACTTGCTCAGTATCACTGTCACTCACTCAGCATCACTGTCACTCACTCAGTATCACTGTCACTCACTTAGTATCACTGTCACTCAGTCAGTATCACTGTCAGTCACTCAGTATTACTGTCACTCACTCAGTATTACTGTCACTCACTCAGTATCACTGTCACTCTCTCAGTATCACTGTCACTCACTCGTTATCACTGTCACTCACTCAGTATCACTGTCACTCACTCAGTATCACTGTCACTCACTCAGTATCACTGTCACTCACTCTGTTTCACTGTCACTCACTCACTGTCACTCACTCACTGTCACTCACTCAGTATCACTCTCACTCAGTATTACTGTCACTCACTCAGTATTACTGTCACTCACTCAGTATCACTGTCACTCACTCAGTATCACTGTCACTCAGTCAGTATCACTGTCAGTCACTCAGTATTACTGTCACTCACTCAGTATTACTGTCACTCACTCAGTATCACGGTCACTCTCTCAGTATCACTGTCACTCACTCGTTATCACTGTCACTCACTCAGTATCACTGTCACTCACTCAGTATCACTGTCACTCACTCAGTATCACTGTCACTCACTCTGTTTCACTGTCACTCACTCACTGTCACTCACTCACTGTCACTCACTCAGTATCACTCTCACTCAGTATTACTGTCACTCACTCAGTATTACTGTCACTCACTCAGTATCCCTGTCACTCACTCATTATAACTGTGACTCACTCAGTATCACTATCACTCACTCAGTATCACTATCACTCACTCAGTATCACTGTCACTTACTCAGTATCACTGTCACTCATTCAGTATCACTGTCACTCAATGAGTATCACTGCCTCTCACTCAGTATCACTGTCACTCACTCATAACTGTCACTCACTCAGTATCACTATCACTCACTCAGTATCACTGTCACTCACTCAGTATCACTGTCACTCACTCAGTATCACTGTCACTCACTGAGTATCACTGTCACTCACTCAGTGGCACTGACACTCACTCAGTGTCACTCACTCAGTCTCACTGTCACTCACTCAGTATCACTGTTACTCACCCAGTATCACTGTCAATCTCTCAGTTTCACTGTCACTCAATCAGTATCGCTTTCACGCACTCAGTATCACTCTCACTCACTGAGCATCACTGTCACTCACTCAGTATCACTGACACTCACTAAGTATCACTGTCATTCACTCACTTTCACTCACTCAGTCTCACTCTCTCTCACTCAGTATCACTGCCTCTCACTCAGTATCACTGACACTCAGTATCACTGTCACTCATTCAGTATCACTGTCACTCACTCAGTATCGCTGTCACTCACTCAGTATCGCTGTCACACACTCAGTATCACTGTCTCTCACTCAATATCGCTGTCACTCACTCAGTATAACTGTCACTCACTCATTATAACTGTCACTCACTCAGTATCAATATCACTCACTCAGTATCACTGTCACTCACTCGGTATCACTGTCACTCACTCAGTATCACTTTCACTCACTGAGTATCAATGTCTCTCACTCAGTATCGCTGTCACTCACTCAGTATCACTGTCACTCACTCAGTATCACTGTCACTCACTCGGTATCACTGTCAATCACTCAGTATCACTGTCACTCAGCAGCACTGTCACTCACTCAGTATCACTGTCACTCACTCAGTATGATTGTCACTCACTCAGTATCACTGTCACTCTCTCAGTATCACTGTCACCCACTCAGTGTCACTGTCACTCACTCAGTATCACTGTCACTCACTCAGTATCACTGTCACTCACTCAGTGTCACTTTCACTCACACAGTATCACTGTCACTCACTCAGTTTCACTGTCACTCACTCAGTATCACTGTCACTCACTCAGTATCACTGTCGCTCACTCAGTATCACTCCCACTCACTCAGTATCTCTCCCACTCACTCAGTATCACTGTCAGTCACTCAGTATCACTCACTGTCACTCACTCAGTATCACTGTCAGTCACTCAGTATCACTGTCACTCAATCAGTATCACTGTCACTCACTCAGTATCACTGGCACTCACTCAGTATCACTGTCACTCACTCAGTATCACTGTCACACACTCAGTATCACTGTCACTCACTCAGTATCACTGTCACTCACTCAGTATTACTCTCACTCACTCAGTATCACTCACTCTCACTCACTCAGTATCACTCTGACTCACGCAGGATCACTCTCAGTCACTCACTGTCACTCACTTAGTATCACTGTCACTCACTCAGCATCACTGTCACTTAATCAGTATCACTGTCACTCACTCAGTATCACTCTCACTCACTCAGTATCACTCACTGTCACTCACTCAGTATCACTGTCACTCACTCAGTATCACTGTCACTCACTCGGTATCCACTGTCACTCCCTCAGTATCACTCACTGTCACTCACTCAGTATCACTCTCACTAACTCAGTATCACTCACTGTCACTCACTCAGTATCACTCTCCCTCACTCAGTATCACTGTCACTCACTCAGTATCACTGTCACTCACTCAGTGTCACACACTCAGCATCACTGTCAGTCACTCAGTATCACTCACTGTCACTCACTCAGTATCACTGTCAGGCACTCAGTATCACTGTCACTCAATCAGTATCACTGTCACTCACTCAGTATCACTGGCACTCAATCAGTATCACTGTCACTCACTCAGTATCACTGTCACTCACTCAGTATCACTCCCACTCACTTAGTATTACTCTCACTCACTCAGTATCACTCACTGTCACTCACTCAGTATCACTCTCACTCACTCAGGATCACTCTCAGTCACTCACTGTCACTCACTTAGTATCACTGTCACTCACTCAGCATCACTGTCACTCAATCAGTATCACTGTCACTCACTCAGTATCACTCTCACTCACTCAGTATCCCTCACTGTCACTCACTCAGTATCACTCTCACTCACTCAGTATCGCTGTCACTCACTCAGTATTACTGTCACTCACTCAGTGTCACTTTCACTCACACAGTATCACTGTCACTCACTCAGTTTCACTGTCACTCACTCAGTATCACTGTCACTCACTCAGTATCACTGTTGCTCACTCAGTATCACTCCCACTCACTCAGTATCTCTCCCACTCACTCAGTATCACTGTCAGTCACTCAGTATCACTCACTTTCACTCAGTCAGTATCACTGTCAGTCACTTAGTATCACTGTCACTCAATCAGTATCACTGTCACTCACTCAGTATCACTGGCACTCACTCAGTATCACTGTCACTCACTCAGTATCACTGTCACTCACTCAGTATCACTCCCACTCACTTAGTATTACTCTCACTCACTCAGTATCACTCACTGTCACTCACTCAGTATCACTCTGACTCACTCAGGATCACTCTCAGTCACTCACTGTCACTCACTTAGTATCACTGTCACTCACTCAGCATCACTGTCACTCAATCAGTATCACTGTCACTCACTCAGTATCACTCTCACTCACTCAGTATCCCTCACTGTCACTCACTCAGTATCACTCTCACTCACTCAGTATCGCTGTCACTCACTCAGTATTACTGGCACTCACTCAGTATCACTGTCATTCACTCGGTATCCACTGTCACTCCCTCAGTATCACTCACTGTCACTCACTCAGTATCACTCTCACTCACTCAGTATCACTCACTGTCACTCACTCAGTATCACTCTCCCTCACTCAGTATCACTGTCACTCACTCAGTATCACTGTCACTCACTCAGTGTCACTCACTCAGCATCACAGTCAGTCACTCAGCATCACTCACTGTCACTCACTCAGTATCACTCTCACTCACTCAGTATCACTCTCACTCACTCACTGTCACTCACTCAGTACCACTGTCACTCACTCAGTATCACTGACACTCACTAAGTATCACTGTCATTCACTCACTTTCACTCACTCAGTCTCACTCTCTCTCACTCAGTATCACTGCCTCTCACTCAGTATCACTGACACTCACTCAGTATCACTGTCTCTCACTCTGTATCACTGTCACTCACTCAGTATCACTCTCACTCACTCAGTATCACTGTCACTCATTCAGTATCACAGTCACTCACTCAGTATCGCTGTCACTCACTCAGTATCGCTGTCACACACTCAGTATCACTGTCTCTCACTCAATATCGCTGTCACTCACTCATTATAACTGTCACTCACTCATTATAACTGTCACTCACTCAGTATCAATATCACTCACTCAGTATCACTGTCACTCACTCGGTATCACTGTCACTCACTCAGTATCACTTTCACTCACTGAGTATCAATGTCTCTCACTCAGTATCGCTGTCACTCACTCAGTATCACTGTCACTCACTCAGTATCACTGTCACTCACTCGGTATCACTGTCACTCAGCATCACTGTCACTCACTCAGTATCACTGTCACTCACTCAGTATGATTGTCACTCACTCAGTATCACTGTCACTCTCTCAGTATCACTGTCACCCACTCAGTGTCACTGTCACTCACTCAGTATCACTGTCACTCACTCAGTATCACTGTCACTCACTCAGTGTCACTTTCACTCACACAGTATCACTGTCACTCACTGAGTTTCACTGTCACTCACTCAGTATCACTGTCACTCACTCAGTATCACTGTCGCTCACTCAGTATCACTCCCACTGACTCAGTATCTCTCCCACTCACTCAGTAATACTGTCAGTCACTCAGTATCACTCACTGTCACTCACTCAGTATCACTGTCAGTCACTCAGTATCACTGTCACTCAATCAGTATCACTGTCACTCACTCAGTATCACTGGCACTCACTCAGTATCACTGTCACTCACTCAGTATCACTGTCACTCACTCAGTATCACTCCCACTCACTAAGTATTACTCTCACTCACTCAGTATCACTCACTGTCACTCACTCAGTATCACTCTCACTCACTCAGGATCACTCTCAGTCACTCACTGTCACTCACTTAGTATCACTGTCACTCACTCAGCATCACTGTCACTCAATCAGTATCACTGTCACTCACTCAGTATCACTCTCACTCACTCAGTATCCCTCACTGTCACTCACTCAGTATCACTCTCACTCACTCAGTATCGCTGTCACTCACTCAGCATTACTGTCACTCACTCAGTATCACTGTCACTCACTCGGTATCCACTGTCACTCCCTCAGTATCACTCACTGTCACTCACTCAGTATCACTCTCACTCACTCAGTATCACTCACTGTCACTCACTCAGTATCACTCTCCCTCACTCAGTATCACTGTCACTCACTCAGTATCACTGTCACTCACTCAGTGTCACTCACTCAGCATCACTGTCAGTCACTCAGCATCACTCACTGTCACTCACTCAGTATCACTCTCACTCACTCAGTATCACTCTCACTCACTCACTGTCACTCACTCAGTACCAGTGTCACTCACTCAGTATCACTGTCACTCACTCAGTATCACTGTCACTCACTCAGTATCACTGTCACTCACTCAGTATTGCTCTCACTCACTCAGTATCACTCACTGTCTTTCACTCAGTATCACTCTCGCTCACTCAGGATCACTCTCAAGTCACTCACTGTCACACTCAGAATCACTGTCACTCTCTCAGTATCACTGTCACCCACTCAGTGTCACTGTCACCCACTCAGTGTCACTGTCACTCACTCAGTATCACTGTCACTCACTCAGTATCACTGTCACTCACTCAGTGTCACTTTCACTCACTCATTATCACTGTCACTCACTCAGTATCACTGTCACTCACTCAGTATCACTGTCACTCACTCAGTGTCACTTTCACTCACTCAGAATCGCTGTCACTCACTCAGTATCACTGTCACTCACTCAGTATCACTGTCACTCACTCAGTATCACTGTCACTCACTCAGTATCATTGTCGCTCAGTATCACTGTTACACACTCAGTACCACTGTCACTCACTCAGTATCACTCCCACTCACTCAGTATCACTCTCAGTAACTCAGTATCACTCACTGTCACTCACTCAGTATCACTGTCAGTCACTCAGTATCACTGTCACTCAATCAGTATCACTGTCACTCACTCAGTATCACTGTCACTCACTCAGTATCACTGTCACTCACTCAGTATTACTCTCACTCACTCAGTATCACTCACTGTCACTCACTCAGTATCACTGTCACTCACTCAGGATTACTCTCAGTCACTCACTGTCACTCACTTAGTATCACTGTCACTCACTCAGCATCACTGTCCCTTAATCAGTATCACTGTCACTCACTCAGTATCACTCTCACTCACTCAGTATCACTCACTGTCACTCACTCAGTATCACTCTCACTCACTCAGTATCGCTGTCACTCATTCAGTATTACTGTCACTCACTCAGTATCACTGTCACTCACTCGGTATCCACTGTCACTCCCTCAGTATCACTCATTGTCACTCACTCAGTATCACTCTCACTAACTCAGTATCACTCACTGTCACTCACTCAGTATCACTCTCCCTCACTCAGTATCACTGTCACTCACTCAGTATCACTGTCACTCACTCAGTTTCACTCACTCAGCATCACTGTCAGTCACTCAGTATCACTCACTGTCACTCACTCAGTATCACTCTAACTCACTCAGTATCCCTCTCACTCACTCACTGTCACTCACTCAGTACCACTGTCACTCACTCGGTATCACTGTCACTCACTCAGTATCACTGTCACTCACTTAGTGTCACTGTCACTCACTCAGTATCTCTGTCACTCACTCGGTATCACTCTCACTCACTCACTTTCACTCACTTTGTGTCGCTGTCACTCACTCAGTATCTCTGTCACTCACTCGGTATCACTCTCACTCACTCACTGTCACTCACACAGTATCACTGTCACTCACTCAGTATCACTGTCACTCAGTGTCGCTGTCACTTGCTCAGTATCACTGTCACTCACTCAGCATCACTGTCACTCACTCAGTATCTCTGTCACTCAGTCAGTATCACTGTCACCCACTCAGTATCACTGTGACTCACTCGGTATCACTGTCACTCACTCAGTATCACTGTTACTCACTCAGTATCACTGTCACTCACTCAGTATCACTGTCACTCACTCTGTATCACTGTCACTCACTCACTGTCACTCACTCACTGTCACTCACTCAGTATCACTCTCACTCAGTATTACTGTCACTCACTCAGTATTACTGTCACTCACTCAGTATCACTGCCACTCACTCAGTATCACTGTCACCCACTCAGTATCACTGTGACTCACTCGGTATCACTGTCACTCACTCAGTATCACTGTTACTCACTCAGTATTACTGTCACTCACTCAGTATCACTGTCACTCACTCATTATAACTGTCACTCACTCAGTATCACTATCACTCACTCAGTATCACTACCACTCACTCAGTATCACTGTTACTCACTCAGTATCACTGTCACTCACTCAGTATCACTGTCACTCACTCTGTATCACTGTCACTCACTCACTGTCACTCACTCACTGTCACTCACTCAGTATCACTCTCACTCAGTATTACTGTCACTCACTCAGTATTACTGTCACTCACTCAGTATCACTGTCACTCACTCATTATAACTGTCACTCACTCAGTATCACTATCACTCACTCAGTATCACTACCACTCACTCAGTATCACTGTTACTCACTCAGTATCAATGTCACTCACTCAGTATCACTGTCACTCAATGAGTATCACTGCCTCTCACTCAGTATCACTGTCACTCACTCATAACTGTCAGTCATCAGTATCACTATCACTCACTCAGTATCACTGTCACTCACTCAGTATCACTGTCACTCACTCAGTATCACTGTCACTCACTATCACTGTCACTCAGTCAGTGGCACTGTCACTCACTCAGTCTCACTGTCACTCACTCAGTATCACTGTTACTCACCCAGTATCACTGTCAATCTCTCAGTTTCACTGTCACTCAATCAGTATCGCTTTCACGCACTCAGTATCACTCTCACTCACTGAGCATCACTGTCACTCAATCAGTATCACTGTCATTCACTCAGTATCACTATCATTCCCTCAGTATCACTGTCACTAACTCACTATCACTCACTCTGTCTCACTCTCACTCACTCAGTATCACTGCCACTCACTCAGTATCACTGACACTCACTCAGTTTCACTGTCACTCACTCAGTATCGCTGTCACTCACTCAGTATCACTGACACTCACTCATTATCACTCACTCAGTCTCAATCTCACTCACTCAGTATCACTGTCACTCACTCATTATCACTGACACTCTCTCAGTCTCACTGTCACTCACTCTGTATCACTGTCACTCACTCAGTATCACTCTCACTCACTCAGTATCACTGTCACTCATTCAGTATCACTGTCACTCACTCAGTATCACTGTCACTCACTCAGTATCGCTGTTACTCACTCAGTATCGCTGTCACACACTCAGTATCACTGTCTCTCACTCAGTATCGCTGTCACTCACTCTGTATAACTTGGACTCACTCATTATAACTGTCACTCATTCATTATCACTATCACTCACTCAGTATCACTATCACTCACTCAGTATCACTGTCACTCACTCAGTATCACTGTCACTCACTCAGAATCACTGTCACACAATGAGTATCACTGTCTCTCACTCAGTATCACTGTCACTCACTCAAAACTGTCACTCACTCAGTATCACTATCACTCACTCAGTATCACTGTCACTCACTCAGTATCACTGTCACTCACTCAGTATCACTGTCACTTTCTGAGTATCACTGTCACTCACTCAGTATCACTGTCACTCACTCAGTATCACTGTCACTCACTCAGTATCACTGTCACTCACTCAGTCTCACTGTCACTCACTCAGTATCACTGTCACTCAATGAGTATCACTGCCTCTCACTCAGTATCACTGTCACTCACTCATAACTGTCACTCATCAGTATCACTATCACTCACTCAGTATCACTGTCACTCACTCAGTATCACTGTCACTCACTCAGTATCACTGTCACTCACTGAGTATCACTGTCACTCACTCAGTGGCACTGACACTCACTCAGTGTCACTCACTCAGTCTCACTGTCACTCACTCAGTATCACTGTTACTCACCCAGTATCACTGTCAATCTCTCAGTTTCACTGTCACTCAATCAGTATCGCTTTCACGCACTCAGTATCACTCTCACTCACTGAGCATCACTGTCACTCAATCAGTATCACTGTCATTCACTCAGTATCACTGTCATTCACTCAGTATCACTGTCACTCACTCACTATCACTCACTCTGTCTCACTCTCACTCACTCAGTATCACTGCCACTCACTCAGTATCACTGACACTCGCTCAGTATCACTGTCACTCACTCAGTATCGCTGTCACTCACTCAGTATCACTGACACTCACTCAGTATCACTGTCACTCAGTCAGTATCACTGTCACCCACTCAGTATCACTGTGACTCACTCGGTATCACTGTCACTCACTCAGTATCACTGTTACTCACTCAGTATCACTGTCACTCACTCAGTATCACTGTCACTCACTCTGTATCACTGTCACTCACTCACTGTCACTCACTCACTGTCACTCACTCAGTATCACTCTCACTCAGTATTACTGTCACTCACTCAGTATTACTGTCACTCACTCAGTATCACTGTCACTCACTCAGTATCACTGTCACCCACTCAGTATCACTGTGACTCACTCGGTATCACTGTCACTCACTCAGTATCACTGTTACTCACTCAGTATCACTGTCACTCACTCAGTATCACTGTCACTCACTCTGTATCACTGTCACTCACTCACTGTCACTCACTCACTGTCACTCACTCAGTATCACTCTCACTCAGTATTACTGTCACTCACTCAGTATTACTGTCACTCACTCAGTATCACTGTCACTCACTCATTATAACTGTCACTCACTCAGTATCACTATCACTCACTCAGTATCACTACCACTCACTCAGTATCACTGTTACTCACTCAGTATCAATGTCACTCACTCAGTATCACTGTCACTCAATGAGTATCACTGCCTCTCACTCAGTATCACTGTCACTCACTCATAACTGTCAGTCATCAGTATCACTATCACTCACTCAGTATCACTGTCACTCACTCAGTATCACTGTCACTCACTCAGTATCACTGTCACTCACTATCACTGTCACTCAGTCAGTGGCACTGTCACTCACTCAGTCTCACTGTCACTCACTCAGTATCACTGTTACTCACCCAGTATCACTGTCAATCTCTCAGTTTCACTGTCACTCAATCAGTATCGCTTTCACGCACTCAGTATCACTCTCACTCACTGAGCATCACTGTCACTCAATCAGTATCACTGTCATTCACTCAGTATCACTATCATTCACTCAGTATCACTGTCACTAACTCACTATCACTCACTCTGTCTCACTCTCACTCACTCAGTATCACTGCCACTCACTCAGTATCACTGACACTCACTCAGTTTCACTGTCACTCACTCAGTATCGCTGTCACTCACTCAGTATCACTGACACTCACTCATTATCACTCACTCAGTCTCAATCTCACTCACTCAGTATCACTGTCACTCACTCATTATCACTGACACTCTCTCAGTCTCACTGTCACTCACTCTGTATCACTGTCACTCACTCAGTATCACTCTCACTCACTCAGTATCACTGTCACTCATTCAGTATCACTGTCACTCACTCAGTATCACTGTCACTCACTCAGTATCGCTGTTACTCACTCAGTATCGCTGTCACACACTCAGTATCACTGTCTCTCACTCAGTATCGCTGTCACTCACTCTGTATAACTTGGACTCACTCATTATAACTGTCACTCATTCATTATCACTATCACTCACTCAGTATCACTATCACTCACTCAGTATCACTGTCACTCACTCAGTATCACTGTCACTCACTCAGAATCACTGTCACACAATGAGTATCACTGTCTCTCACTCAGTATCACTGTCACTCACTCAAAACTGTCACTCACTCAGTATCACTATCACTCACTCAGTATCACTGTCACTCACTCAGTATCACTGTCACTCACTCAGTATCACTGTCACTTTCTGAGTATCACTGTCACTCACTCAGTATCACTGTCACTCACTCAGTATCACTGTCACTCACTCAGTATCACTGTCACTCACTCAGTCTCACTGTCACTCACTCAGTATCACTGTCACTCAATGAGTATCACTGCCTCTCACTCAGTATCACTGTCACTCACTCATAACTGTCACTCATCAGTATCACTATCACTCACTCAGTATCACTGTCACTCACTCAGTATCACTGTCACTCACTCAGTATCACTGTCACTCACTGAGTATCACTGTCACTCACTCAGTGGCACTGACACTCACTCAGTGTCACTCACTCAGTCTCACTGTCACTCACTCAGTATCACTGTTACTCACCCAGTATCACTGTCAATCTCTCAGTTTCACTGTCACTCAATCAGTATCGCTTTCACGCACTCAGTATCACTCTCACTCACTGAGCATCACTGTCACTCAATCAGTATCACTGTCATTCACTCAGTATCACTGTCATTCACTCAGTATCACTGTCACTCACTCACTATCACTCACTCTGTCTCACTCTCACTCACTCAGTATCACTGCCACTCACTCAGTATCACTGACACTCGCTCAGTATCACTGTCACTCACTCAGTATCGCTGTCACTCACTCAGTATCACTGACACTCACTCATTATCACTCTCACTCACTCAGCATCACTGTCACTCAATCAGTATCACTGTCATTCACTCAGTATCACTGTCACTCACTCAGTATCACTGTCACTCACTCACTATCACTCACTCAGTCTCAATCTCACTCACTCAGTATCACTGTCACTCACTCATTATCACTGACACTCACTCAGTCTCACTGTCACTCACTCTGTATCACTGTCACTCACTCAGTATCACTCTCACTCACTCAGTATCACTGTCACTCATTCAGTATCACTGTCACTCACTCAGTATCACTGTCACTCACTGAGTATCGCTGTCACTCACTCAGTATCGCTGTCACACACTCAGTATCACTGTCTCTCACTCAGTATCGCTGTCACTCACTCTGTATAACTTTCACTCACTCATTATAACTTTCACTCACTCAGTATCACTATCACTCACTCAGTATCACTATCACTCACTCAGTATCACTGTCACTCACTCAGTATCACTGTCACTCACTCAGTATCACTGTCACACAATGAGTATCACTGTCTCTCACTCAGTATCACTGTCACTCACTCATAACTGTCACTCACTCAGTATCACTATCACTCACTCAGTGCCACTGTCACTCACTCAGTATCACTGTCACTCACTCAGTATCACTGTCACTTTCTGAGTATCACTGTCACTCACTCAGTATCACTGTCACACACTCAGTATCACTGTCACTCACTCAGTATCACTGTCACTCACTCGGCATCACTGTCATTCACTCAGTACCACTGTCACTCACTCAGTATCACTGTCACTCACTCAGTATCACTGACACTCACTAAGTATCACTCTCATTCACTCACTTTCACTCACTCAGTCTCACTCTCTCTCACTCAGTATCACTGCCTCTCACTCAGTATCACTGACACTCACTCAGTATCACTGTCTCTCACTCTGTATCACTGTCACTCACTCAGTATCACTCTCACTCACTCAGTATCACTGTCACTCACTCAGTATCACTGTCACTCACTCAGTATCACTGTCGCTCACTCAGTATCACTGTCACTCACTGAGTATCAATGTCTCTCACTCAGTATCGCTGTCACTCACTCAGTATCACTGTCACTCACTCATATCACTGTCACTCACTCGGTATCACTGTCATTCACTCAGTATCACTGTCACTCAGCATCACTGTCACTCACTCAGTATCACTGTCACACACTCAGTATGATTGTCACTCACTCAGTATCACTGTCACTCTCTCAGTATCACTGTCACCCACTCAGTGTCACTCTCACTCACTCAGCATCACTGTCACTCACTCAGTATCACTGTCACTCACTCAGTGTCACATTCACGCACTCACTCATCACTGTCAGTCACTCAGCATCACTCACTGTCACTCACTCAGTATCACTCTCACTCACTCAGTATCCCTCTCACTCACTCACTGTCACTCACTCAGTACCACTGTCACTCACTCGGTATCACTGTCACTCACTCAGTATCACTGTCACTCACTCAGTATCACTGTCACTCACTCAGTATCACTGTCACTCACTCACTGTCACTCACTCAGTGTCACTGTCACTCACTCTGTATCTCTGTCACTTACTCGGTATCACTCTCACTCACTCACTGCCACTCACACAGTATCACTGTCACTCACTCAGTATCACTGTCACTCAGTGTCACTGTCACTCGCTCAGTATCACTGTCACTCACTCAGCATCACTGTCATTCACTCAGTATCACTGTCACTCACTCAGTATCACTGTCACTCACTCAGAATCACTGTCACTCATTCAGTATAACTGTCACTTACTCATTATCACTGTCACTCAGTCAGTATCACTGTCACTCACTCAGTATTACTGTCACTCACTCAGTATTACTGTCACTCACTCGGTATCACTTTCACTCACTCAGTATTACTGTCACTCACTCAGTATTACTGTCACTCACTCAGTATCACTGTCACTCACTGATTATCACTGTCACTCACTGAGTATCACTGTCACTCACTCAGTGTCACTGACACTCACTCAGTGTCACTCACTCAGTCTCACTGTCACTCACTCAGTATCACTGTCACTCATCCAGTTTCACTGTCAATCACTCAGTTTCACTGGCACTCACTCAGTATCGCTTTCACTCACTCAGTATCACAGACACTCACTCAGTCTCACTCTCACTCACTCAGTATCACTGTAACATACTCCGTATCACTGACACTCACTCCGTATCACTGTCACTCATTCTGTATCACTGTCACTCACTCAGTATCACTCTCACTCACTCAGTATCGCTGTCACACTCTCAGTATCACTGTCTCTCACTCAGTATCGCTGTCACTCACTCAGTATAACTGTCACTCACTTATTATAACTGTCACTCACTCAGTATCAATATCACTCACTCAGTATCACTGTCACTCACTCAGTATTACTGTCACTCACTCAGTATCACTGTCACTCACTGATTATCACTGTCTCTCACTCAGTATTGCTGTCACTCACTCAGTATCACTGTCACTCATTCAGTATCACTCTCACTCACTCAGTATCACTGTCACTCACTCAGTATCACTATCACTCATTCAGTATCACTGTCAGGCTGTCAGTATCACTATCACCCACTCAGTATCACTGTCACTCACTCAGTATCACTGTCACGCAGTCAGTATCACTGTCACTCACTCAGTACCACTGTCACTCACTCAGTATCACTGTCACTCACTCAGTATCACTCACTCACTCAGTATCACTGTCTCTCACTCAGTATCACTATCACTCATTCAGTATCACTGTCACTCACTCAGTATCGCTCACTCACTCAGTATCACTGTCACTCATTCAGTCTCACTGTCACCCACTCAGTATCACTGTCACTCACTCAGTATCACTGTCACGCAGTCAGTATCACTGTCACTCACTCAGTATTACTGTCACTCATTCAGTCTCACTGTCACCCACTCAGTATCACTGTCACTCACTCAGTATCACTTTCACTCTGTCAGTATCATTGTCACTCACTTTGTATCACTGACACTCAGTATCACTCACTGTCACTCACTTAGTATCACTGTCACTCACTCAGTATCGCTGTCAATCTCTCAGTATTACTGTCACTCACTCGGTATCACTGTCTCTCACTCAGAATTGTTGTCACTCACTCAGTATCACTGCCACTCACTCAGTATCACTGTCAGTGACTCAGTATCACTGTCATTCACTCAGTATCGCTGTCAATTACTCAGTATCGCTGTCACTCACTCAGTATCACTGTCACTCACTCAGTATCGCTGTCACTCACTCACTATCACTATCACTCACTCAGTATCGCTGTCACTCACTCAGTATCACAGTCACTCACTCAGTATCACTGTCACTCACTGAGTATCACTGTCACTCACTGAGTATCACGCTCACTCACTCAGTATCACACTCACTCATTCGGTATAACTGTCACTCACTCAGGATCACTGTCACTCACTCAGTATCACTCTCACTCACTCGGTATCACTCTCACTCATTCGGTATCATTGTCACTCACTCAGTATCACTGTCACTCACTGAGTATCAATGTCTCTCACTCAGTATCGCTGTCACTCACTCAGTATCACTGTCACTCACTCAGTATCACTGTCACTCACTCGGTATCACTGTCATTCACTCAGTATCACTGTCACTCAGCATCACTGTCACTCACTCAGTATCACTGTCACTCACTCAGTATGATTGTCACTCACTCAGTATCACCGTCACTCTCTCAGTATCACTGTCACCCACTCAGTGTCACTCTCACTCACTCAGCATCACTGTCACTCACACAGCATCACTGTCATTCACTCAGTGTCACTTTCACTCACTCACTCATCACTGTCAGTCACTCAGCATCACTCACTGTCACTCACTCAGTATCACTCTCACTCACTCAGTATCACTCTCACTCACTCACTGTCACTCACTCAGTACCACCGTCACTCACTCGGTATCACTGTCACTCACTCAGTTTCACTGTCACTCACTCAGTATCACTGTCACTCAGTGTCACTGTCACTCGCTCAGTATCACTGTCACTCACTCAGCATCACTGTCATTCACTCAGTATCACTGTCACTCACTCAGTATCACTGTCACTCACTCAGAATCACTGTCACTCACTCAGTATAACTGTCACTTACTCATTATCACTGTCACTCAGTCAGTATCACTGTCACTCACTCAGTATTACTGTCACTCACTCAGTATTACTGTCACTCACTCGGTATCACTTTCACTCACTCAGTATTACTGTCACTCACTCGGTATCACTGTCACTCACTCAGTATCACTGTCACTCACTCAGTATCACTGTCACTCACTCTGTATCTCTGTCACTCACGCACTGTCACTCACTCACTGTCACTCACTCACTGTCACTCACTCAGTATCACTCTCACTCAGTATTACTGTCACTCACTCAGTATTACTGTCACTCACTCAGTATCACTGTCACTCACTGATTATCACTGTCACTCACTGAGTATCACTTTCACTCACTCAGTGTCACTGACACTCACTCAGTGTCACTCACTCAGTCTCACTGTCACTCACTCAGTATCACTGTCACTCATCCAGTATCACTGTCCATCACTCAGTTTCACTGTCACTCACTCAGTATCGCTTTCACTCACTCAGTATCACAGACACTCACTCAGTCTCACTCTCACTCACTCAGTATCACTGTCACATACTCCGTATCACTGACACTCACTCAGTATCACTGTCACTCATTCTGTATCACTGTCACTCACTCAGTATCACTCTCACTCACTCAGTATCTCTGTCACTCACTCAGTATTACTGTCTCTCACTCAGTATCAATATCACTCACTCAGTATCGCTGTCACACTCTCAGTATCACTGTCTCTCACTCAGTATCGCTGTCACTCACTCAGTATAACTGTCACTCACTCATTATAACTGTCACTCACTCAGTATCAATATCACTCACTCAGTATCACTGTCACTCACTCAGTATCACTGTCACTCACTCAGTATCAGTGTCACTCACTGATTATCACTGTCTCTCACTCAGTATTGCTGTCACTCACTCAGTATCACTGTCACTCATTCAGTATCACTCTCACTCACTCAGTATCACTGTCACTCACTCAGTATCACTATCACTCATTCAGTATCACTGTCAGGCTGTCAGTATCACTATCACCCACTCAGTATCACTGTCACTCACTCAGTATCACTGTCACGCAGTCAGTATCACTGTCACTCACTCAGTAACACTGTCACTCACTCAGTATCACTGTCACTCACTCAGTATCACTCACTCACTCAGTATCACTGTCTCTCACTCAGTATCACTATCACTCATTCAGTATCACTGTCACTCACTCAGTATCGCTCACTCACTCAGTATCACTGTCACTCATTCAGTCTCACTGTCACCCACTCAGTATCACTGTCACTCACTCAGTATCACTGTCACGCAGTCAGTATCACTGTCACTCACTCAGTATTACTGTCACTCATTCAGTCTCACTGTCACCCACTCAGTATCACTGTCACTCACTCAGTATCACTTTCACTCTGTCAGTATCATTGTCACTCACTTTGTATCACTGTCACTCAGTATCACTCACTGTCACTCACTTAGTATCACTGTCACTCACTCAGTATCGCTGTCAATCGCTCAGTATTACTGTCACTCACTCGGTATCACTGTCTCTCACTCAGAATTGTTGTCACTCACTCAGTATCACTGCCACTCACTCAGTATCACTGTCAGTGACTCAGTATCACTGTCATTCACTCAGTATCGCTGTCAATTACTCAGTATCGCTGTCACTCACTCAGTATCACTGTCACTCACTCAGTATCGCTGTCACTCACTCACTATCACTATCACTCACTCAGTATCGCTGTCACTCACTCAGTATCACAGTCACTCACTCAGTATCACTGTCACTCACTGAGTATCACTGTCACTCACTGAGTATCACGCTCACTCACTCGGTATCACACTCACTCATTCGGTATAACTGTCACTCACTCAGGATCACTGTCACTCACTCAGTATCACTCTCACTCACTCGGTAGCACTCTCACTCATTCGGTATCAGTGTCACTCACTCAGCATCATTGTCACTCACTCGGTATCACTCTCACTCACTCAGTATCACTGTCACTCACTCAGTATCACTCACTGTCACTAACACAGTATCACTGTCACTCAATCAGCATCACTGTCACTCACTCAGTATCGCTGTCACTCACTCAGTATCACTGTCACTCACTCGGTATCACTCTCACTCACTCAGTATCACTGTCACTCACTCAGTATCACTCACTGTCACTAACACAGTATCACTGTCACTCAATCAGCATCACTGTCACTCACTCAGTATCACTGTCACTCACTCAGTATCGTTGTTACTCACTCAGTATCACTTTCACTCACTCAGTATCACTGTCATCACTCAGTATCACTGTCACTCACTCAGTATTACTGTCACTCACTCAGTATCACTCACTCAGTATCGCTTTCACTCACTCAGTATCACTGTCCCTCACTTAGTATCACTGTCACTCACTCAGTATCACAGTCACTCACTCTGTATCGCTTTCACTCACTCAGTATCACTTTCACACACTCAGTATCACTGTCACTCATTCGGTATCACTCTCACTCATTCGGTATCACTGTCACTCACTCAGTACCACTCTCACTCACTCAGTACCATTTTCACTCACTCAGTAGCATTGTCACTCACTCAGTATCACTGTCACTCACTCGGTATCACTCTCACTCATTCAGTATCACTGTCTCACTCAGTATCACTGTCACTCACTCAGTATCGATGTCACTCACTCAGTATCACTGCCACTCACTCAGTATCACTGTCACTCACTCAGTATCACTCCCTGTCACTCACTCAGTATCACAATCACTCACTCAGTATCACTCTCACTCATTCGGTATCACTGTCACTCACTCCGAATCACTTTCACTCACTCAGTATCACTCTCACTCACTCAGTATCACTATCACTCATTCGGTATCACTCTCACTCTTTCGGTATCACTGTCACTCACTCAGTATCACTCTCACTCACTCAGTACCATTTTCACTCACTCAGTATCATTGTCACTCACTCAGTATCACTGTCACTCACTCGGTATCACTCTCACTCATTCAGTATCACTGTCTCACTCAGTATCACTGTCACTCACTCAGTATCGATGTCACTCATTCAATATCACTGTCACCCACTCAGTATAACTCCCTGCCACTCACTCAGCATCACTGTCACTCACTCAGTGTCGCTTTCACTCACACAGTATCGAAGTCACTCACTCAGTATCACTGTCACTCGCTCAGTATCACTGTCACTCACTCGGTATCACTGTGACACACTCAGTATCGCTGTCACTCACTCAGTATCACTGTCACTCACTCTGTATCACTATTCCTCACTCAGTATCACTGTCACCCACTCGGTATCACTGTCACTCACTCAGTTTCACTGTCACTCACTCACTGTCTCTCACTCAGTATCAATGTCACTCGCTGTCACTCACTCGCTATCGCTGTGTCTCACTCAGTATCACTGTCACTCACTCAGTATCACTGTGACTCCCTCAGTATCACTGTCACTCACGCAGTATCACGGTCACTCTCTCAGTATCACTGACACTCACTCAGTATCACTGTCACTCACTCAGTATCACTGTCACTCACTCAGTATCACTATCACTCATTCAGTATAACTATCACGCAGTCAGTATCACTGTCACTCACTGAGTATTACTGTCACTCACTCAGTATCACTTTTACTCACTCAGTATCGCTGTCACCCACTCAGTATCGCTCACTCACTCAGTATCAGTGTCACTCATTCAGTCTCACTGTCACCCACTCAGTATCACTGTCACTCACTCAGTATCGCTGTCACGCAGTCAGTATCACTGTCACGCAGTCAGTATCACTGTCACTCACTCAGTATCACTGTCACTCACTCAGTATCACTCACTCACTCAGTATCACTGTCTCTCACTTAGTATCACTATCACTCATTCAATATCACTGTCATTCACTCAGGATCGCTCACTCACTCAGTATCACTGTCACTCATTCAGTCTCACTGTCACCCGCTCAGTATCACTGTCACTCACTCAGTATCACTGTCACGCAGTCAGTATCACTGTCACTCACTCATTATTACTGTCACTGATTCAGTCTCACTGTCACCCACTCAGTATCACTGTCACTCACTCAGTATCACTTTCACTCTGTCAGTATCATTGTCACTCACTCAGTATCACTGTCACTCAGTATCACTCACTGTCACTCACTTAGTATCACTGTCACTCACTCAGTATCGCTGTCAATCTCTCAGTATTACTGTCACTCACTCGGTATCACGGTCTCTCACTCAGAATTGTTGTCACTCACTCAGTATCACTGCCACTCACTCAGTATCACTGTCACAGACACAGTATCACTGTCATTCACTCAGTATCGCTGTCAATTACTCAGTATCGCTGTCACTTACTCAGTATTACTGTCACTCACTCGGTATCACTGTCACTCACTCAGTATCGCTGTCACTCACTCTCTATCACTATCACTCACTCAGTATCGCTGTCACTCACTCAGTGTCACAGCCACTCACTCAGAATCACTGTCACTCACTGAGTATCACGCTCACTCACTCGGTATCACACTCACTCATTCGGTATAACTGTCACTTACTCAGGATCACTGTCACTCACTCAGTATCACTCTCACTCACTCGGTATCACTCTCACTCATTCGGTATCACTGTCCCTCACTCAGTATCACTCTCACTCACTGAGAATCACTGTCACTCACTCAGTATAACTCTGACTCACTCGGTATCACTCTCACTCATTCGGTATCACTGTCACTCACTCAGTATCACTCTCACTCACTGAGAATCACTGTCACTCACTCAGTTTAACTCTCACTCATTCGGGATCACTGTCACTCACTCAGCATCATTGTCACTCACTCAGTATCACTGTCACTCACTCGGTATCACTCTCACTCACTCAGTATCACTGTCCCTCACTCAGTATCACTCACTGTCACTAACACAGTATCACTGTCACTCAATCAGTATCACTGTCACTCACTCAGTATCGCTGTCCCTCACTCAGTATCACTGTCACTCACTCAGTATCGTTGTTACCCTCTCAGTATCACTGTCACTCACTTAGTATCGCTTTCACTCACTCAGTATCACTTTCACTCACTCAGTATCACTGTCATCACTCAGTATCACTGTCACTCACTCAGTATTAATGTCACTCACTCAGTATCACTCACTCAGTATCGCTGTCACTCACTCAGTATCACTGTCCCTCACTTAGTATCACTGTCACTCACTCAGTATCACAGTCACTCACTCTGTATCGCTTTCACTTACTCAGTATCACTTTCACACACTCAGTATCACTGTCACTCACTCAGTATCACTGTCACTCACTCAGTATTGCGCTCACTCACTCGGTATCACTCTCACTCATTCGGGATCACTGTCACTCACTCAGTATCACTGTCACTCACTCGGTATCACTCTCACTCACTCAGTATCACTGTCACTCACTCAGTATCACTCACTGTCACTAACACAGTATCACTGTCACTCAATCAGTATCACTGTCACTCACTCAGTATCGCTGTCACTCACTCAGTATCGCTGTCACTCACTCAGTATCGTTGTTACTCACTCAGTATCACTGTCACTCACTTAGTATCGCTTTCACTCACTCAGTATAACTTTCACTCACTCAGTATCACTGTCATCACTCAGTATCACTGTCACTCACTCAGTATTACTGTCACTCACTCAGTATCACTCACTCAGTATCGCTGTCACTCACTCAGTATCACTGTCCCTCGCTTAGTATCACTGTCACTCACTCAGTATCACAGTCACTCACACTGTATCGCTTTCACTCACTCAGTATCACTTTCACACACTCAGTATCACTGTCACTCACTCAGTATCACTGTCACTGACTCAGTATTACGCTCACTCACTCGGTATCACTCTCACTCATTCGGGATCACTGTCACTCACTCAGAATCACTGTCACTCACTCAGTATCACTATCACTCATTCGGTATCACTCTCACTCATTCGGTATCACTGTCACTCACTCAGTATCACTCTCACTCACTCAGTACCATTTTCACTCACTCAGTATCATTGTCACTCACTCAGTATCACTGTCACTCACTCGGTATCACTCTGACTCATTCCGTATCACTGTCTCACTCAGTATCACTGTCACTCACTCAGTATCGATGTCGCTCACTCAGTATCACTGCCACTCACTCAGTATCACTGTCACTCACCTAGTATCACTCCCTGATACTCACTCAGTATCACAATCACTCACTCAGTATCACTCTGACTCATTCAGTATCACTGTCACTCACTCAGAATCACTTTCACTCACTCAGTATCACTCTCACTCAATCGGTATCACTCTCACTCATTCGGTGTCACTGTCACTCACTCAGTATCACTCTCACTCACTCAGTATCATTGTCACTCACTCAGTATCATTGTCACTCATTCAGTATCACTGTCACTCACTCGGTATCACTCCCAATCATTCCGTATCACTGTCACACTCAGTATCACTGTCACTCACTCAGTATCGATGTTACTCACTCAGTATCACTGTCACTCACTCAGTATCTCTGTCACCCACTCAGTATAACTCCCTGTCACTCACTCAGCATCACTGTCACTCACTCAGTGTCGCTTTCACTCACTCAGTATCGAAGTCACTCACTCAGTACCACTGTCACTCACTCAGTATCATTGTCACTCACTCAGTATCACTGACACTTTCTCAGTATCACTGTCACTCACTCAGTATCACTGTCACTCACTCAGTATCACTCACTCAATCAGTATCACTGTCACTAACTCAGTATCACTGTCACTTACACAGTGTCACTCACTCAGTATCACTCTCTCACTCTGTATTAATGTCTCTAACTCAGTTTCACTGTCACTCACTCAGTATCACTGTCACTCACTCAGTATCACTGTCACTCACTCAGTATCACTCACTCACTCAGTATCACTGTCTCTCACTCAGTATCACTATCACTCATTCAGTATCACTGTCACTCACTCAGTATCGCTCACTCACTCAGTATCACTGTCACTCATTCAGTCTCACTGTCACCCACTCAGTATCACTGTCACTCACTCAGTATCACTGTCACGCAGTCAGTATCAGTGTCACTCATTCAGTATTACTGTCACTCATTCAGTCTCACTGTCACCCACTCAGTATCACTGTCACTCACTCAGTATCACTTTCACTCTGTCAGTATCACTGTCACTCACTCAGTATCACTTTCACTCTGTCAGTATCATTGTCACTCACTCAGTATCACTGTCACTCAGTATCACTCACTGTCACCCACTCAGTATCACTGTCACTCACTCAGTATCACTGTCACTCACTCAGTATCACTGTCACTCACTCGGTATCACTGTGACACACTCAGTATCGCTGTCACTCACTCGGTATCACTGTCACTCACTTAGTATCACTGTCACTCACTCAGTATCACTGTCACTCGCTCGGTATCACTGTGACACACTCAGTATCGCTGTCACTCACTCGGTATCACTGTCACTCACTCAGTTTCACTGTCACTCACTCACTGTCTCTCACTCAGTATCACTGTCACTCGCTGTCACTCACTCGCTATCGCTGTGTCTCACTCAGTATCACTGTCACTCACTCAGTATCACTGTGACTCCCTCAGTATCACTGTCACTCATGCAGTATCACGGTCACTCTCTCAGTATCACTGACACTCACTCAGTATCACTGTCACTCGCTCAGTATCGCAGTCACTCACTCAGTATCACTCTCACTCAGTATCACTGTCTCTCACTCAGTATGACTGTCACTCACTCAGCATCACTATCACACACTCGGTATCACTGACACTCACTCAGTATCACTGTCACTCACTCAGTATCACTGTCACTCACTCAGAATCACTATCACTCAGTATCACTGTCACTCACTCACTGTCACTCACTCAGTATTACTGTCACTCACTCAGTATCAGTAAATGTCACTCACTCAGTATCAATAACACTCACTCAGTATCGCTGTTAATCACTCAGTATTACTGTCACTCACTCAGTATCACTGTTACTCACTCAGTATCACTGTCACTCACTCAGTATCACTTTCACTCACTTGGTATCACTGTCACTCATTCAGTATCACTGTCATTCACTCAGTATCACTGTCACTCACTCAGTATCACTGTCACTCACTCAGTATCGCTGTCACTCACTTAGTATCACTTTCACTCACTCAGTATCGCTGTCATTCACTCAGTATCACTTTGACTCTCTCGGTATCACTGTGAATCACTCAGTATCGCTGTCCCTCACTCGGTATCACTGTCACTCACTCGGTATCACTGTCACTCACTCAGTGTCACTGTCACTCAGTAATCACTGTCACTCACTCACTGTCATTCACTCAGTATCACGTCACTCACTCAGTTTCACTGTCACTAATTCACTGTCACTCACTCAGTATCACTGTCACTCACTCAGTGTCACTCACTCAGTATCACTCTCTCACTCAGTATCACTGTCACTCACTCAGCATTACTGTCACTCACTCAGTATCATTTTCACTCACTCAGTATCACTGTCACTCATTCAGTCTCACTGTCACCCACTCAGTATCACTGTCACTCACTCAGCATCACTGTCACGCAGACAGTATCACTGTCACTCACTCAGTATCACTGTCACTCACTCATTATCACTGTCACTCACTCAGTATCACTCACTCACTCAGTATCACTGTCACTCACTCAGTATTACTGTCACTCATTCAGTGTCACTGTCACCCACTCAGTATCATTGTCACTCACTCAGTATCACTGTCACTCAGTATCACTCACTGTCACTCACTTAGTATCACTGTCACTCACTCGGTATCACTGTCTCTGACTCAGAATTGTTGTCACTCACTCAGTATCACTGCCACTCACTCAGTATCACTGTCATTCACTCAGTATCGCTGTCAATTACTCAGTATCGCTGTCACTTACTCAGTATTACTGTCACTCACTCGGTATCACTGTCACTCACTCAGTATCGCTGTCACTCACTCACTATCACTATCACTCACTCAGTATCGCTGTCACTCACTCAGTATCACAGTCACTCACTCAGTATCACTGTCACTCACTGAGTATCACGCCACTCACTCGGTATCACACTCACTCATTCGGTATAACTGTCACTCACTCAGGATCACTGTCACTCACTCAGTATCACTCTCACTCCCTCGGTATCACTCTCACTCATTCGGGATCACTGTCACTCACTCAGTATCACTGTCACTCACTGAGAATCACTGTCACTCACTCAGTATAACTCTGACTCACTCGGTATCACTCTCACTCATTCGGTATCACTGTCACTCACTCAGTATCACTCTCACTCACTGAGAATCACTGTCACTCACTCAGTTTAACTCTCACTCATTCGGGATCACTGTCACTCACTCAGCATCAATGTCACTCACTCAGTATCACTGTCACTCACTCGGTATCACTCTCACTCACTCAGTATCACTGTCCCTCACTCAGTATCACTCACTGTCACTAACACAGTATCACTGTCACTCAATCAGTATCACTGTCACTCACTTAGTATCGCTTTCACTCACTCAGTATCACTTTCACTCACTCAGTATCACTGTCATCACTCAGTATCACTGTCACTCACTCAGTATTACTGTCACTCACTCAGTATCACTCACTCAGTATCGCTGTCACTCACTCAGTATCACTGTCCCTCACTTAGTATCACTGTCACTCACTCAGTATCACAGTCACTCACTCTGTATCGCTTTCACTCACTCAGTATCACTTTCACACACTCAGTATCACTGTCACTCACTCAGTATCACTGTCACTGAATCAGTATTGCGCTCACTCACTCGGTATCACTCTCACTCATTCGGGATCACTGTCACTCACTCAGTATCACTGTCACTCACTCGGTATCACTCTCACTCACTCAGTATCACTCTCACTCACTCAGTATCACTCACTGTCACTAACACAGTATCACTGTCACTCACTCAGTATCGCTGTCACTCAATCAGTATCACTGTCACTCACTCAGTATCGTTGTTACTCACTCAGTATCACTGTCACTCACTTAGTATCGCTTTCACTCACTCAGTATCACTTTCACTCACTCAGTATCACTGTCATCACTCAGTATCACTGTCACTCACTCAGTATTACTGTCACTCACTCAGTATCGCTGTCACTCACTCAGTATCACTGTCCCTCGCTTAGTATGACTGTCACTCACTCAGTATCACAGTCACTCACTCTGTATCGCTTTCGCTCACTCAGTATCACTTTCACACACTCAGTATCACTGTCACTCACTCAGTATCACTGTCACTGACTCAGTATTACGCTCACTCACTCGGTATCACTTTCACTCATTCGGGATCACTGTCACTCACTCAGAATCACTGTCACTCACTCAGTATCACTATCACTCATTCGGTATCACTCTCACTCATTCGGTATCACTGTCACTCACTCAGTATCACTCTCACTCACTAAGTATCATTTTCACTCACTCAGTATCATTGTCACTCACTCAGTATCACTGTCACTCACTCGGTATCACTCTGACTCATTCCGTATCACTGTCTCACTCAGTATCACTGTCACTCACTCAGTATCGATGTCGCTCACTCAGTATCACTGCCATTCACTCAGTATCACTGTCACTCACTCAGTATCACTCCCTGTTACTCACTCAGTATCACAATCACTCACTCAGTATCACTCTGACTCATTCGGTATCACTGTCACTCACTCAGAATCACTTTCACTCACTCAGTATCACTCTCACTCAATCGGTATCACTCTCACTCATTCGGTGTCACTGTCACTCACTCAGTATCATTGTCACTCACTCAGTATCACTGTCACTCACTCGGTATCACTCCCAATCATTCCGTATCACGGTCTCACTCAGTATCACTGTCATTCACTCAGTATCGATGTCACTCACTCAGTATCACTGTCACTCACTCAGTATCACTGTCACCCACTCAGTATAACTCCCTGTCACTCACTCAGCATCACTGTCACTCACGCAGTGTCGCTTTCACTCACTCAGTATCGAAGTCACTCACTCAGTACCACTGTCACTCACTCAGTATCATTGTCACTCACTCAGTATCACTGACACTTTCTCAGTATCACTGTCACTCACTCAGTATCACTGTCACTCACTCAGTATCACTGTCACTCACTCAGTATCACTCACTCACTCAGTATTACTGTCACTAACTCAGTATCACTGTCACTCACTCAGTATCATTTTCACTCACTCAGTATCATTGTCACTCACTCAGTATCACTGTCAATCACTCGGTATCACTCTGACTCATTCCGTATCACTGTCTCACTCAGTATCACTGTCACTCACTCAGTATCGATGTCGCTCACTCAGTATCACTGCCACTCACTCAGTATCACTGTCACTCACTCAGTATCACTCCCTGTTACTCACTCAGTATCACAATCACTCACTCAGTATCACTCTGACTCATTCGGTATCACTGTCACTCACTCAGAATCACTTTCACTCACTCAGTATCACTCTCACTCATTCGGTGTCACTGTCACTCACTCAGTATCATTGTCACTCACTCAGTATCACTGTCACTCACTCGGTATCACTCCCAATCATTCCGTATCACTGTCTCACTCAGTATCACTGTCACTCACTCAGTATCGATGTCACTCACTCAGTATCACTGTCACTCACTCAGTATCACTGTCACCCACTCAGTATAACTCCCTGTCACTCACTCAGCATCACTGTCACTCACTCAGTGTCGCTTTCACTCACTCAGTATCGAACTCACTCACTCAGTACCACTGTCACTCACTCAGTATCATTGTCACTCACTCAGTATCACTGACACTTTCTCAGTATCACTGTCACTCACTCAGTATCACTGTCACTCACTCAGTATCACTCACTCAATCAGTATCACTGTCACGAACTCAGTATCACTGTCACTCACTCAGTGTCACTGTCACTCACTCAGTATCACTGTCACTCACTCAGTATCACTCACTCACTCAGTATCACTGTCTCTCACTCAGTATCACTATCACTCATTCAGTATCACTGTCACTCACTCAGTATCGCTCACTCACTCAGTATCACTGTCACTCATTCAGTCTCACTGTCACCCACTCAGTATCACTGTCACTCACTCAGTATCACTGTCACGCAGTCAGTACCAGTGTCACTCACTCAGTATTACTGTCACTCATTCAGTCTCACTGTCACCCACTCAGTATCACTGTCACTCACTCAGTATCACTTTCACTCTGTCAGTATCACTCTCTCACTCAGTATCACTGTCACTCAGTATCACTCACTCTCACTCACTTAGTATCACTGTCACTCACTCAGTATCACTGTCACTCACTCGGTATCACTGTGACACACTCAGTATCGCTGTCACTCACTCAGTATCACTGTCACTCACTCGGTATCACTGTCACTCACTTAGTATCACTGTCACTCACTCAGTATCACTGTCACTCGCTCTGTATCACTGTGACACACTCAGTATCGTTGTCACTCACTCGGTATCACTGTCACTCACTCAGTTTCACTGTCACTCACTCACTGTCTATCACTCAGTATCACTGTCACTCGCTGTCACTCACTCGCTATCGCTGTGTCTCACTCAGTATCACTGTCACTCACTCAGTATCACTGTGACTCCCTCAGTATCACTGTCACTCACGCAGTATCACGGTCACACTCTCAGTATCACTGACACTCACTCAGTATCACTGTCACTCGCTCAGTATCGCAGTCACTCACTCAGTATCACTCTCACTCAGTATCACTGTCTCTCACTCAGTATGACTGTCACTCACTCAGCATCACTATCACACAGTATCACTGTCACTCACTCAGAATCACTGTCACTCAGTATCACTGTCACTCACTCACTGTCACTCACTCAGTATTACTGTCACTCACTCAGTATCAGTAACTGTCACTCACCCAGTATCAATAACACTCACTCAGTATCGCTGTTAATCACTCAGTATTACTGTCACTCACTCAGTATCACTGTTACTCACTCAGTATCACTGTCACTCACTCAGTATCACTTTCACTCACTTGGTATCACTGTCACTCATTCAGTATCACTGTCATTCACTCAGTATCACTGTCACTCACTCAGTATCACTGTCACTCACTCAGTATCGCTGTCACGCACTTAGTATCACTTTCACTCACTCAGTATCGCTGTCATTCACTCAGTATCACTTTGACTCTCTCGGTATCACTGTGACTCACTCAGTATCGCTGTCCCTCACTCGCTATCACTGTCACTCACTCGGTATCACTGTCACTCACTCAGTGTCACTGTCACTCAGTAATCACTGTCACTCACTCACTGTCATTCACTCAGTATCACGTCACTCACTCAGGTTCACTGTCACTAACTCACTGTCACTCACTCAGTATCACTATCACTCACTCAGTGTCACTCACTCAGTATCACTCTCTCACTCAGTATCACTGTCACTCACTCAGCATTACTGTCACTCACTCAGTATCATTTTCACTCACTCAGTATCACTGTCACTCACTCAGTATCACTGTCACACACTCAGTATCACTATCACTCATTCAGTATCACTGTCACGCAGTCAGTATCACTGTCACTCACTTAGTATTACTGTCACTCACTCAGTATCACTCTCACTCAGTATCACTGTCTCTCACTCAGTATGACTGTCACTCACTCAGCATCACTATCACACAGTATCACTGTCACTCACTCAGAATCACTGTCACTCAGTATCACTGTCACTCACTCACTGTCACTCACTCAGTATTACTGTCACTCACTCAGTATCAGTAACTGTCACTCACTCAGTATCGATAACACTCACTCAGTATCGCTGTTAATAACTCAGTATTACTGTCACTCACTCAGTATCACTGTTACTCACTCAGTATCACTGTCACTCACTCAGTATCACTTTCACTCACTTGGTATCACTGTCACTCTTTCAGTATCACTGTCATTCACTTAGTATCACTTTCACTCACTCAGTATCGCTGTCATTCACTCAGTATCACTTTGACTCTCTCGGTATCACTGTGACTCACTCAGTATCGCTGTCCCTCACTCGGTATCACTGTCACTCACTCGGTATCACTGTCACTCACTCAGTGTCACTGTCACTCAGTAATCACTGTCACTCACTCACTGTCATTCACTCAGTATCACGTCACTCACTCAGTTTCACTGTCACTAACTCACTGTCACTCACTCAGTATCACTGTCACTCACTCAGTGTTACTCACTCAGTATCACTCTCTCACTCAGTATCACTGTCACTCACTCAGCATTACTGTCACTCACTCAGTATCATTTTCACTCACTCAGTATCACTGTCACTCACTCAGTATCACTGTCACTCACTCAGTATCACTATCACTCATTCAGTATCACTGTCACGCAGTCAGTATCACTGTCACTCACTTAGTATTACTGTCACTCACTCAGTATCACTTTTTCTCACTCAGTATCGCTGTCACTCACTCAGTATCGCTCACTCACTCAGTATCACTGTCACTCATTCAGTCTCACTGTCACCCACTCAGTATCACTGTCACTCACTCAGCATCACTGTCACGCAGTCAGTATCACTGTCACTCACCCAGTATCACTGTCACTCACTCAGTATCACTGTCACTCACTCAGTATCACTGTCACTCACTCAGTTTCGCTCACTCACTCAGTATCACTGTCACTCATTCAGTCTCACTGTAATCTACTCAGTATCACTCTCACTCACTCAGTATCACTGTCACGCAGTCAGTATCACTGTCACTCACTCAGTATTACTGCCACTCATTCAGTCTCACTGACACCCACTCAGTATCACTGTCACTCACTCAGTATCACTTTCACTCTGTCAGTATCATTGTCACTCACTCAGTATCACTGTCACTCAGTATCACTCACTGTCACTCACTTAGTATCACTGTCACTCACTCAGTATCGCTGTCAATCTCTCAGTATTACTGTCACTCACTCGGTATCACTGTCTCTCACTCAGAATTGTTGTCACTCACTCAGTATCACTGCCACTCACTCAGTATCACTGTCACTGACTCAGTATCACTGTCATTCACTCAGTATCGCTGTCAATTACTCAGTATCGCTGTCACTTACTCAGTATTACTGTCACTCACTCGATATCACTGTCACTCACTCAGTATCGCTGTCACTCACTCACTATCACTATCACTCACTCAGTATTGCTGTCACTCACTCAGTATCACAGTCACTCACTCAGTATCACTGTCACTCACTGAGTATCACGCTCACTCACTCGGTATCACACTCACTCATTCGGTATAACTGTCACTCACTCAGGATCACTGTCACTCACTCTGTATCACTCTCACTCACTCGGTATCACTCTCACTCATTCGGTATCACTGACACTCACTCAGTATCACTCTCACTCACTGAGAATCATTGTCACTCACTCAGTATAACTCTGACTCACTCGGTATCACTCTCACTCATTCGGTATCACTGTCACTCACTCAGTATCACTCTCACTCACTGAGAATCAATGACACTCACTCAGTATAACTCTGACTCACTCGGTATCACTCTCACTCACTCAGTATCAGTGTCCCTCACTCAGTATCACTCACTGTCACTAACACAGTATCACTGTCACTCAATCAGTATCACTCTCACTCACTCAGTATCGCTGTCACTCACTCAGTATCACTGTCACTCACTCAGGATCGTTTTTACCCTCTCAGTATCACTGTCACTCACTTAGTATCGCTTTCACTCACTCAGTATCACTTTCACTCACTCAGTATCACTGTCATCACTCAGTATCACTGTCACTCACTCAGTATTACTGTCACTCACTCAGTATCACTCACTCAGTATCGCTGTCACTCACTCAGTATCACTGTCCCTCACTTAGTATCACTGTCACTCACTCAGTATCACAGTCACTCACTCTATCGCTTTCACTCACTCAGTATCACTTTCACACACTCAGTATCACTGTCACTCACTCAGTATTACGCTCTCTCACTCGGTATCACTCTCACTCATTCGGGATCACTGTCACTCACTCAGTATCACTGTCATCACTCAGTATCACTGTCTCTCACTCAGTATTACTGTCACTCACTCAGTATCACTCACTCAGTATCGCTGTCACTCACTCAGTATCACTGTCCCTCACTTAGTATCACTGTCACTCACTCAGTATCACAGTCACTCACTCTGTATCGCTTTCACTCACTTAGTATCACTGTCACTCACTCAGTATCGCTGTCAATCTCTCAGTATTACTGTCACTCACTCGGTATCACTGTCTCTCACTCAGAATTGTTGTCACTCACTCAGTATCACTGCCACTCACTCAGTATCACTGTCACTGACTCAGTATCACTGTCATTCACTCAGTATCGCTGTCAATTACTCAGTATCGCTGTCACTTACTCAGTATTACTGTCACTCACTCGGTATCACTGTCACTCACTCAGTATCGCTGTCACTCACTCAGTATCACTGCCACTCACTCAGTATCACTGTCACTGACTCAGTATCACTGTCATTCACTCAGTATCACTCTCACTCACTGAGAATCACTGTCACTCACTCAGTATAACTCTGACTCACTCGGTATCACTCTCACTCATTCGGTATCACTGTCACTCACTCAGTATCACTCTCACTCACTGAGAATCACTGTCACTCACTCAGTATAACTCTGACTCACTCGGTATCACTCTCACTCACTCAGTATCACTGTCCCTCACTCAGTATCACTCACTGTCACTAACACAGTATCACTGTCACTCAATCAGTATCACTGTCACTCACTCAGTATCGCTGTCACTCACTAAGTATCACTGTCACTCACTCAGGATCGTTTTTACCCTCTCAGTATCACTGTCACTCACTTAGTATCGCTTTCACTCACTCAGTATCACTTTCACTCACTCAGTATCACTGTCACTCACTCAGTATTACTGTCACTCACTCAGTATCACTCACTCAGTATCGCTGTCACTCACTCAGTATCACTGTCCCTCACTTAGTATCACTGTCACTCACTCAGTATCACAGTCACTCACTCTGTATCGCTTTCACTCACTCAGTATCACTTTCACACACTCAGTATCACTGTCACTCACTCAGTATCACTGTCACTGACTCCGTATTACGCTCACTCACTCGGTATCACTCTCACTCATTCGGGATCACTGTCACTCACTCAGTATCACTGTCACTCACTCGGTATCACTCTCACTCACTCAGTATCACTGTCACTCACTCAGTATCACTCACTGTCACTAACACAGTATCACTGTCACTCAATCAGTATCACTGTCATTCACTCAGTATCGCTGTCACTCAGTCAGTATCACTGTCACTCACTCAGTATCGTTTTTACCCTCTCAGTATCACTGTCACTCACTTAGTATCGCTTTCACTCACTCAGTATCACTTTCACTCACTCAGTATCACTGTCATCACTCAGTATCACTGTCCCTCACTTAGTATCACTGTCACTCACTCAGTATCACAGTCACTCACTCTATCGCTTTCACTCACTCAGTATCACTTTCACACACTCAGTATCACTGTCACTCACTCAGTATCACTGTCACTGACTCAGTATTACGCTCTCTCACTCGGTATCACTCTCACTCATTCGGGATCACTGTCACTCACTCAGTATCACTGTCATCACTCAGTATCACTGTCACTCACTCAGTATTACTGTCACTCACTCAGTATCACTCACTCAGTATCGCTGTCACTCACTCAGTATCACTGTCCCTCACTTAGTATCACTGTCACTCACTCAGTATCACAGTCACTCACTCTGTATCGCTTTCACTCACTTAGTATCACTGTCACTCACTCAGTATCGCTGTCAATCTCTCAGTATTACTGTCACTCACTCGGTATCACTGTCTCTCACTCAGAATTGTTGTCACTCACTCAGTATCACTGCCACTCACTCAGTATCACTGTCACTGACTCAGTATCACTGTCATTCACTCAGTATCGCTGTCAATTACTCAGTATCGCTGTCACTTACTCAGTATTACTGTCACTCACTCGGTATCACTGTCACTCACTCAGTATCGCTGTCACTCACTCAGTATCACTGCCACTCACTCAGTATCACTGTCACTGACTCAGTATCACTGTCATTCACTCAGTATCACTCTCACTCACTGAGAATCACTGTCACTCACTCAGTATAACTCTGACTCACTCGGTATCACTCTCACTCATTCGGTATCACTGTCACTCACTCAGTATCACTCTCACTCACTGAGAATCACTGTCACTCACTCAGTATAACTCTGACTCACTCGGTATCACTCTCACTCACTCAGTATCACTGTCCCTCACTCAGTATCACTCTCACTCATTCGGTATCACTGACACTCACTCAGTATCACTCTCACTCACTGAGAATCACTGTCACTCACTCAGTATAACTCTGACTCACTCGGTATCACTCTCACTCATTCGGTATCACTGTCACTCACTCAGTATCACTCTCACTCACTGAGAATCACTGTCACTCACTCAGTATAACTCTGACTCACTCGGTATCACTCTCACTCACTCAGTATCAGTGTCCCTCACTCAGTATCACTCACTGTCACTAACACAGTATCACTGTCACTCAATCAGTATCACTGTCACTCACTCAGTATCGCTGTCACTCACTCAGTATCACTGTCACTCACTCAGGATCGTTTTTACCCTCTCAGTATCACTGTCACTCACTTAGTATCGCTTTCACTCACTCAGTATCACTTTCACTCACTCAGTATCACTGTCATCACTCAGTATCACTGTCACTCACTCAGTATTACTGTCACTCACTCAGTATCACTCACTCAGTATCGCTGTCACTCACTCAGTATCACTGTCCCTCACTTAGTATCACTGTCACTCACTCAGTATCACAGTCACTCACTCTATCGCTTTCACTCACTCAGTATCACTTTCACACACTCAGTATCACTGTCACTCACTCAGTATCACTGTCACTGACTCAGTATTACGCTCTCTCACTCGGTATCACTCTCACTCATTCGGGATCACTGTCACTCACTCAGTATCACTGTCATCACTCAGTATCACTGTCTCTCACTCAGTATTACTGTCACTCACTCAGTATCACTCACTCAGTATCGCTGTCACTCACTCAGTATCACTGTCCCTCACTTAGTATCACTGTCACTCACTCAGTATCACAGTCACTCACTCTGTATCGCTTTCACTCACTTAGTATCACTGTCACTCACTCAGTATCGCTGTCAATCTCTCAGTATTACTGTCACTCACTCGGTATCACTGTCTCTCACTCAGAATTGTTGTCACTCACTCAGTATCACTGCCACTCACTCAGTATCACTGTCACTGACTCAGTATCACTGTCATTCACTCAGTATCGCTGTCAATTACTCAGTATCGCTGTCACTTACTCAGTATTACTGTCACTCACTCGGTATCACTGTCACTCACTCAGTATCGCTGTCACTCACTCAGTATCACTGCCACTCACTCAGTATCACTGTCACTGACTCAGTATCACTGTCATGCACTCAGTATCACTCTCACTCACTGAGAATCACTGTCACTCACTCAGTATAACTCTGACTCACTCGGTATCACTCTCACTCATTCGGTATCACTGTCACTCACTCAGTATCACTCTCACTCACTGAGAATCACTGTCACTCACTCAGTATAACTCTGACTCACTCGGTATCACTCTCACTCACTCAGTATCACTGTCCCTCACTCAGTATCACTCACTGTCACGAACACAGTATCACTGTCACTCAATCAGTATCACTGTCACTCACTCAGTATCGCTGTCACTCACTCAGTATCACTGTCACTCACTCAGGATCGTTTTTACCCTCTCAGTATCACTGTCACTCACTTAGTATCGCTTTCACTCACTCAGTATCACTTTCACTCACTCAGTATCACTGTCACTCACTCAGTATTACTGTCACTCACTCAGTATCACTCACTCAGTATCGCTGTCACTCACTCAGTATCACTGTCCCTCACTTAGTATCACTGTCACTCACTCAGTATCACAGTCACTCACTCTGTATCGCTTTCACTCACTCAGTATCACTTTCACACACTCAGTTTCACTGTCACTCACTCAGTATCACTGTCACTGACTCCGTATTACGCTCACTCACTCGGTATCACTCTCACTCATTCGGGATCACTGTCACTCACTCAGTATCACTGTCACTCACTCGGTATCACTCTCACTCACTCAGTATCACTGTCACTCACTCAGTATCACTCACTGTCACTAACACAGTATCACTGTCACTCAATCAGTATCACTGTCACTCACTCAGTATCGCTGTCACTCAGTCAGTATCACTGTCACTCAGTCAGTATCGTTTTTACCCTCTCAGTATCACTGTCACTCACTCAGTATCACTTTCACTCACTCAGTATCACTGTCATCACTCAGTATCACTGTCCCTCACTTAGTATCACTGTCACTCACTCAGTATCACAGTCACTCACTCTATCGCTTTCACTCACTCAGTATCACTTTCACACACTCAGTATCACTGTCACTCACTCAGTATCACTGTCACTGACTCAGTATTACGCTCTCTCACTCGGTATCACTCTCACTCATTCGGGATCACTGTCACTCACTCAGTATCACTGTCATCACTCAGTATCACTGTCACTCACTCAGTATTACTGTCACTCACTCAGTATCACTCACTCAGTATCGCTGTCACTCACTCAGTATCACTGTCCCTCACTTAGTATCACTGTCACTCACTCAGTATCACAGTCACTCACTCTGTATCGCTTTCACTCACTTAGTATCACTGTCACTCACTCAGTATCGCTGTCAATCTCTCAGTATTACTGTCACTCACTCGGTATCACTGTCTCTCACTCAGAATTGTTGTCACTCACTCAGTATCACTGCCACTCACTCAGTATCACTGTCACTGACTCAGTATCACTGTCATTCACTCAGTATCGCTGTCAATTACTCAGTATCGCTGTCACTTACTCAGTATTACTGTCACTCACTCGGTATCACTGTCACTCACTCAGTATCGCTGTCACTCACTCAGTATCACTGCCACTCACTCAGTATCACTGTCACTGACTCAGTATCACTGTCATTCACTCAGTATCACTCTCACTCACTGAGAATCACTGTCACTCACTCAGTATAACTCTGACTCACTCGGTATCACTCTCACTCATTCGGTATCACTGTCACTCACTCAGTATCACTCTCACTCACTGAGAATCACTGTCACTCACTCAGTATAACTCTGACTCACTCGGTATCACTCTCACTCACTCAGTATCACTGTCCCTCACTCAGTATCACTCTCACTCATTCGGTATCACTGACACTCACTCAGTATCACTCTCACTCACTGAGAATCACTGTCACTCACTCAGTATAACTCTGACTCACTCGGTATCACTCTCACTCATTCGGTATCACTGTCACTCACTCAGTATCACTCTCACTCACTGAGAATCACTGTCACTCACTCAGTATAACTCTGACTCACTCGGTATCACTCTCACTCACTCAGTATCAGTGTCCCTCACTCAGTATCAGTCACTGTCACTAACACAGTATCACTGTCACTCAATCAGTATCACTGTCACTCACTCAGTATCACTGTCACTGACTCAGTATTACGCTCTCTCACTCGGTATCACTCTCACTCATTCGGGATCACTGTCACTCACTCAGTATCACTGTCATCACTCAGTATCACTGTCACTCACTCAGTATTACTGTCACTCACTCAGTATCACTCACTCAGTATCGCTGTCACTCACCCAGTATCACTGTCCCTCACTTAGTATCACTGTCACTCACTCAGTATCACAGTCACTCACTCTGTATCGCTTTCACTCACTTAGTATCACTGTCACTCACTCAGTATCGCTGTCAATCTCTGAGTATTACTGTCACTCACTCGGTATGACTGTCTCTCACTCAGAATTGTTGTCACTCACTCAGTATCACTGCCACTCACTCAGTATCACTGTCACTGACTCAGTATCACTGTCATTCACTCAGTATCACTCTCACTCACTGAGAATCACTGTCACTCACTCAGTATAACTCTGACTCACTCGGTATCACTCTCACTCATTCGGTATCACTGTCACTCACTCAGTATCACTCTCACTCACTGAGAATCACTGTCACTCACTCAGTATAACTCTGACTCACTCGGTATCACTCTCACTCACTCAGTATCACTGTCCCTCACTCAGTATCACTCACTGTCACTAACACAGTATCACTGTCACTCACTCAGTATCGCTGTCACTCACTCAGTATCACTGTCACTCACTCAGGATCGTTTTTACCCTCTCAGTATCACTGTCACTCACTTAGTATCGCTTTCACTCACTCAGTATCACTTTCACTCACTCAGTATCACTGTCACTCACTCAGTATTACTGTCACTCACTCAGTATCACTCACTCAGTATCGCTGTCACTCACTCAGTATCACTGTCCCTCACTCAGTATCACTGTCACTCACTCAGTATCACAGTCACTCACTCTGTATCGCTTTCACTCACTCAGTATCACTTTCACACACTCAGTATCACTGTCACTCACTCAGTATCACTGTCACTGACTCCGTATTACGCTCACTCACTCGGTATCACTCTCACTCATGCGGGATCACTGTCACTCACTCAGTATCACTGTCACTCACTCGGTATCACTCTCACTCACTCAGTATCACTGTCACTCACTCAGTATCACTCACTGTCACTAACACAGTATCACTGTCACTCAATCAGTATCACTGTCACTCACTCAGTATCGCTGTCACTCACTCAGTATCACTGTCACTCACTCGGTATCACTCACGGTCACTAACACAGTATCACTGTCACTCAATCAGTATCACTGTCACTCACTTAGTATCGCTTTCACTCTCTCAGTATCACTTTCACTCACTCAGTGTCACTGTCATCACTCAGTTTCACTGTCACTCACTCAGTATTACTGTCACACACTCAGTATCACTCACTCAGTATCGCTGTCACTCACTCAGTATCACTGTCCCTCACTTAGTACCACTGTCACTCACTCAGTATCACAGTCACTCACTCTGTATCGCTTTCACTCACTCAGTATCACTTTCACACACTCAGTATCACTGTTACTCACTCAGTATCACAATCACTCACTCAGTATCACTCACACTCATTCGGTATCATTGTCACTCACTCAGTATCACTGTCACTCACTCAGTATCACTCTCACTCAATCGGTATCACTCTCACTCATTCGGTGTCACTGTCACACACTCAGTATCACTCTCACTCACTCAGTATCATTGTCACTCACTCAGTATCATTGTCACTCACTCAGTATCACTGTCTCTCACTCGGTATCACTCCCAATCATTCCGTATCACTGTCTCACTCAGTATCACTGTCACTCACTCAGTATCGATGTCACTCACTCAGTATCACTGTCACTCACTCAGTATCACTGTCACGCACTCAGTATAACTCCCTGTCACTCACTCAGCATCACTGTCACTCACTCAGTGTCGCTTTCACTCCCTCAGTATCGAAGTCACTCACTCAGTATCACTGTCACTCACTCAGTATCACTGACACTTTCTCAGTATCACTGTCACTCACTCAGTATCACTGTCACTCACTCAGTATCACTCTCAATCACTCAGTATCACTCTCTCACTCAGTATCACTGCCACTCACTCAGTATTACTGTCGCTCACTCAGTATCGCTGTCACGCATTCAGTATCACTGTCACTCACTCTGTTTCACTGTCACTCACTCAGTATCACTATCACTCATTCAGTATCACTGTCACTCACTCAGTATCGCTCACTCACTCAGTATCACTGTCACTCATTCAGTCTCACTGTCACCGACTCAGTATCACTGTCACTCACACAGTATCACTGTCACGCAGTCAGTATCACTGTCACTCACTCAGTATCACTGTCACTCACTCAGTTTCACTGTCACTCACTCAGTATCACTCTCTCACTCAGTATCACTGTCTCTCACTCAGTATTACTGTCACTCACTCAGTATCACTTTCACTCACTCAGTATAACTGTAACTCATTCAGTCTCACTGTCACCCAATCAGTATCACTCTCAATCACTCAGTATCACTCTCTCACTCAGTATCACTTCCACTCACTCAGTATTACTGTCACTCACTCAGTATCACTTTCACTCACTCAGTATCACTGTCACTCATTCAGTATCACTGTCACTCATTCAGTATCACTGTCACTCACTCAGTTTCACTGTCACTCACTCAGTATCACTATCACTCATTCAGTATCACTGTCACTCACTCAGTATCGCTCACTCACTCAGTATCACTGTCACTCATTCAGTCTCACTGTCACCCACTCAGTATCACTGTCACTCACACAGTATCACTGTCACGCAGTCAGTATCACTGTCACTCACTCAGTATCACTGTCACTCACTCAGTTTCACTGTCACTCACTCAGTATCACTCTCTCACTCAGTATCACTGTCTCTCACTCAGTATTACTGTCACTCACTCAGTATCACTTTCACTCACTCAGTATAACTGTCACTCATTCAGTATCACTGTCACCCACTCAGTATCACTGTCACGCAGTCAGTATCACTGTCACGCAGTCAGTATCACTGTCACTCACTCAGTATTACAGTCACTCACTCAGTATCACTTTCACTCACTCAGTATCACTGTCACTCATTGAGTATCACTGCCACTCACTCAGTATCACTGTCACTCACTCAGTATCACTATCACTCATTCAGTATCACTGTCACTCACTAAGTATCACTCACTCACTCAGTATCACTGTCATTCATTCAGTATCACTCTCTCACTCAGTATCACTGTCTCTCACTCAGTATTACTGTCACTCACTCAGTAACACTTTCACTCACTCAGTATAACTGTCAATCATTCAGTCTCACTGTCACCCACTCAGTATCACTGTCACTCATTCTGTATCACTGTCACGCAGTCAGTATCACTGTCACTCACTCAGTATTGCAGTCACTCACTCAGTATCACTTTCACTCACTCAGTATCACTGTCACACATTGAGTATCACTGTCACCCACTCAGTAACACTGTCACTCACTCAGTATCACTGTCACGCAGTCAGTATCACTGTCACTCACTCAGTATCAATGTCACTCATTCAGTCTCACTGTCACCCACTCAGTATCACTGTCACTCACTCAGTATCACTTTCCCTCTGTCAGTATCATTGTCACTCACTCAGTATCACTGTCACTCAGTATCACTCACTGTCACTCACTTAGTATCACTGTCACTCACTCAGTATCGCTGTCAATCTCTCAGTATTACTGCCACTCACTCAGTATCACTCACTCAGTATCGCTGTCACTCACTCAGTATCACTGTCGCTCACTTAGTATCACTGTCACTCACTCAGTATCACAGTCACTCACTCTGTATCGCTTTCACTCACTCAGTATCACTTTCACACACTCAGTATCACTGTCACTCACTCAGTATCACTGTCACTGACTCAGTATCACTCTCACTCACTCGGTATCACTGTCACTCACTCAGAATCACTGTCACTCACTCAGTATCACTCTCACTCACTCGGTATCACTCTCACTCACTCAGTATCATTTTCACTTACTCAGTATCATTGTCACTCACTCAGTATCACTGTCACTCACTCGGTATCACTCTCCCTCATTCCGTATCACTGTCTCTCTCAGTATCACTGTCACTCACTCAGTATCGATGTCACTCACTCAGTATCACTGCCACTCTCTCAGTATCACTGTCACTCACTCAGTATAACTCCCTGTCACTCACTCAGTATCACAATCACTCACTCAGTATCACTCTCACTTATTCGGTATCACTGTCACTCACTCAGAATCACTTTCACACACTCAGTATCACTCTCACTCAATCGGTATCAGTCTCACTCCTTCGGTGTCACTGTCACTCACTCAGCATCACTCTCACTCACTCAGTATCATTGTCACTCACTCAGTATCATTGTCACTCACTCAGTATTACTGTCACTCACTCGGTATCACTCCCAATCATTCCGTATCACTGTCTCACTCAGTATCACTGTCACTCACTCAGTATCGATGTCACTCACTCAGTATCACTGTCACTCACTCAGTTTCACTGTCACTCACTCAGTATAACTCCCTGTCACTCACTCAGCATCACTGTCACTCACTCAGTGTCGCTTTCACTCAATCAGTATCGAAGTCACTCACCCAGTATCACTGTCACTCATTCAGTATCACTATCACTCATTCACTATCACTGTCACTCACTAAGTATCGCTCACTCACTCAGTATCACTGTCACTCATTCAGTCTCACTGTCACCCACTCAGTAACACTTTCACTCACTCAGTATCACTTTCACGCAGTCAGTATCACTGTCACTCACTCAGTATCACTGTCACTCATTCAGTCTCACTGTCACCCACTCAGTATCACTGTCACTCACTCAGTATCACTTTCACTCTGTCAGTATCATTGTCACTCACTCAGTATCACTGTCACTCGGTATCACTCACTGTCACTCACTTAGTATCACTGTCACTCACTCAATATTGCTGTCACTCACTCAGTATTACTGTCACTCACTCAGTATCACTCACTCAGTATCGCTGTCACTCACTCAGTATCACTGTCTCTCACTCAGTATCACTGCCACTCACTCAGTATCACTGTCACTGACTCAGTATCACTCTCACTCACTCGGTATCACTCTCACTCATTCGGTATCACTGTCACTCACTCAGAATCACTGTCACTGACTCAGTATCACTATCACTCATTCGGTATCACTCTCACTCATTCGGTATCACTGTCACTCATTCAGTATCACTCTCACGCACTCAGTATCATTGTCACTCACTCAGTATCGATGTCACTCACTCAGTATCACTGTCACTCACTCAGCATCACTGTCACTCACTCAGTGTCTCTGTCACTCACTCAGTATCGAAGTCACTCACTCAGTATCACTCTCAATCACTCAGTATCACTCACTCACTCAGTATCACTGTCTCTCACTCAGTATCACTATCACTCATTCAGTATCACTGTCACTCAGTTTCGCTCACTCACTCAGTATCACTGTCACTCATTCAGTCTCACTGTAATCCACTCAGTATCACTGTCACTCATTCAGTATCACTTTCACGCATTCAGTATCACTGTCACTCACTCAGTATTACTGTCACTCATTCAGTCTCACTGTCACCCACTCAGTATCACTGTCACTCACTCAGTATCACTTTCACTCTGTCAGTATCCTTGTCACTCACTCAGTATCACTTTCACTCAGTATCACTCACTGTCACGCACTTAGTATCTCTGTCACTCACTCAGTATCGCTGTCAATCTCTCAGTATTACTGTCACTCACTCGGTATCACTGTCTCTCACTCAGAATTGTTGTCACTCACTCAGTATCACTGCCACTCACTCAGTATCACTGTCACTGACTCAGTATCACTGGCATTCACTCAGTATCGCTGTCAATTACTCAGTATCGCTGTCACTTACTCAGTATTACTGTCACTCACTCGGTATCACTGTCACTCACTCAGTATCGCTGTCACTCACTTACTATCACCATCACTCACTCAATATCGCTGTCACTCACTCAGTATCACAGTCACTCACTCAGTATCACTGTCACTCACTGAGTATCACGCTCACTCACTCGGTATCACACTCACTCATTCGGTATAACTGTCACTCACTCAGGATCACTGTCACTCACTCAGTATCACTCTCACTCACTCGGTATCACTCTCACTCATTCGGTATCACTGTCACTCACTCAGTATCACTCTCACTCACTGAGAATCACTGTCACTCACTCAGTATAACTCTGACTCACTCGGTATCACTCTCACTCATTCGGTATCACTGTCCCTCACTCAGTATCACTCACTGTCACTAACACAGTATCACTGTCACTCAATCAGTATCACTGTCACTCACTCAGTATCGCTGTCACTCACTCAGTATCACTGTCACTCACTCAGGATCGTTTTTACCCTCTCAGTATCACTGTCACTCACTTAGTATCGCTTTCACTCACTCAGTATCACTTTCACTCACTCAGTATCACTGTCATCACTCAGTATCACTGTCACTCACTCAGTATTACTGTCACTCACTCAGTATCACTCACTCAGTATCGCTGTCACTCACTCAGTATCACTATCCCTCACTTAGTATCACTGTCACTCACTCAGTATCACAGTCACTCACACTGTATCGCTTTTACTCACTCAGTATCACTTTCACACACTCAGTATCACTGTCACTCACTCAGTATCACTGTCACTGACTCAGTATTACGCTCACTCACTCGGTATCACTCTCACTCATTCGGGATCACTGTCACTCACTCAGTATCACTGTCACTCACTCGGTATCACTCTCACTCACTCAGTATCACTGTCACTCACTCAGTATCACTCACTGTCACTAACACAGTATCACTGTCACTCAATCAGTATCACTGTCACTCACTCAGTATCGTTGTTACTCACTCAGTATCACTGTCACTCACTTAGTATCGCTTTCACTCACTCAGTATCACTTTCACACACTCAGTATCACTGTCACTCACTCAGTATCACTGTCACTGACTCAGTATTACGCTCACTCGGTATCACTCTCACTCATTCGGGATCACTGTCACTCACTCAGAATCACTGTCACTCACTCAGTATCACTGTCACTCATTCGGTATCACTCTCACTCATTCAGTATCACTGTCACTCACTCAGTATCACTCTCACTCACTCAGTACCATTTTCACTCACTCAGTATCATTGTCACTCACTCAGTATCACTGTCACTCACTCGGTATCACTCTCACTCATTCCGTATCACTGTCTCACTCAGTATCACTGTCACTCACTCAGTATCGATGTCGCTCACTCAGTATCGCTGCCACTCAATCAGTATCACTGTCACTCACTCAGTATCACACCCTGTTACTCACTCAGTATCACAATCACTCACTCAGTATCACTCACACTCATTCGGTATCACTGTCAGTCACTCAGAACCACTTTCACTCACTCAGTATCACTGTCACTCACTCGGTATCACTCTCACTCATTCGGTGTCACTGTCACACACTCAGTATCACTCTCACTCACTCAGTATCATTGTCACTCACTCAGTATCATTGTCACTCACTCAGTATCACTGTCACTCACTCGGTATCACTCCCAATCATTCCGTATCACTGTCTCACTCAGTATCACTGTCACTCACTCAGTATCGATGTCACTCACTCAGTATCACTGTCACTCACTCAGTATCACTGTCACGCACTCAGTCTAACTCCCTGTCACTCACTCAGCATCACTGTCACTCACTCAGTGTCGCTTTCACTCACTCAGTATCTAAGTCACTCACTCAGTGTCACTGTCACTCACTCAGTATCATTGTCACTCACTCAGTATCACTGACACTTTCTCAGTATCACTGTCACTCACTCAGTATCACTGTCACTCATTCAGTCTCACTGTCACCCACTCAGTATCACTCTCAATCACTCAGTATCACTCTCTCACTCAGTATCACTGCCACTCACTCAGTATCACTGTCACGCAGTCAGTATCACTGTCACTCACTCAGTATCACTGTCACTCACACAGTATCACTGTCACGCAGTCAGTATCACTGTCACTCACTCAGTATCACTGTCACTCACTCAGTTTCACTGTCACTCCCTCAGTATCACTCTCTCACTCAGTATCACTGTCTCTCACTCTGTATTACTGTCACTCACTCAGTATCACTTTCACTCACTCAGTAAAACTGTCACTCATTCAGTCTCACTGTCACCCACTCAGTTTCACTGTCACTCCCTCAGTATCACTCTCTCACTCAGTATCACTGCCACTCACTCAGTATTACTGTCACTCACTCAGTATCACTTTCACTCACTCAGTATCACTGTCACTCATTCAGTATCACTGTCACTCACTAAGTTTCACTGTCACTCACTCAGTATCACTATCACTCATTCAGTATCACTGTCACTCACTCAGTATCGCTCACTCACTCAGTATCACTGTCACTCATTCAGTCTCACTGTCACCCACTCAGTATCACTGTCACTCACACAGTATCACTGTCACGCAGTCAGTATCACTGTCACTCACTCAGTATCACTGTCACTCACTCAGTTTCACTGTCACTCACTCAGTATCACTCTCTCACTCAGTATCACGGTCTCTCACTCAGTATTACTGTCACTCACTCAGTATCACTTTCACTCACTCAGTATAACTGTCACTCATTCAGTCTCACTGTCACTCAGTATCACTCACTGTCACTCACTTAGTATCACTGTCACTCACTCAGTGTCGCTGTCAATCTCTCAGTATTAATGCCACTCACTCAGTATCACTCACTCAGTATCGCTGTCACTCACTCAGTATCACTGTCACTCACTTAGTATCACTGTCACTCACTCAGTATCACAGTCACTCACTCTGTATCGCTTTCACTCACTCAGTATCACTTTCACACACTCAGTATCACTGTCACTCACTCAGTATCACTGTTACTGACTCAGTATCACTCTCACTCACTCGGTATCACTCTCACTCATTCGGTATCACTGTCACTCACACAGAATCACTGTCACTCACTCAGTATCACTATCACTCATTCGGTATGACTCTCACTCATTCGGTATCACTGTCACTCACTCAGTATCACTCTCACTCACTCAGTATCACTCTCACTCACTCAGTATCATTTCACTTACTCAGTATCATTGTCACTCACTCAGTATCACTGTCACTCACTCGGTATCACTCTCCCTCATTCCGTATCACTGTCTCTCTCAGTATCACTGTCACTCACTCAGTATCACTCTCTCACTCAGTATCACTGTCTCTCACTCAGTATTACTGTCACTCACTCAGTATCACTTTCACTCACTCAGTATAACTGTCACTCATTCAGTCTCACTGTCACTCAGTATCACTCACTGTCACTCACTTAGTATCACTGTCACTCACTCAGTGTCGCTGTCAATCTCTCAGTATTAATGCCACTCACTCAGTATCACTCACTCAGTATCGCTGTCACTCACTCAGTATCACTGTCACTCACTTAGTATCACTGTCACTCACTCAGTATCACAGTCACTCACTCTGTATCGCTTTCACTCACTCAGTATCACTTTCACACACTCAGTATCACTGTCACTCACTCAGTATCACTGTTACTGACTCAGTATCACTCTCACTCACTCGGTATCACTCTCACTCATTCGGTATCACTGTCACTCACACAGAATCACTGTCACTCACTCAGTATCACTATCACTCATTCGGTATGACTCTCACTCATTCGGTATCACTGTCACTCACTCAGTATCACTCTCACTCACTCAGTATCACTCTCACTCACTCAGTATCATTTCACTTACTCAGTATCGATGTCACTCACTCAGTATCACTGCCACTCACTCAGTATCACTGTCACTCACTCAGTATAACTCCCTGTCACTCACTCAGTATCACAATCACTCACTCAGTATCACTCTCACTTATTCGGTATCACAGTCACTCACTCAGAATCACTTTCACTCACTCAGTATCACTCTCACTCAATCGGTATCAGTCTCACTCATTCGGTGTCACTGTCACTCACTCAGTATCACTCTCACTCACTCAGTATCATTGTCACTCACTCAGTATCATTGTCACTCACTCAGTATAACTGTCACTCACTCGGTATCACTCCCAATCATTCCGTATCACTGTCTGACTCAGTATCACTGTCACTCACTCAGTATCGATGTCACTCACTCAGTATCACTGTCACTCACTCAGTTTCACTGTCACTCACTCAGTATAACTCCCTGTCACTCACTCAGCATCACTGTCACTCACTCAGTGTCGCTTTCACTCACTCAGTATCACTATCACTCATTCACTATCACTGTCACTCACAAAGTATCGCTCACTTACTCAGTATCACTGTCACTCATTCAGTCTCACTGTCACCCACTCAGTAACACTTTCACTCACTCAGTATCACTTTCACGCAGTCAGTATCACTGTCACTCACTCAGTATCACTGTCACTCATTTAGTCTCACTGTCACCCACTCAGTATCACTGTCACTCACTCAGTATCACTTTCACTCTGTCAGTATGATTGTCACTCACTCAGTATCACTGTCAATCGGTATCACTCACTGTCACTCACTTAGTATCACTGTCACTCACTCAGTATCGCTGTCAATCTCTCAGAATTACTGCCACTCACTCGGTATCACTGTCACTCACTCAATATTGCTGTCACTCACTCAGTATTACTGTCACTGACTCAGTATCACTCACTCAGTATCGCTGTCACTCACTCAGTATCACTGTCTCTCACTCAGTATCACTGCCACTCACTCAGTATCACTGTCACTGACTCAGTATCACTCTCACTCACTCGGTATCACTCTCACTCATTCGGTATCACTGTCACTCACTCAGAATCACTGTCACTGCCTCAGTATCACTATCACTCATTCGGTATCACTCTCACTCATTCGGTATCACTGTCACTCATTCAGTATCACTCTCACGCACTCAGTATCATTGTCACTCACTCAGTATCGATGTCACTCACTCAGTATCACTGTCACTCACTCAGCATCACTGTCACTCACTCAGTGTCTCTGTCACTCACTCAGTATCGAAGTCACTCACTCAGTATCACTCTCAATCACTCAGTATCACTCTCTCACTCAGTATCACTGCCACTCACTCAGTATTATCGTCACTCACAAAGTATCACTTTCACTCACTCAGTATCACTGTCACTCATTCAGTATCACTGTCACTCACTCAGTATCACTGTCACTCACTCAGTATCACTATCACTCATTCAGTATCACTGTCACTCACTCAGTATCGCTCACTCACTCAGTATAACTGTCACTCATTCAGTCTCACTGTCACCCACTCAGTATCACTGTCACTCACTCAGTTTCACTGTCAATCACTCAGTATCACTCTCTCACTCAGCATCACTGTCTCTCACTCAGGATTACTGTCACTCACTCAGTTTCACTTTCACTCACTCAGTATAACTGTCACTAATTCAGTCTCACTGTTACCCACTCAGTATCACTGTCACTCTTTCTGTATCACTGTCACGCAGTCAGTATCACTGTCACTCACTCAGTATTACTGTCACTCACTCAGTATCACTTTCCCTCACTCAGTATCACTGTCACTCATTCAGTATCACTGTCACTCACTCAGTATCACTGTCACTCACTCAGTATCACTATCACTCATTCAGTATCACTGTCACTCACGAAGTATCGCTCACTCACTCAGTATCGCTGTCACTCATTCAGTCTCACTGTCACCCACTCAGTAACACTGTCACTCACTCAGTATAACTGTCACGCAGTCAGTATCACTGTCACTCACTCAGTATCACTGTCACTCATTCAGTCTCACTGTCACCCACTCAGTATCACTGTCACTCACTCAGTATCACTTTCACTCTGTCAGTATTATTGTCACTCACTCAGTATCACTGTCACTCAGTATCACTCACTGTCACTCACTTAGTATCACTGTCACTCACTCAGTATCGCTGTCAATCTCTCAGTATTACTGCCACTCACTCGGTATCACTGTCACTCACTCAATATTGCTGTCACTCACTCAGTATTACTGTCACTCACTCAGTATCACTCACTCAGTATCGCTGTCACTCACTCAGTATCACTGTCACTCACTCAGTATCACTGTCACTCACTCTGTATCGCTTTCACTTACTCAGTATCACTTTCACACACTCAGTGTCACTGCCACTCACTCAGTATCACTGTCACTGACTCAGTATCACTCTCACTCACTCGGTATCACTCTCACTCATTCGGTATCACTGTCACTCACTCAGAATCACTGTCACTCACTCAGTATCACTAACACTCATTCGGTATCACTCTCACTCATTCGGTATCATTGTCACTCACTCAGTATCGATGTCACTCACTCAGTATCGAAGTCACTTACTCAGTATCGCTGTCACTCACTCAGTATCATTGTCACTCACTCAGTATCACTGTCACTCTCTCAAAATCACTGTCACTCACTCAGTATCACTGTCACTCACTCAGTATCACTCACTCACTCAGTATCACTGTCACTCACTCAGTATCACTGTCACTCACTCAGTGTCACTCACTCAGTATCACTCACTCACTCAGTATCAATGTCTCTCACTCAGTATCACTCTCACTCACTCAGTATCACTCTCACTCACTCAGTATCACTCTCTCACTCAGTATCACAGTCACTCACTCAGTATTATTGTCACTCACTCAGTATCACTTTCACTCACTCAGTATCACTGTCACACATTCAGTATCACTGTCACGCACTCAGTATCACTGTCACTCACTCAGTATCACTATCACTCATTCAGTATCACTCTCACTCACTCAGTATCGCTCACTCACTCAGTATCACTGTCACTCATTCAGTCTCACTGTCACCCACTCAGTATCACTGTCACTCACTCAGTATCACTGTCACGCAGTCAGTATCACTGTCACTCAGTCAGTATCACTGTCACTCACACAGTATCACTGTCACTCACTCAGTATCACTCTCTCACTGAGTATCACTGTCTCTCACTCAGAAATACTTTCACTCACTCAGTATCACTGTCACACATACAGTATCACTGTCACGCACTCAGTATCACTGTCACTCACTCAGTATCACTATCACTCATTCAGTATCACTCTCACTCACTCAGTATCGCTCACTCACTCAGTATCACTGTCACTCATTCAGTCTCACTGTCACCCACTCAGTATCACTGTCACTCACTCAGTATCACTGTCACGCAGTCAGTATCACTGTCACTCAGTCAGTATCACTGTCACTCACACAGTATCACTGTCACTCACTCAGTATCACTCTCTCACTGAGTATCACTGTCACTCACTCAGTATCACTCACTCAGTATCGCTGTCACTCACTCAGTATCACTGTCACTCACTCAGTATCACTGTCACTCACTCAGTATCACTGTCATTCACTCTGTATCGCTTTCACTTACTCAGTATCACTTTCACACACTCAGTGTCACTGCCACTCACTCAGTATCACTGTCACTGACTCAGTATCACTCTCACTCACTCGGTATCACTCTCACTCATTCGGTATCACTGTCACTCACTCAGAATCACTGTCACTCACTCAGTATCACTATCACTCATTCGGTATCACTTTCACTCATTCGGTATCACTGTCACTCATTCAGTATCACTCTCACGCATTCAGTATCATTGTCACTCACTCAGTATAGATGTCACTCACTCAGTGTCGCTTTCACTCACTCAGCATCGAAGTCACTCACCCAGTATCACTGTCATTCACTCAGTATCACTATCACTCATTCACTATCACTGTCACTCACTAAGTATCGCTCACTCACTCAGTATCACTGTCACTCATTCAGTCTCACTGTCACCCACTCAGTAACACTTTCACTCACTCAGTATCACTTTCACGCAGTCAGTATCACTGTCACTCACTCAGTATCACTGTCACTCATTCAGTCTCACTGTCACCCACTCAGTATCACTGTCACTCACTCAGTATCACTTTCACTCTGTCAGTATCATTGTCACTCACTCAGTATCACTGTCACTCGGTATCACTCACTGTCACTCACTTAGTATCACTGTCACTCTCTCAGTATCGCTGTCAATCTCTCAGTATTACTGCCACTCACTCGGTATCACTCACTCAGTATCGCTGTCACTCACTCAGTATCACTGTCACTCACTCAGTATCACTGTCACTCACTCAGTATCACTGTCATTCACTCTGTATCGCTTTCACTTACTCAGTATCACTTTCACACACTCAGTGTCACTGCCACTCACTCAGTATCACTGTCACTGACTCAGTATCACTCTCACTCACTCGGTATCACTCTCACTCATTCGGTATCACTGTCACTCACTCAGAATCACTCTCACTCACTCAGTATCACTATCACTCATTCGGTATCACTGTCACTCATTCGGTATCACTGTCACTCATTCAGTATCACTCTCACGCATTCAGTATCATTGTCACTCACTCAGTATAGATGTCACTCACTCAGTGTCGCTTTCACTCACTCAGTATCGAAGTCACTCACCCAGTATCACTGTCATTCACTCAGTATCACTATCACTCATTCACTATCACTGTCACTCACTAAGTATCGCTCACTCACTCAGTATCACTGTCACTCATTCAGTCTCACTGTCACCCACTCAGTAACACTTTCACTCACTCAGTATCACTTTCACGCAGTCAGTATCACTGTCACTCACTCAGTATCACTGTCACTCATTCAGTCTCACTGTCACCCACTCAGTATCACTGTCACTCACTCAGTATCACTTTCACTCTGTCAGTATCATTGTCACTCACTCAGTATCACTGTCACTCGGTATCACTCACTGTCACTCACTTAGTATCACTGTCACTCACTCAGTATCGCTGTCAATCTCTCAGTATTACTGCCACTCACTCGGTATCACTGTCACTCACTCAAAATTGCTGTCACTCACTCAGTATTACTGTCACTCACTCAGTATCACTCACTCAGTATCGCTGTCACTCACTCAGTATCACTGTCTCTCACTCAGTATCACTGCCACTCACTCAGTATCACTGTCACTGACTCAGTTTCACTCTCACTCACTCGGTATCACTCTCACTCATTCGGTATCACTGTCACTCACTCAGAATCACTGTCACTGACTCAGTATCACTATCACTCATTCGGTATCACTCTCACTCATTCGGTATCACTGTCACTCATTCAGTATCACTCTCACGCACTCAGTATCATTGTCACTCAATCAGTATCGATGTCACTCACTCAGTATCACTGTCACTCACTCAGCATCACTGTCACTCACTCAGTGTCTCTGTCACTCACTCAGTATCGAAGTCACTCACTCAGTATCACTCTCAATCACTCAGTATCACTCTCTCACTCAGTATCACTGCCACTCACTCAGTATTATCGTCACTCACTCAGTATCACTTTCACTCACTCAGTATCACTGTCACTCATTCAGTATCACTGTCACTCACTCAGTATCACTGTCACTCACTCAGTATCACTATCACTCATTCAGTATCACTGTCACTCACGCAGTATCGCTCACTCACTCAGTATAACTGTCACTCATTCAGTCTCACTGTCACCCACTCAGTATCACTGTCACTCACTCAGTTTCACTGTCACTCACTCAGTATCACTCTCTCACTCAGCATCACTGTCTCTCACTCAGGATTACTGTCACTCACTCAGTATCACTTTCACTCACTCAGTATAACTGTCACTCATTCAGTCTCACTGTTACCCACTCAGTATCACTGTCACTCATTCTGTATCACTGTCACGAAGTCAGTATCACTGTCACTCACTCAGTATTACTGTCACTCACTCAGTATCACTTTCACTCACTCAGTATCACTGTCACTCATTCAGTATCACTGTCACTCACTCAGTATCACTGTCACTCACTCAGTATCACTATCACTCATTCAGTATCACTGTCACTCACTAAGTATCGCTCACTCACTCAGTATCAATGTCACTCATTCAGTCTCACTGTCACCCACTCAGTAACACTGTCACTCACTCTGTATCACTGTCACGCAGTCAGTATCACTGTCACTCACTCAGTATCACTGTCACTCATTCAGTCTCACTGTCACCCACTCAGTATCACTGTCACTCACTCAGTATCAATTTCACTCTGTCAGTATCATTGTCACTCACTCAGTATCACTGTCACTCAGTATCACTCACTGTCACTCACTTAGTATCACTGTCACTCACTCAGTATCGCTGTCAATCTCTCAGTATTACTGCCACTCACTCGGTATCACTGTCACTCACTCAATATTGCTGTCACTCACTCAGTATTACTGTCACTCACTCAGTATCACTCACTCAGTATCGCTGTCACTCACTCAGTATCACTGTCACTCACTCAGTATCACTGTCACTCACTCTGTATCGCTTTCACTTACTCAGTATCACTTTCACACACTCAGTGTCACTGCCACTCACTCAGTATCACGGTCACTGACTCAGTATCACTCTCACTCACTCGGTATCACTCTCACTCATTCGGTATCACTGTCACTCACTCAGAATCACTGTCACTCACTCAGTATCACTATCACTCATTCTGTATCACTCTCACTCATTCGGTATCACTGTCACTCATTCAGTATCACTCTCACGCACTCAGTATCATTGTCACTCACTCAGTATCGATGTCACTCACTCAGTATCACTGTCACTCACTCAGCATCACTGTCACTCACTCAGTGTCGCTGTCACTCACTCAGTATCGAAGTCACTTACTCAGTATCACTGTCACTCACTCAGTATCATTGTCACTCACTCAGTATCACTGTCACTCTCTCAAAATCACTGTCACTCACTCAGTATCACTGTCACTCACTCAGTATCACTCACTCACTCAGTATCACTGTCACTCACTCAGTATCACTGTCACTCACTCAGTGTCACTCACTCAGCATCACTGTCTCTCACTCAGTATCACTCTCACTCACTCAGTATCACTCTCACTCACTCAGTATCACTCTCTCACTCAGTATCACAGTCACTCACTCAGTATTATTGTCACTCACTCAGTATCACTTTCACTCACTCAGTATCACTGTCACACATTCAGTATCACTGTCACGCACTCAGTATCACTGTCACTCACTCAGTATCACTATCACTCATTCAGTATCACTCTCACTCACTCAGTATCGCTCACTCACTCAGTATCACTGTCACTCATTCAGTCTCACTGTCACCCACTCAGTATCACTGTCACTCACTCAGTATCACTGTCACGCAGTCAGTATCACTGTCACTCAGTCAGTATCACTGTCACTCACACAGTATCACTGTCACTCACTCAGTATCACTCTCTCACTGAGTATCACTGTCTCTCACTCAGTAATACTTTCACTCACTCAGTATCACTGTCACACATTCAGTATCACTGTCACGCACTCAGTATCACTGTCACTCACTCAGTATCACTATCACTCATTCAGTATCACTCTCACTCACTCAGTATCGCTCACTCACTCAGTATCACTGTCACTCATTCAGTCTCACTGTCACCCACTCAGTATCACTGTCACTCACTCAGTATCACTGTCACGCAGTCAGTATCACTGTCACTCAGTCAGTATCACTGTCACTCACACAGTATCACTGTCACTCACTCAGTATCACTCTCTCACTGAGTATCACTGTTACTCACTCAGTATCACTCACTCAGTATCGCTGTCACTCACTCAGTATCACTGTCACTCACTCAGTATCACTGTCACTCACTCAGTATCACTGTCATTCACTCTGTATCGCTTTCACTTACTCAGTATCACTTTCACACACTCAGTGTCACTGCCACTCACTCAGTATCACTGTCACTGACTCAGTATCACTCTCACTCACTCGGTATCACTCTCACTCATTCGGTATCACTGTCACTCACTCAGTATCACTATCACTCATTCGGTATCACTCTCACTCATTCGGTATCACGCTCACTCATTCAGTATCACTCTCACGCATTCAGTATCATTGTCACTCACTCAGTATCGATGTCACTCACTCAGTATCACTGTCACTCACTCAGCATCACTGTCACTCACTCAGTGTCGCTGTCACTCAATCAGTATCGAAGTCACTTACTCAGTATCACTGTCACTCACTCAGTATCATTGTCACTCACTCAGTATCACTGTCACTCTCTCAAAATCACTGTCACTCACTCAGTATCACTGTCACTCACTCAGTATCACTCACTCACTCAGTATCACTGTCACTCACTCAGTGTCACTCACTCAGTATCACTCTCTCACTCAGTATCACTGTCTCTCACTCAGTATCACTCTCACTCACTCAGTATCACTCTCACTCACTCAGTATCACTCTCTCACTCAGTATCAAAGTCACTCACTCAGTATTATTGTCACTCACTCAGTATCACTTTCACTCACTCAGTATCACTGTCACACATTCAGTATCACTGTCACGCACTCAGTATCACTGTCACTCACTCAGTATCACTATCACTCATTCAGTATCACTCTCACTCACTCAGTATCGCTCACTCACTCAGTATCACTGTCACTCATTCAGTCTCACTGTCACCCACTCAGTATCACTGTCACTCACTCAGTATCACTGTCACGCAGTCAGTATCACTGTCACTCAGTCAGTATCACTGTCACTCACACAGTATCACTGTCACTCACTCAGTATCACTCTCTCACTGAGTATCACTGTCTCTCACTCAGTAATACTTTCACTCACTCAGTATCACTTTCACTCACTCAGTATCACTTTCACTCACTCAGTATCACTGTCACTCATTCAGTCTGACTGTCACCCACTCAGTATCACTGTCACTCACTCAGTATCACTGTCACGCAGTGAGTATCACTGTCACTGACTCTGTATTACTGTCACTCGCTCAGTATCACTTTCACTCACTCAGTATCACTTTCACTCGTTCAGTATCACTGTCACTCACTCAGTATCACTGTCTCTCACTCAGTATCACTCTCACTCACTCGGTATCAATCTCACTCACTCAGTATCACTCTCTCACTCAGTATCAAGGTCACTCACTCAGTATTATTGTCACTCACTCAGAATCACTTTCACTCACTCAGAATCACTGTCACACATTCAGTATCACTGTCACGCACTCAGTATCACTGTCACTCACTCAGTATCACTATCACTCATTCAGTATCACTCTCACTCACTCAGTATCGCTCACTCACTCAGTATCACTGTCACTCATTCAGTCTCACTGTCACCCACTCAGTATCACTGTCACTCACTCAGCATCACTGTCACGCAGTCAGTATCACTGTCACTCATTCTGTATCACTGTCACGAAGTCAGTATCACTGTCACTCACTCAGTATTACTGTCACTCACTCAGTATTACTGTCACTCACTCAGTATCACTTTCACTCACTCAGTATCACTGTCACTCATTCAGTATCACTGTCACTCACTCAGTATCACTGTCACTCACTCAGTATCACTATCACTCATTCAGTATCACTGTCACTCACTAAGTATCGCTCACTCACTCAGTATCACTGTCACTCATTCAGTCTCACTGTCACCCCCTCAGTAACACTGTCACTCACTCTGTATCACTGTCACGCAGTCAGTATCACTGTCACTCATTCAGTCTCACTGTCACTCATTCAGTCTCACTGTCACCCACTCAGTATCACTGTCACTCACTCAGTATCACTTTCACTCTGTCAGTATCATTGTCACTCACTCAGTATCACTGTCACTCAGTATCACTCACTGTCACTCACTTAGTATCACTGTCACTCACTCAGTATCGCTGTCAATCTCTCAGTATTACTGCCACTCACTCGGTATCACTGTCACTCACTCAATATTGCTGTCACTCACTCAGTATTACTGTCACTCACTCAGTATCACTCACTCAGTATCGCTGTCACTCACTCAGTATCACTGTCACTCACTCAGTATCACTGTCACTCACTCAGTATCACTGTCACTCACTCTGTATCGCTTTCACTTACTCAGTATCACTTTCACACACTCAGTGTCACTGCCACTCACTCAGTATCACTGTCACTGACTCAGTATCACTCTCACTCACTCGGTATCACTCTCACTCATTCGGTATCACTGTCACTCACTCAGAATCACTGTCACTCACTCAGTATCACTATCACTCATTCGGTATCACTCTCACTCATTCGGTATCACTGTCACTCATTCAGTATCACTCTCACGCACTCAGTATCATTGTCACTCACTCAGTATCGATGTCACTCACTCAGTATCACTGTCACTCACTCAGCATCACTGTCACTCACTCAGTGTCGCTGTCACTCACTCAGTATCGAAGTCACTTACTCAGTATCACTGTCACTCACTCAGTATCATTGTCACTCACTCAGTATCACTGTCACTCTCTCAAAATCACTGTCACTCACTCAGTATCACTGTCACTCACTCAGTATCACTCACTCACTCAGTATCACTGTCACTCATTCAGTCTCACTGTCACCCACTCAGTATCACTGTCACTCACTCAGTATCACTGTCACGCAGTCAGTATCACTGTCACTCAGTCAGTATCACTGTCACTCACACAGTATCACTGTCACTCACTCAGTGTCACTCACTCAGTATCACTGTCTCTCACTCAGTATCACTCTCACTCACTCAGTATCACTCTCACTCACTCAGTATCACTCTCACTCACTCAGTATCACTCTCTCACTCAGTATCACAGTCACTCACTCAGTATTATTGTCACTCACTCAGTATCACTTTCACTCACTCAGTATCACTGTCACACATTCAGTATCACTGTCACGCACTCAGTATCACTGTCACTCACTCAGTATCACTATCACTCATTCAGTATCACTCTCACTCACTCAGTATCGCTCACTCACTCAGTATCACTGTCACTCATTCAGTCTCACTGTCACCCACTCAGTATCACTGTCACTCACTCAGTATCACTGTCACGCAGTCAGTATCACTGTCACTCAGTCAGTATCACTGTCACTCACACAGTATCACTGTCACTCACTCAGTATCACTCTCTCACTGAGTATCACTGTCTCTCACTCAGTAATACTTTCACTCACTCAGTATCACTGTCACACATGCAGTATCACTGTCACGCACTCAGTATCACTGTCACTCACTCAGTATCACTATCACTCATTCAGTATCACTCTCACTCACTCAGTATCGCTCACTCACTCAGTATCACTGTCACTCACTCAGTATCACTCTCTCACTGAGTATCACTGTCTCTCACTCAGTAATACTTTCACTCACTCAGTATCACTTTCACTCACTCAGTATCACTTTCACTCACTCAGTATCACTGTCACTCATTCAGTCTGACTGTCACCCACTCAGTATCACTGTCACTCACTCAGTATCACTGTCACGCAGTGAGTATCACTGTCACTGACTCTGTATTACTGTCACTCGCTCAGTATCACTTTCACTCACTCAGTATCACTTTCACTCGTTCAGTATCACTGTCACTCACTCAGTATCACTGTCTCTCACTCAGTATCACTCTCACTCACTCGGTATCAATCTCACTCACTCAGTCTCACTCTCTCACTCAGTATCAAGGTCACTCACTCAGTATTATTGTCACTCACTCAGAATCACTTTCACTCACTCAGAATCACTGTCACACATTCAGTATCACTGTCACGCACTCAGTATCACTGTCACTCACTCAGTATCACTATCACTCATTCAGTATCACTCTCACTCACTCAGTATCGCTCACTCACTCAGTATCACTGTCACTCATTCAGTCTCACTGTCACCCACTCAGTATCACTGTCACTCACTCAGCATCACTGTCACGCAGTCAGTATCACTGTCACTCATTCTGTATCACTGTCACGAAGTCAGTATCACTGTCACTCACTCAGTATTACTGTCACTCACTCAGTATTACTGTCACTCACTCAGTATCACTTTCACTCACTCAGTATCACTGTCACTCATTCAGTATCACTGTCACTCACTCAGTATCACTGTCACTCACTCAGTATCACTATCACTCATTCAGTATCACTGTCACTCACTAAGTATCGCTCACTCACTCTGTATCACTGTCACTCATTCAGTCTCACTGTCACCCCCTCAGTAACACTGTCACTCACTCTGTATCACTGTCACGCAGTCAGTATCACTGTCACTCATTCAGTCTCACTGTCATTCATTCAGTCTCACTGTCACCCACTCAGTATCACTGTCACTCACTCAGTATCACTTTCACTCTGTCAGTATCATTGTCACTCACTCAGTATCACTGTCACTCAGTATCACTCACTGTCACTCACTTAGTATCACTGTCACTCACTCAGTATCGCTGTCAATCTCTCAGTATTACTGCCACTCACTCGGTATCACTGTCACTCACTCAATATTGCTGTCACTCACTCAGTATTACTGTCACTCACTCAGTATCACTCACTCAGTATCGCTGTCACTCACTCAGTATCACTGTCACTCACTCAGTATCACTGTCACTCACTCAGTATCACTGTCACTCACTCTGTATCGCTTTCACTTACTCAGTATCACTTTCACACACTCAGTGTCACTGCCACTCACTCAGTATCACTGTCACTGACTCAGTATCACTCTCACTCACTCGGTATCACTCTCACTCATTCGGTATCACTGTCACTCACTCAGAATCACTGTCACTCACTCAGTATCACTATCACTCATTCGGTATCACTCTCACTCATTCGGTATCACTGTCACTCATTCAGTTTCACTCTCACGCACTCAGTATCATTGTCACTCACTCAGTATCGATGTCACTCACTCAGTATCACTGTCACTCACTCAGCATCACTGTCACTCACTCAGTGTCGCTGTCACTCACTCAGTATCGAAGTCACTTACTCAGTATCACTGTCACTCACTCAGTATCATTGTCACTCACTCAGTATCACTGTCACTCTCTCAAAATCACTGTCACTCACTCAGTATCACTGTCACTCACTCAGTATCACTCACTCACTCAGTATCACTGTCACTCATTCAGTCTCACTGTCACCCACTCAGTATCACTGTCACTCACTCAGTATCACTGTCACGCAGTCAGTATCACTGTCACTCAGTCAGTATCACTGTCACTCACACAGTATCACTGTCACTCACTCAGTGTCACTCACTCAGTATCACTGTCTCTCACTCAGTATCACTCTCACTCACTCAGTATCACTCTCACTCACTCAGTATCACTCTCACTCACTCAGTATCACTCTCTCACTCAGTATCACAGTCACTCACTCAGTATTATTGTCACTCACTCAGTATCACTTTCACTCACTCAGTATCACTGTCACACATTCAGTATCACTGTCACGCACTCAGTATCACTGTCACTCACTCAGTATCACTATCACTCATTCAGTATCACTCTCACTCACTCAGTATCGCTCACTCACTCAGTATCACTGTCACTCATTCAGTCTCACTGTCACCCACTCAGTATCACTGTCACTCACTCAGTATCACTGTCACGCAGTCAGTATCACTGTCACTCAGTCAGTATCACTGTCACTCACACAGTATCACTGTCACTCACTCAGTATCACTCTCTCACTGAGTATCACTGTCTCTCACTCAGTAATACTTTCACTCACTCAGTATCACTGTCACACATGCAGTATCACTGTCACGCACTCAGTATCACTGTCACTCACTCAGTATCACTATCACTCATTCAGTATCACTCTCACTCACTCAGTATCGCTCACTCACTCAGTATCACTGTCACTCATTCAGTCTCACTGTCACCCACTCAGTATCACTGTCACTCACTCAGTATCACTGTCACGCAGTCAGTATCACTGTCACTCAGTCAGTATCACTGTCACTCACACAGTATCACTGTCACTCACTCAGTATTACTCTCTCACTGAGTATCACTGTCACTCACTCAGTATCACTCACTCAGTATCGCTGTCACTCACTCAGTATCACTGTCAGTCACTCAGTATCACTGTCACTCACTGAGTATCACTGTCATTCACTCTGTATCGCTTTCACTTACTCAGTATCACTTTCACACACTCAGTGTCACTGCCACTCAGTCAGTATCACTGTCACTGACTCAGTATCACTCTCACTCACTCGGTATCACTCTCACTCATTCGGTATCACTGTCACTCACTCAGAATCACTCTCACTCACTCAGTATCACTATCACTCATTCGGTATCACTCTCACTCATTCGGTATCACTGTCACTCATTCAGTATCACTCTCACGCATTCAGTATCATTGTCACTCACTCAGTATCGATGTCACTCACTCAGTATCACTGTCACTCACTCAGCATCACTGTCACTCACTCAGTGTCGCTGTCACTCAATCAGTATCGAAGTCACTTACTCAGTATCACTGTCACTCACTCAGTATCATTGTCACTCACTCAGTATCACTGTCACTCTCTCAAAATCACTGTCACTCACTCAGTATCACTGTCACTCACTCAGTATCACTCACTCACTCAGTATCACTGTCACTCACTCAGTATCACTGTCACTCACTCAGTGTCACTCACTCAGTATCACTCTCTCACTCAGTATCACTGTCTCTCATTCAGTATCACTCTCACTCACTCAGTATCACTCTCACTCACTCAGTATCACTCTCTCACTCAGTATCAAAGTCACTCACTCAGTATTATTGTCACTCACTCAGTATCACTTTCACTCACTCAGTATCACTGTCACACATTCAGTATCACTGTCTCTCACTCAGTATCACTGCCACTCACTCAGTATCACTGTCACTGACTCAGTATCACTCTCACTCACTCGGTATCACTCTCACTCATTCGGTATCACTGTCACTCACTCAGAATCACTGTCACTGACTCAGTATCACTATCACTCATTCGGTATCACTCTCACTCATTCGGTATCACTGTCACTCATGCAGTATCACTCTCACGCACTCAGTATCATTGTCACTCACTCAGTAGCGATGTCACTCACTCAGTATCACTGTCACTCACTCAGCATCACTGTCACTCACTCAGTGTCTCTGTCACTCACTCAGTATCGAAGTCACTCACTCAGTATCACTCTCAATCACTCAGTATCACTCTCTCACTCAGTATCACTGCCACTCACTCAGTATTATCGTCACTCACTCAGTATCACTTTCACTCACTCAGTATCACTGTCACTCATTCAGTATCACTGTCACTCACTCAGTATCACTGTCACTCACTCAGTATCACTATCACTCATTCAGTATCACTGTCACTCACGCAGTATCGCTCACTCACTCAGTATAACTGTAACTCATTCAGTCTCACTGTCACCCACTCAGTATCACTGTCACTCACTCAGTTTCACTGTCACTCACTCAGTATCACTCTCTCACTCAGCATCACTGTCTCTCACTCAGGATTACTGTCACTCACTCAGTATCACTTTCACTCACTCAGTATAACTGTCACTCATTCAGTCTCACTGTTACCCACTCAGTATCACTGTCACTCATTCTGTATCACTGTCACGAAGTCAGTATCACTGTCACTCACTCAGTATTACTGTCACTCACTCAGTATCACTTTCACTCACTCAGTATCACTGTCACTCATTCAGTATCACTGTCACTCACTCAGTATCACTGTCACTCACTCAGTATCACTATCACTCATTCAGTATCACTGTCACTCACTAAGTATCGCTCACTCACTCAGTATCAATGTCACTCATTCAGTCTCACTGTCACCCACTCAGTAACACTGTCACTCACTCTGTATCACTGTCACGCAGTCAGTATCACTGTCACTCACTCAGTATCACTGTCACTCATTCAGCCTCACTGTCACCCACTCAGTATCACTGTCACTCACTCAGTATCACTTTCACTCTGTCAGTATCATTGTCACTCACTCAGTATCACTGTCACTCAGTATCACTCACTGTCACTCACTTAGTATCACTGTCACTCACTCAGTATCGCTGTCAATCTCTCAGTATTACTGCCACTCACTCGGTATCACTGTCACTCACTCAATATTGCTGTCACTCACTCAGTATTACTGTCACTCACTCAGTATCACTCACTCAGTATCGCTGTCACTCACTCAGTATCACTGTCACTCACTCAGTATCACTGTCACTCACTCTGTATCGCTTTCACTTACTCAGTATCACTTTCACACACTCAGTGTCACTGCCACTCACTCAGTATCACTGTCACTGACTCAGTATCACTCTCACTCACTCGGTATCACTCTCACTCATTCGGTATCACTGTCACTCACTCAGAATCACTGTCACTCACTCAGTATCACTATCACTCATTCTGTATCACTCTCACTCATTCGGTATCACTGTCACTCATTCAGTATCACTCTCACGCACTCAGTATCATTGTCACTCACTCAGTATCGATGTCACTCACTCAGTATCACTGTCACTCACTCAGCATCACTGTCACTCACTCAGTGTCGCTGTCACTCACTCAGTATCGAAGTCACTTACTCAGTATCACTGTCACTCACTCAGTATCATTGTCACTCACTCAGTATCACTGTCACTCTCTCAAAATCACTGTCACTCACTCAGTATCACTGTCACTCACTCAGTATCACTCACTCACTCAGTATCACTGTCACTCACTCAGTATCACTGTCACTCACTCAGTATCACTGTCACTCACTCAGTGTCACTCACTCAGCATCACTGTCTCTCACTCAGTATCACTCTCACTCACTCAGTATCACTCTCACTCACTCAGTATCACTCTCTCACTCAGTATCACAGTCACTCACTCAGTATTATTGTCACTCACTCAGTATCACTTTCACTCACTCAGTATCACTGTCACACATTCAGTATCACTGTCACGCACTCAGTATCACTGTCACTCACTCAGTATCACTATCACTCATTCAGTATCACTCTCACTCACTCAGTATCGCTCACTCACTCAGTATCACTGTCACTCATTCAGTCTCACTGTCACCCACTCAATATCACTGTCACTCACTCAGTATCACTGTCACGCAGTCAGTATCACTGTCACTCAGTCAGTATCACTGTCACTCACACAGTATCACTGTCACTCACTCAGTATCACTCTCTCACTGAGTATCACTGTCTCTCACTCAGTAATACTTTCACTCACTCAGTATCACTGTCACACATTCAGTATCACTGTCACGCACTCAGTATCACTGTCACTCACTCAGTATCACTATCACTCATTCAGTATCACTCTCACTCACTCAGTATCGCTCACTCACTCAGTATCACTGTCACTCATTCAGTCTCACTGTCACCCACTCAGTATCACTGTCACTCACTCAGTATCACTGTCACGCAGTCAGTATCACTGTCACTCAGTCAGTATCACTGTCACTCACACAGTATCACTGTCACTCACTCAGTATCACTCTCTCACTGAGTATCACTGTTACTCACTCAGTATCACTCACTCAGTATCGCTGTCACTCACTCAGTATCACTGTCACTCACTCAGTATCACTGTCACTCACTCAGTATCACTGTCATTCACTCTGTATCGCTTTCACTTACTCAGTATCACTTTCACACACTCAGTGTCACTGCCACTCACTCAGTATCACTGTCACTGACTCAGTATCACTCTCACTCACTCGGTATCACTCTCACTCATTCGGTATCACTGTCACTCACTCAGTATCACTATCACTCATTCGGTATCACTCTCACTCATTCGGTATCACTCTCACTCATTCAGTATCACTCTCACGCATTCAGTATCATTGTCACTCACTCAGTATCGATGTCACTCACTCAGTATCACTGTCACTCACTCAGCATCACTGTCACTCACTCAGTGTCGCTGTCACTCAATCAGTATCGAAGTCACTTACTCAGTATCACTGTCACTCACTCAGTATCATTGTCACTCACTCAGTATCACTGTCACTCTCTCAAAATCACTGTCACTCACTCAGTATCACTGTCACTCACTCAGTATCACTCACTCACTGAGTATCACTGTCACTCACTCAGTGTCACTCACTCAGTATCACTCTCTCTCTCAGTATCACTGTCTCTCACTCAGTATCACTCTCACTCACTCAGTATCACTCTCACTCACTCAGTATCACTCTCTCACTCAGTATCAAAGTCACTCACTCAGTATTATTGTCACTCACTCAGTATCACTTTCACTCACTCAGTATCACTGTCACACATTCAGTATCACTGTCACGCACTCAGTATCACTGTCACTCACTCAGTATCACTATCACTCATTCAGTATCACTCTCACTCACTCAGTATCGCTCACTCACTCAGTATCACTGTCACTCATTCAGTCTCACTGTCACCCACTCAGTATCACTGTCACTCACTCAGTATCACTGTCACGCAGTCAGTATCACTGTCACTCAGTCAGTATCACTGTCACTCAGTCAGTATCACTGTCACTCACACAGTATCACTGTCACTCACTCAGTATCACTCTCTCACTGAGTATCACTGTTACTCACTCAGTATCAGTCACTCAGTATCGCTGTCACTCACTCAGTATCACTGTCACTCACTCAGTATCACTGTCACTCACTCAGTATCACTGTCATTCACTCTGTATCGCTTTCACTTACTCAGTATCACTTTCACACACTCAGTGTCACTGCCACTCACTCAGTATCACTGTCACTGACTCAGTATCACTCTCACTCACTCGGTATCACTCTCACTCATTCGGTATCACTGTCACTCACTCAGTATCACTATCACTCATTCGGTATCACTCTCACTCATTCGGTATCACTCTAACTCATTCAGTATCACTCTCACGCATTCAGTATCATTGTCACTCAATCAGTATCGATGTCACTCACTCAGTATCACTGTCACTCACTCAGCATCACTGTCACTCACTCAGTGTCGCTGTCACTCAATCAGTATCGAAGTCACTTACTCAGTATCACTGTCACTCACTCAGTATCATTGTCACTCACTCAGTATCACTGTCACTCTCTCAAAATCACTGTCACTCACTCAGTATCACTGTCACTCACTCAGTATCACTCACTCACTCAGTATCACTGTCACTCACTCAGTGTCACTCACTCAGTATCACTCTCTCACTCAGTATCACTGTCTCTCACTCAGTATCACTCTCACTTACTCAGTATCACTCTCACTCACTCAGTATCACTCTCTCACTCAGTATCAAAGTCACTCACTCAGTATTATTGTCACTCACTCAGTATCACTTTCACTCACTCAGTATCACTGTCACACATTCAGTATCACTGTCACGCACTCAGTATCACTGTCACTCACTCAGTATCACTATCACTCATTCAGTATCACTCTCACTCACTCAGTATCGCTCACTCACTCAGTATCACTGTCATTCATTCAGTCTCACTGTCACCCACTCAGTATCACTTTCACTCACTCAGTATCACTGTCACGCAGTCAGTATCACTGTCACTCAGTCAGTATCACTGTCACTCACACAGTATCACTGTCACTCACTCAGTATCACTCTCTCACTGAGTATCACTGTCTCTCACTCAGTAATACTTTCACTCACTCAGTATCACTTTCACTCACTCAGTATCACTTTCACTCACTCAGTATCACTGTCACTCATTCAGTCTGACTGTCACCCACTCAGTATCACTGTCACTCACTCAGTATCACTGTCACGCAGTGAGTATCACTGTCACTGACTCTGTATTACTGTCACTCGCTCAGTATCACTTTCACTCACTCAGTATCACTTTCACTCGTTCAGTATCACTGTCACTCACTCAGTATCACTGTCTCTCACTCAGTATCACTCTCACTCACTCGGTATCACTCTCACTCACTCAGTATCACTCTCTCACTCAGTATCACAGTCACTCACTCAGTATTATTGTCACTCACTCAGTATCACTTTCACTCACTCAGAATCACTGTCACACATTCAGTATCACTGTCACGCACTCAGTATCACTGTCACTCACTCAGTATCACTATCACTCATTCAGTATCACTCTCACTCACTCAGTATCGCTCACTCACTCAGTATCACTGTCACTCATTCAATCTCACTGTCACCCACTCAGTATCACTGTCACTCACTCAGCATCACTGTCACGCAGTCAGTATCACTGTCACTCATTCTGTATCACTGTCACGAAGTCAGTATCACTGTCACTCACTCAGTATTACTGTCACTCACTCAGTATTACTGTCACTCACTCAGTATCACTTTCAATCACTCAGTATCACTGTCACTCATTCAGTATCACTGACACTCACTCAGTATCACTGTCACTCACTCAGTATCACTATCACTCATTCAGTATCACTGTCACTCACTAAGTATCGCTCACTCACTCAGTATCACTGTCACTCATTCAGTCTCACTGTCACCCCCTCAGTAACACTGTCACTCACTCTGTATCACTGTCACGCAGTCAGTATCACTGTCACTCATTCAGTCTCACTGTCACTCATTCAGTCTCACTGTCACCCACTCAGTATCACTGTCACTCACTCAGTATCACTTTCACTCTGTCAGTATCATTGTCACTCACTCAGTATCACTGTCACTCAGTATCACTCACTGTCACTCACTTAGTATCACTGTCACTCACTCAGTATCGCTGTCAATCTCTCAGTATTACTGCCACTCACTCGGTATCACTGTCACTCACTCAATATTGCTGTCACTCACTCAGTATTACTGTCACTCACTCAGTATCACTCACTCAGTATCGCTGTCACTCACTCAGTATCACTGTCACTCACTCAGTATCACTGTCACTCACTCAGTATCACTGTCACTCACTCTGTATCGCTTTCACTTACTCAGTATCACTTTCACACACTCAGTGTCACTGCCACTCACTCAGTATCACTGTCACTGACTCAGTATCACTCTCACTCACTCGGTATCACTCTCACTCATTCGGTATCACTGTCACTCACTCAGAATCACTGTCACTCACTCAGTATCACTATCACTCATTCGGTATCACTCTCACTCATTCGGTATCACTGTCACTCATTCAGTATCACTCTCACGCACTCAGTATCATTGTCACTCACTCAGTATCGATGTCACTCACTCAGTATCACTGTCACTCACTCAGCATCACTGTCACTCACTCAGTGTCGCTGTCACTCACTCAGTATCGAAGTCACTTACTCAGTATCACTGTCACTCACTCAGTATCATTGTCACTCACTCAGTATCACTGTCACTCTCTCAAAATCACTGTCACTCACTCAGTATCACTGTCACTCACTCAGTATCACTCACTCACTCAGTATCACTGTCACTCATTCAGTCTCACTGTCACCCACTCAGTATCACTGTCACTCACTCAGTATCACTGTCACGCAGTCAGTATCACTGTCACTCAGTCAGTATCACTGTCACTCACACAGTATCACTGTCACTCACTCAGTGTCACTCACTCAGTATCACTGTCTCTCACTCAGTATCACTCTCACTCACTCAGTATCACTCTCACTCACTCAGTATCACTCTCTCACTCAGTATCACAGTCACTCACTCAGTATTATTGTCACTCACTCAGTATCACTTTCACTCACTCAGTATCACTGTCACACATTCAGTATCACTGTCACGCACTCAGTATCACTGTCACTCACTCAGTATCACTATCACTCATTCAGTATCACTCTCACTCACTCAGTATCGCTCACTCACTCAGTATCACTGTCACTCATTCAGTCTCACTGTCACCCACTCAGTATCACTGTCACTCACTCAGTATCACTGTCACGCAGTCAGTATCACTGTCACTCAGTCAGTATCACTGTCACTCACACAGTATCACTGTCACTCACTCAGTATCACTCTCTCACTGAGTATCACTGTCTCTCACTCAGTAATACTTTCACTCACTCAGTATCACTGTCACACATGCAGTATCACTGTCACGCACTCAGTATCACTGTCACTCACTCAGTATCACTATCACTCATTCAGTATCACTCTCACTCACTCAGTATCGCTCACTCACTCAGTATCACTGTCACTCATTCAGTCTCACTGTCACCCACTCAGTATCACTGTCACTCACTCAGTATCACTGTCACGCAGTCAGTATCACTGTCACTCAGTCAGTATCACTGTCACTCACACAGTATCACTGTCACTCACTCAGTATTACTCTCTCACTGAGTATCACTGTCACTCACTCAGTATCACTCACTCAGTATCGCTGTCACTCACTCAGTATCACTGTCAGTCACTCAGTATCACTGTCACTCACTCAGTATCACTGTCATTCACTCTGTATCGCTTTCACTTACTCAGTATCACTTTCACACACTCAGTGTCACTGCCACTCAGTCAGTATCACTGTCACTGACTCAGTATCACTCTCACTCACTCGGTATCACTCTCACTCATTCGGTATCACTGTCACTCACTCAGAATCACTCTCACTCACTCAGTATCACTATCACTCATTCGGTATCACTCTCACTCATTCGGTATCACTGTCACTCATTCAGTATCACTCTCACGCATTCAGTATCATTGTCACTCACTCAGTATCGATGTCACTCACTCAGTATCACTGTCACTCACTCAGCATCACTGTCACTCACTCAGTGTCGCTGTCACTCAATCAGTATCGAAGTCACTTACTCAGTATCACTGTCACTCACTCAGTATCATTGTCACTCACTCAGTATCACTGTCACTCTCTCAAAATCACTGTCACTCACTCAGTATCACTGTCACTCACTCAGTATCACTCACTCACTCAGTATCACTGTCACTCACTCAGTATCACTGTCACTCACTCAGTGTCACTCACTCAGTATCACTCTCTCACTCAGTATCACTGTCTCTCATTCAGTATCACTCTCACTCACTCAGTATCACTCTCACTCACTCAGTATCACTCTCTCACTCAGTATCAAAGTCACTCACTCAGTATTATTGTCACTCACTCAGTATCACTTTCACTCACTCAGTATCACTGTCACACATTCAGTATCACTGTCACGCACTCAGTATCACTGTCACTCACTCAGTATCACTATCACTCATTCAGTATCACTCTCACTCACTCAGTATCGCTCACTCACTCAGTATCACTGTCACTCATTCAGTCTCACTGTCACCCACTCAGTATAACTGACACTCACTCAGTATCACTGTCACGCAGTCAGTATCACTGTCACTCAGTCAGTATCACTGTCACTCACACAGTATCACTGTCACTCACTCAGTATCACTCTCTCACTGAGTATCACTGTCTCTCACTCAGTAATACTTTCACTCACTCAGTATCACTTTCACTCACTCAGTATCACTGTCACTCATTCAGTCTGACTGTCACCCACTCAGTCTCACTGTCACTCACTCAGTATTACTCTTTCACTGAGTATCACTGTCACTCACTCAGTATCACTCACTCAGTATCGCTGTCACTCACTCAGTATCACTGTCACTCACTCAGTATCACTGTCACTCACTCAGTATCACTGTCATTCACTCTGTATCGCTTTCACTTACTCAGTATCACTTTCACACACTCAGTGTCACTGCCACTCAGTCAGTATCACTGTCACTGACTCAGTATCACTCTCACTCACTCGGTATCACTCTCACTCATTCGGTATCACTGTCACTCACTCAGAATCACTCTCACTCACTCAGTATCACTATCACTCATTCGGTATCACTCTCACTCATTCGGTATCACTGTCACTCATTCAGTATCACTCTCACGCATTCAGTATCATTGTCACTCACTCAGTATCGATGTCACTCACTCAGTATCACTGTCACTCACTCAGCATCACTGTCACTCACTCAGTGTCGCTGTCACTCAATCAGTATCGAAGTCACTTACTCAGTATCACTGTCACTCACTCAGTATCATTGTCACTCACTCAGTATCACTGTCACTCTCTCAAAATCACTGTCACTCACTCAGTATCACTGTCACTCACTCAGTATCACTCACTCACTCAGTATCACTGTCACTCACTCAGTATCACTGTCACTCACTCAGTGTCACTCACTCAGTATCACTCTCTCACTCAGTATCACTGTCTCTCACTCAGTATCACTCTCACTCACTCAGTATCACTCTCACTCACTCAGTATCACTCTCTCACTCAGTATCAAAGTCACTCACTCAGTATTATTGTCACTCACTCAGTATCACTTTCACTCACTCAGTATCACTGTCACACATTCTGTATCACTGTCACGCACTCAGTATCACTGTCACTCACTCAGTATCACTATCACTCATTCAGTATCACTCTCACTCACTCAGTATCGCTCACTCACTCAGTATCACTGTCACTCATTCAGTCTCACTGTCACCCACTCAGTATCACTGTCACTCACTCAGTATCACTGTCACGCAGTCAGTATCACTGTCACTCAGTCAGTATCACTGTCACTCACACAGTATCACTGTCACTCACTCAGTATCACTCTCTCACTGAGTATCACTGTCTCTCACTCAGTAATACTTTCACTCACTCAGTATCACTTTCACTCACTCAGTATCACTGTCACTCATTCAGTCTGACTGTCACCCACTCAGTATCACTGTCACTCACTCAGTATCACTTTCACTCATTCAGTATCACTGTCACTCACTCAGTATCACTGTCTCTCACTCAGTATCACTCTCACTCACTCGGTATCACTCTCACTCACTCAGTATCACTCTCTAACTCAGTATCACAGTCACTCACTCAGTATTATTGTCACTCACTCAGTATCACTTTCACTCACTCAGAATCACTGTCACACATTCAGTATCACTGTCACGCACTCAGTATCACTGTCACTCACTCAGTATCACTATCACTCATTCAGTATCACTCTCACTCACTCAGTATCGCTCACTCACTCAGTATCACTGTCACTCATTCAGTCTCACTGTCACCCACTCAGTATAACTGACACTCACTCAGTATCACTGTCACGCAGTCAGTATCACTGTCACTCAGTCAGTATCACTGTCACTCACACAGTATCACTGTCACTCACTCAGTATCACTCTCTCACTGAGTATCACTGTCTCTCACTCAGTAATACTTTCACTCACTCAGTATCACTTTCACTCACTCAGTATCACTGTCACTCATTCAGTCTGACTGTCACCCACTCAGTCTCACTGTCACTCACTCAGTATTACTCTTTCACTGAGTATCACTGTCACTCACTCAGTATCACTCACTCAGTATCGCTGTCACTCACTCAGTATCACTGTCACTCACTCAGTATCACTGTCACTCACTCAGTATCACTGTCATTCACTCTGTATCGCTTTCACTTACTCAGTATCACTTTCACACACTCAGTGTCACTGCCACTCAGTCAGTATCACTGTCACTGACTCAGTATCACTCTCACTCACTCGGTATCACTCTCACTCATTCGGTATCACTGTCACTCACTCAGAATCACTCTCACTCACTCAGTATCACTATCACTCATTCGGTATCACTCTCACTCATTCGGTATCACTGTCACTCATTCAGTATCACTCTCACGCATTCAGTATCATTGTCACTCACTCAGTATCGATGTCACTCACTCAGTATCACTGTCACTCACTCAGCATCACTGTCACTCACTCAGTGTCGCTGTCACTCAATCAGTATCGAAGTCACTTACTCAGTATCACTGTCACTCACTCAGTATCATTGTCACTCACTCAGTATCACTGTCACTCTCTCAAAATCACTGTCACTCACTCAGTATCACTGTCACTCACTCAGTATCACTCACTCACTCAGTATCACTGTCACTCACTCAGTATCACTGTCACTCACTCAGTGTCACTCACTCAGTATCACTCTCTCACTCAGTATCACTGTCTCTCACTCAGTATCACTCTCACTCACTCAGTATCACTCTCACTCACTCAGTATCACTCTCTCACTCAGTATCAAAGTCACTCACTCAGTATTATTGTCACTCACTCAGTATCACTTTCACTCACTCAGTATCACTGTCACACATTCTGTATCACTGTCACGCACTCAGTATCACTGTCACTCACTCAGTATCACTATCACTCATTCAGTATCACTCTCACTCACTCAGTATCGCTCACTCACTCAGTATCACTGTCACTCATTCAGTCTCACTGTCACCCACTCAGTATCACTGTCACTCACTCAGTATCACTGTCACGCAGTCAGTATCACTGTCACTCAGTCAGTATCACTGTCACTCACACAGTATCACTGTCACTCACTCAGTATCACTCTCTCACTGAGTATCACTGTCTCTCACTCAGTAATACTTTCACTCACTCAGTATCACTTTCACTCACTCAGTATCACTGTCACTCATTCAGTCTGACTGTCACCCACTCAGTATCACTGTCACTCACTCAGTATCACTTTCACTCATTCAGTATCACTGTCACTCACTCAGTATCACTGTCTCTCACTCAGTATCACTCTCACTCACTCGGTATCACTCTCACTCACTCAGTATCACTCTCTAACTCAGTATCACAGTCACTCACTCAGTATTATTGTCACTCACTCAGTATCACTTTCACTCACTCAGAATCACTGTCACACATTCAGTATCACTGTCACGCACTCAGTATCACTGTCACTCACTCAGTATCACTATCACTCATTCAGTATCACTCTCACTCACTCAGTATCGCTCACTCACTCAGTATCACTGTCACTCATTCAGTCTCACTTTCACCCACTCAGTATCACTGTCACTCACTCAGCATCACTGTCACGCAGTCAGTATCACTGTCACTCAGTCAGTATCACTGTCACTCACACAGTATCACTGTCACTCACTCAGTATCACTCTTTCACTGAGTATCACTGTCTCTCACTCAGTAATACTTTCACTCACTCAGTATCACTGTCACACATTCAGTATCACTGTCACGCACTCAGTATCACTGTCACTCACTCAGTATCACTATCACTCATTCAGTATCACTCTCACTCACTCAGTATCGCTCACTCACTCAGTATCACTGTCACTCATTCAGTCTCACTGTCACCCACTCAGTATCACTGTCACTCACTCAGTATCACTGTCACGCAGTCAGTATCATTGTCACTCACTCAGTATCACTGTCACTCTCTCAAAATCACTGTCACTCACTCAGTATCACTGTCACTCACTCAGTATCACTCACTCACTCACTCAGTATCACTGTCACTCACTCAGTATCACTGTCACTCACTCAGTGTCACTCACTCAGTATCACTCTCTCACTCAGTATCACTGTCTCTCACTCAGTATCACTCTCACTCACTCAGTATCACTCTCAATCACTCAGTATCACTCTCTCACTCAGTATCAAAGTCACTCACTCAGTATTATTGTCACTCACTCAGTATCACTTTCACTCACTCAGTATCACTGTCACACATTCAGTATCACTGTCACGCACTCAGTATCACTGTCACTCACTCAGTATCACTATCACTCATTCAGTATCACTCTCACTCACTCAGTATCGCTCACTCACTCAGTATCACTGTCACTCATTCAGTCTCACTGTCACCCACTCAGTATCACTGTCACTCACTCAGTATCACTGTCACGCAGTCAGTATCACTGTCACTCAGTCAGTATCACTGTCACTCACACAGTATCACTGTCACTCACTCAGTATCACTCTCTCACTGAGTATCACTGTCTCTCACTCAGTAATACTTTCACTCACTCAGTATCACTTTCACTCACTCAGTATCACTGTCACTCATTCAGTCTGACTGTCACCCACTCAGTATCACTGTCACTCACTCAGTATCACTGTCACGCAGTGAGTATCACTGTCACTCACTCTGTTTTACTGTCACTCGCTCAGTATCACTTTCACTCACTCAGTATCACTTTCACTCGTTCAGTATCACTGTCACTCACTCAGTATCACTGTCTCTCACTCAGTATCACTCTCACTCACTCGGTATCACTCTCACTCACTCAGTATCACTCTCTCACTCAGTATCACAGTCACTCACTCAGTATTATTGTCACTCACTCAGTATCACTTTCACTCACTCAGAATCACTGTCACACATTCACTATCACTGTCACGCACTCAGTATCACTGTCACTCACTCAGTATCACTATCACTCATTCAGTATCACTCTCACTCACTCAGTATCGCTCACTCACTCAGTATCACTGTCACTCATTCAGTCTCACTGTCACCCACTCAGTATCACTGTCACTCACTCAGTATCACTCTCTCACTGAGTATCACTGTCTCTCACTCAGTAATACTTTCACTCACTCAGTATCACTGTCACACATTCAGTATCACTGTCACGCACTCAGTATCACTGTCACTCACTCAGTATCACTATCACTCATTCAGTATCACTCTCACTCACTCAGTATCGCTCACTCACTCAGTATCACTGTCACTCATTCAGTCTCACTGTCACCCACTCAGTATCACTGTCACTCACTCAGTATCACTGTCACGCAATCAGTATCACTGTCACTCAGTCAGTATCACTGTCACTCACACAGTATCACTGTCACTCACTCAGTATCACTCTCTCACTGAGTATCACTGTCACTCACTCAGTATCACTCACTCAGTATCGCTGTCACTCACTCAGTATCACTGTCACTCACTCAGTATCACTGTTACTCACTCAGTATCACTGTCATTCACTCTGTATCGCTTTCACTTACTCAGTATCACTTTCACACACTCAGTGTCACTGCCACTCACTCAGTATCACTGTCACTGACTCAGTATCACTCTCACTCACTCGGTATCACTCTCACTCATTCGGTATCACTCTCACTCACTCAGAATCACTGTCACTCACTCAGTATCACTATCACTCATTCGGTATCACTCTCACTCATTCGGTATCACTGTCACTCATTCAGTATCACTCTCACGCATTCAGTATCATTGTCACTCACTCAGTATCGATGTCACTCACTCAGTATCACTGTCACTCACTCAGCATCACTGTCACTCACTCAGTGTCGCTGTCACTCACTCAGTATCGAAGTCACTTACTCAGTATCACTGTCACTCACTCAGTATCATTGTCACTCACTCAGTATCACTGTCACTCTCTCAAAATCACTGTCACTCACTCAGTATCACTGTCACTCACTCAGTATCACTCACTCACTCAGTATCACTGTCACTCACTCAGTATCACTGTCACTGACTCAGTATCACTCTCACTCACTCGGTATCACTCTCACTCATTCGGTATCACTGTCACTCACTCGGAATCACTGTCACTCACTCAGTATCACTATCACTCATTCGGTATCACTCTCACTCATTCGGTATCACTGTCACTCATTCAGTATCACTCTCACGCATTCAGTATCATTGTCACTCACTCAGTATCGATGTCACTCACTCAGTATCACTGTCACTCACTCAGCATCACTGTCACTCACTCAGTGTCGCTGTCACTCACTCAGTATCGAAGTCACTTACTCAGTATCACTGTCACTCACTCAGTATCATTGTCACTCACTCAGTATCACTGTCACTCTCTCAAAATCACTGTCACTCACTCAGTATCACTGTCACTCACTCAGTATCACTCACTCACTCAGTATCACTGTCACTCACTCAGTATCACTGCCACTCACTCAGTGTCACTCACTCAGTATCACTCTCACTCACTCAGTATCACTCTCACTCACTCAGTATCACTCTCTCACTCAGTATCAAAGTCACTCACTCAGTATTATTGTCACTCACTCAGTATCACGTTCACTCACTCAGTATCACTGTCACACATTCAGTATCACTGTCACGCACTCAGTATCACTGTCACTCACTCAGTATCACTATCACTCATTCAGTATCACTCTCACTCACTCAGTATTGCTCACTCACTCAGTATCACTGTCACACATTGAGTCTCACTGTCACCCACTCAGTATCACTGTCACTCACTCAGTATCACTGTCACGCAGTCAGTATCACTGTCACTCAGTCAGTATCACTGTCACTCACACAGTATCACTGTCACTCACTCAGTATCACTCTCTCACTGAGTATCACTGTCTCTCACTCAGTAATACTTTCACTCACTCAGTATCACTTTCACTCACTCAGTATCACTGTCACTCATTCAGTCTCACTGTCACCCACTCAGTATCACTGTCACTCACTCAGTATCACTGTCACGCAGTGAGTATCACTGTCACTCACTCTGTATTATTGTCACTCGCTCAGTATCACTTTCACTCACTCAGTATCACTTTCACTCGTTCAGTATCACTGTCACTCACTCAGTATCACTGTCTCTCACTCAGTATCACTCTCACTCACTCAGTATCACTCTCACTCACTCAGTATCACTCTCTCACTCAGTATCACAGTCACTCACTCAGTATTATTGTCACTCACTCAGTATCACTTTCACTCACTCAGAATCACTGTCACACATTCAGTATCACTGTCACGCACTCAGTATCACTGTCACTCACTCAGTATCACTATTACTCATTCAGTATCACTCTCACTCACTCAGTATCGCTCACTCACTCAGTATCACTGTCACTCATTCAGTCTCACTGTCACCCACTCAGTATCACTGTCACTCACTCAGTATCACTGTCACGCAGTCAGTATCACTGACACTCAGTCAGTATCACTGTCACTCACACAGTATCACTGTCACTCACTCAGTATCACTCTCTCACTGAGTATCACTGTCTCTCACTCAGTAATACATTCACTCACTCAGTATCACTGTCACACATTCAGTATCACTGTCACGCACTCAGTATCACTGTCACTCACTCAGTATCACTATCACTCATTCAGTATCACTCTCACTCACTCAGTATCGCTCACTCACTCAGTATCACTGTCACTCATTCAGTCTCACTGTCACCCACTCAGTATCACTGTCACTCACTCAGTATCACTGTCACGCAATCAGTATCACTGTCACTCAGTCAGTATCACTGTCACTCACACAGTATCACTGTCACTCACTCAGTATCACTCTCTCACTGAGTATCACTGTCACTCACTCAGTATCACTCACTCAGTATCGCTGTCACTCACTCAGTATCACTGTCACTCACTCAGTATCACTGTTACTCACTCAGTATCACTGTCATTCACTCTGTATCGCTTTCACTTACTCAGTATCACTTTCACACACTCAGTGTCACTGCCACTCACTCAGTATCACTGTCACTGACTCAGTATCACTCTCACTCACTCGGTATCACTCTCACTCATTCGGTATCACTCTCACTCACTCAGAATCACTGTCACTCACTCAGTATCACTATCACTCATTCGGTATCACTCTCACTCATTCGGTATCACTGTCACTCATTCAGTATCACTCTCACGCATTCAGTATCATTGTCACTCACTCAGTATCGATGTCACTCACTCAGTATCACTGTCACTCACTCAGCATCACTGTCACTCACTCAGTGTCGCTGTCACTCACTCAGTATCGAAGTCACATACTCAGTATCACTGTCACTCACTCAGTATCATTGTCACTCACTCAGTATCACTGTCACTCTCTCAAAATCACTGTCACTCACTCAGTATCACTGTCACTCACTCAGTATCACTCACTCACTCAGTATCACTGTCACTCACTCAGTATCACTGTCACTGACTCAGTATCACTCTCACTCACTCGGTATCACTCTCACTCATTCGGTATCACTGTCACTCACTCGGAATCACTGTCACTCACTCAGTATCACTATCACTCATTCGGTATCACTCTCACTCATTCGGTATCACTGTCACTCATTCAGTATCACTCTCACGCATTCAGTATCATTGTCACTCACTCAGTATCGATGTCACTCACTCAGTATCACTGTCACTCACTCAGCATCACTGTCACTCACTCAGTGTCGCTGTCACTCACTCAGTATCGAAGTCACTTACTCAGTATCACTGTCACTCACTCAGTATCACTCACTCACTCAGTATCACTGTCACTCACTCAGTATCACTGCCACTCACTCAGTGTCACTCACTCAGTATCACTCTCACTCACTCAGTATCACTCTCACTCACTCAGTATCACTCTCTCACTCAGTATCAAAGTCACTCACTCAGTATTATTGTCACTCACTCAGTATCACGTTCACTCACTCAGTATCACTGTCACACATTCAGTATCACTGTCACGCACTCAGTATCACTGTCACTCACTCAGTATCACTATCACTCATTCAGTATCACTCTCACTCACTCAGTATTGCTCACTCACTCAGTATCACTGTCACACATTGAGTCTCACTGTCACCCACTCAGTATCACTGTCACTCACTCAGTATCACTGTCACGCAGTCAGTATCACTGTCACTCAGTCAGTATCACTGTCACTCACACAGTATCACTGTCACTCACTCAGTATCACTCTCTCACTGAGTATCACTGTCTCTCACTCAGTAATACTTTCACTCACTCAGTATCACTTTCACTCACTCAGTATCACTGTCACTCATTCAGTCTCACTGTCACCCACTCAGTATCACTGTCACTCACTCAGTATCACTGTCACGCAGTGAGTATCACTGTCACTCACTCTGTATTATTGTCACTCGCTCAGTATCACTTTCACTCACTCAGTATCACTTTCACTCGTTCAGTATCACTGTCACTCACTCAGTATCACTGTCTCTCACTCAGTATCACTCTCACTCACTCAGTATCACTCTCACTCACTCAGTATCACTCTCTCACTCAGTATCACAGTCACTCACTCAGTATTATTGTCACTCACTCAGTATCACTTTCACTCACTCAGAATCACTGTCACACATTCAGTATCACTGTCACGCACTCAGTATCACTGTCACTCACTCAGTATCACTATTACTCATTCAGTATCACTCTCACTCACTCAGTATCGCTCACTCACTCAGTATCACTGTCACTCATTCAGTCTCACTGTCACCCACTCAGTATCACTGTCACTCACTCAGTATCACTGTCACGCAGTCAGTATCACTGACACTCAGTCAGTATCACTGTCACTCACACAGTATCACTGTCACTCACTCAGTATCACTCTCTCACTGAGTATCACTGTCTCTCACTCAGTAATACATTCACTCACTCAGTATCACTGTCACACATTCAGTATCACTGTCACGCACTCAGTATCACTGTCACTCACTCAGTATCACTATCACTCATTCAGTATCACTCTCACTCACTCAGTATCGCTCACTCACTCAGTATCACTGTCACTCATTCAGTCTCACTGTCACCCACTCAGTATCACTTTCACTCACTCAGTATCACTGTCACGCAGTCAGTATCACTGTCACTCAGTCAGTATCACTGTCACTCACACAGTATCACTGTCACTCACTCAGTATCACTCTCTCACTGAGTATCACTGTCACTCACTCAGTATCACTCACTCAGTATCGCTGTCACTCACTCAGTATCACTGTCACTCACTCAGTATCACTGTCACTCACTCAGTATCACTGTCATTCACTCTGTATCGCTTTCACTTACTCAGTATCACTTTCACACACTCAGTGTCACTGCCACTCACTCAGTATCACTTCACTGACTCAGTATCACTCTCACTCACTCGGTATCACTCTCACTCATTCGGTATCACTGTCACTCACTCAGAATCACTGTCACTCACTCAGTATCACTATCACTCATTCGGTATCACTCTTACTCATTCGGTATCACTGTCACTCATTCAGTATCACTCTCACGCATTCAGTATCATTGTCACTCACTCAGTATCGATGTCACTCACTCAGTATCACTGTCACTCACTCAGAATCACTGTCACTCACTCAGTGTCGCTGTCACTCACTCAGTATCGAAGTCACTTACTCAGTATCACTGTCACTCACTCAGTATCATTGTCACTCACTCAGTATCACTGTCACTCTCTCAAAATCACTGTCACTCACTCAGTATCACTGTCACTCACTCAGTATCACTCACTCACTCAGTATCACTGTCACTCACTCAGTATCACTGTCACTCACTCAGTGACACTCACTCAGTATCACTCTCTCACTCAGTATCACTGTCTCTCACTCAGTATCACTCTCACTCACTCAGTATCACTCTCACTCACTCAGTATCACTCTCTCACTCAGTATCAAAGTCACTCACTCAGTATTATTGTCACTCACTCAGTATCACTTTCACTCACTCAGTATCACTGTCACACATTCAGTATCACTGTCACGCACTCAGTATCACTGTCACTCACTCAGTATCACTATCACTCATTCAGTATCACTCTCACTCACTCAGTATCGCTCACTCACTCAGTATCACTGTCACTCATTCAGTCTCACTGTCACCCACTCAGTATCACTGTCACTCACACAGTATCACTGTCACGCAGTCAGTATCTCTGTCACTCAGTCAGTATCACTGTCACTCACACAGTATCACTGTCACTCACTGAGTATCACTCTCTCACTGAGTATCACTGTCTCTCACTCAGTAATACTTTCACTCACTCAGTATCACTTTCACTCACTCAGTATCACTGTCACTCATTCAGTCTCACTGTCACCCACTCAGTATCACTGTCACTCACTCAGTATCACTGTCACGCAGTGAGTATCACTGTCACTCACTCTGTATTACTGTCACTCACTCAGTATCACTTTCACTCACTCAGTATCACTTTCACTCGTTCAGTATCACTGTCACTCACTCAGTATCACTGTCACTCACTCAGTATCACTATCACTCATTCAGTGTCACTGTCACTCGCTCAGTATCGCTCACTCACTCAGTATCACTGTCACTCATTCAGTCTCACTGTCACCCACTCAGTATCACTGTCACTCGCTCAGTATCACTGTCACGCAGTCAGTATCACTGTCACTCACTCAGTATCACTGTCACTCATTCAGTCTCACTGTCACCCACTCAGTATCACAGTCACTCACTCAGTATCACTTTCACTCTGTCAGTATCATTGTCACTCACTCAGTATCACTGTCACTCAGTATCACTCACTGTCACACACTTAGTATCACTGTCACTCACTCAGTATCGCTGTCAATCTCTCAGTATTACTGCCACTCACTCGGTATCACTGTCACTCACTCAATACTGCTGTCACTCACTCAGTATTACTGTCACTCACTCAGTATCACTGTCACTCACTCAGTATCACTGTCACTCACTCAGTGTCACTCACTCAGTATCGCTCACTCACTCAGTATCACTGTCTCTCACTCAGTCTCACTTTCACCCACTCAGTATCACTGTCACTCTCTCAGTATCACTGTCACGCAGTCAGTATCACTGCCACTCAGTCAGTATCACTGTCACACACACAGTATCACTGTCACTCACTCAGTATCACTCTCTCACTGAGTATCACTGTCTCTCACTCAGTAATACTTTCACTCACTCAGTATCACTTTCACTCACTCAGTATCACTGTCACTCATTCAGTCTCACTGTCACCCACTCAGTATCACTGTCACTCACTCAGTATCACTGTCACGCAGTGAGTATCACTGTCACTCACTCAGTATCACTGTCACTCACTCCGTATTACTGTCACTCACTCAGTATCACTTTCACTCACTCAGTATCACTTTCACTCGTTCAGTATCACTGTCACTCACTCAGTATCACTGTCACTCACTCAGTATCACTATCACTCATTCAGTGTCACTGTCACTCGCTCAGTATCGCTCACTCACTCAGTATCACTGTCACTCACTCAGTATCACTCACTCACTCAGTATCACTGTCACTCACTCAGTATCACTGTCACTCACTCAGTGTCACTCACTCAGTATCACTCTCTCACTCAGTATCACTGTCTCTCACTCAGTATCACTCTCACTCACTCAGTATCACTCTCACTCACTCAGTATCACTCTCTCACTCAGTATCACAGTCACTCACTCAGTATTATTGGCACTCACTCAGTATCACTTTCACTCACTCAGTATCACTGTCACACATTCATTATCACTGTCACTCACTCAGTATCACTGTCACTCACTCAGTATCACTATCACTCATTCAGTATCACTCTCACTCACTCAGTATCGCTCACTCACTCAGTATCACTGTCACTCATTCAGTCTCACTGTCACCCACTCAGTATCACTGTCACTCACTCAGTATCACTGTCACGCAGTCAGTATCACTGTCACTCAGTCAGTATCACTGTCACTCAGTCAGTATCACTGTCACTCAGTCAGTATGACTGTCACTCACTCAGTATCACTCTCTCACTCAGTATCACTGTCTCTCACTCATTAATACTTTCACTCACTCAGTATCACTTTCACTCACTCAGTATCACTGTCACTCATTCAGTCTCACTGTCACCCACTCAGTATCACTGTCACTCACTCAGTATCACTGTCACGCAGTCAGTATCACTGTCACTCACTCTGTATTACTGTCACTCACTCAGTATCACTTTCACTCACTCAGTATCACAATCACTCATTCAGTGTCACTGTCACTCGCTCAGTATCGCTCACTCACTCAGTATCACTGTCACGCAGTCAGTATCACTGTCACTCACTCAGTATCACTTTCGCTCTGTCAGTATCATTGTCACTCACTCAATATCACTGTCACTCAGTGTCACTCACTGTCACTCACTTAGTATCACTGTCACTCACTCAGTATCGCTGTCAATCTCTCAGTATTACTGTCACTGTCTCGGTATCACTGTCACTCACTCAGTATTGCTGTCACTCACTCAGTATCACTGCCACTCACTCAGTATCACTGTCACTGACTCAGTATCACTTTCATCACTCAGTATCGCTGTCAATCACTCAGTATCACTGTCACTCACTCAGTATTACTGTCACTCACTCACTATCACTATCACTCACTCAGTATCACTGTCACTCACTCAGTATCACTGTCACTCACTCAGTATCGCTGTCACTCATTCGGTATAACTGTCACTCACACAGGATCACTGTCACTCACTCAGTATCACTCTCACTCACTCGGTATCACTCTCACTCAATCGGTATCACTGTCACTCACTCAGTATCACTCTCACTCACTGAGAATCATTGTCACTCACTCTGTGTCACTGTCACTCAATCAGTATCACTGTCACTCACTCAGTATCGCTGTCACTCACTCAGTATCACTGTCACTCACTCAGTATCACTGTCACTCACTCGGGATCACTCTCACTCACTCGGTATCACTCTCACTCACTCAGTATCACTGTCACGCACTCGGTATCACACTCACTCATTCCGTATCACTGTCTCACACTCAGTATCACTGTCACTTACTCAGTTTCACTCACTGTCACTAACACAGTATCACTGTCACTCAATCAGTATGACTGTCACTCACTCAGTATCGCTGTCACTCACTCAGTATCACTGTCACTCACTGAGTATCACTTTCACTCACTCAGTATCACTCACTGTCACTAACACAGTGTCACTGTCACGCAATCAGTATCACTGTCACTCACTCAGTATCACTGTCACTCACTCAGTATCGCTGTCACTCACTCAGTATCACTGTCACTCACTCAGTATCGCTGTTACTCACTCAGTATCACTGTCACTCACTCAGTATCGCTTTCACTCACTCAGTATCACTTTCACTCACTCAGTAGCACTGTCACTCACTCCGTTTCACTGTCACTCACTCAGTATGACTGTCACTCACTCAGTATCATTCACTCAGTATCACTGTCACTCACTCAGTATCACTCACTCAATCAGTATCACTGTCACTAACTCAGTATCACTGTCACTCACTCAGTGTCACTCGCTCAGTATCACTCTCTCACTCAGTATCACTGCCTCTAACTCAGTTTCACTGTCACTCACTCATTATCACTCTCCATCACTCAGTATCACTCTCTCACTCAGTATCACTGCCACTCACTCAGTATTACTGTCACTCACTCAATATCACTTTCACTCAGTCAGTATCACTGTCACTCATTCAGTATCCCTGTCACTCACTCAGTTTCACTGTCACTCACTCAGTATCACTATCACTCATTCAGTATCACTGTCACTCACTCAGTATCGCTCACTCACTCAGTATCACTGTCACTCATTCAGTCTCACTGTCACCCACTCAGTATCACTGTCACTTACACAGTATCACTGTCACGCAGTCAGTATCACTGTCACTCACTCAGTATCACTCTCTCACTCAGTATCACTGTCTCTCACTCAGTATTACTGTCACTCACTCAGTATCACTTTCACTCACTCAGTATCAATGTCACTCATTCAGTATCACTGTCACTCACTCAGTTTCACTGTCACTCACTCAGTATCACTATCACTCATTCAGTATCACTGTCACTCACTCAGTATCGCTCACTCACTCAGTATCACTGTCACTCATTCAGTCTCACTGTCACCCATCCAGTATCACTGTCACTCACATAGTATCACTGTCACTCACTCAGTTTCTCTGTCACTCACTCAGTATCACTCTCTCACTCAGTATCACTGTCTCTCACTCAGTATTACTGTCACTCACTCAGTATCACTTTCACTCACTCAGTATAACTGTCACTCATTCAGTCTCACTGTCACCCACTCAGTATCACTGTCACTCATTCTGTATCACTGTCACGCAGTCAGTATCACTGTCACTCACTCAGTATCACTATCACTCATTCAGTATCACTGTCACTCACTAAGTATCGCTCACTCACTCAGTATCACTGTCACTCACTCAGTATCGCTGTCACTCATTCGGTATAACTGTCACTCACTCAGGATCACTGTCACTCACTCAGTATCACTCTCACTCACTCAGTATCACTCTCACTCATTCGGTATCACTGTCACTCACTCAGTATCACTCTCACTCACTGAGAATCATTGTCACTCACTCTGTGTCACTGTCACTCAATCAGTATCACTGTCACTCACTCAGTATCGCTGTCACTCACTCAGTATCACTGTCACTCACTCAGTATCACTGTCACTCACTCGGTATCACTCTCACTCACTCAATATCACTGTCACGCACTCGGTATCACACTCACTCATTCCGTATCACTGTCTCACACTCAGTATCACTGTCACTCACTCAGTTTCACTCACTGTCACTAACACAGTATCACTGTCACTCAATCAGTATCACTGTCACTCACTCAGTATCACTGTCACTCACTCAGTATCACTCACTGTCACTAACACAGTATCACTGTCACGCAATCAGTATCACTGACACTCACTCAGTATCACTGTCACTCACTCAGTATCACTGTCACTCACTCAGTATCACTGTCACTAACTCAGTATCGCTGTTACTCACTCAGTATCGCTGTCACTCACTCAGTGTCGCTTTCACTCACTCAGTATCACTTTCACTCACTCAGTAGCACTGTCACTCACTCAGTTTCACTGTCACTCACTCAGTATCACTGTCACTCACTCAGTATCACTCACTCAATCAGTGTCACTGTCACTAACTCAGTATCACTGTCACTCACTCAGTGTCACTCGCTCAGTATCACTCTCTCACTCAGTATCACTGTCTCTAACTCAGTTTCACTGTCACTCTCTCAGTATCACTCTCAATCACCCAGTATCACTCTCTCACTCAGTATCACTGCCACTCACTCAGTATTACTGTCACTCACTCAGTATCACTTTCACTCACTCAGTATCACTGTCACTCATTCAGTATCACTGTCACTCACTCAGTTTCACTGTCACTCACTCAGTATCACTATCACTCATTCAGTATCACTGTCACTCACTCAGTATCGCTCACTCACTCAGTATCACTGTCACTCATTCAGTCTCACTGTCACCCACTCAGTATCACTGTCACTCACACAGTATCACTGTTACGCAGTCAGTATCACTGTCACTCACTCAGTATCACTGTCACTCATTCAGTTTCACTGTCACTCACTCAGTATCACTCTCTCACTCAGTATCACTGTCTCTCACTCAGTATTACTGTCACTCACTCAGTATCACTTTCACTCACTCAGTATAACTGTCACTCATTCAGTCTCACTGTCACCCACTCAGTATCACTCTCAATCACTCAGTATCACTGTCACTCACTTAGTATCGCTGTCACTCACTCGGTATCGCTGTCACTAACTCAGTATCACTGTCACTCACTCAGTATAACTGTCACTCACGCAGTATCACTGTCACTCACTCAGAATCGCTGTCACTCACTCAGTATCACTGTCACTCACTCAGTATCACTGTCACTCACTCAGTATCACTGTCACTCACACTGTATCGCTGTTACTCACTCAGTATAACTGTCACTCACTCAGTATCACTCTTAATCACTCAGAATCACTATCACTCACTCAGTATAACTCTCACCCAGTCGGCATCACTCTCACTCAATCGGTATCACTGTCACTCACTCAGCATCACTCTCACTCACTCAGTATTACTGTCACTCACTCAGTATCATTGTCACTCACTCAGTATCACTGTCACTCACTCAGTATCACTCTCTCACTCAGTATCACTGTCTTTCACTCAGTATTACTGTCACTCACTCAGTATCACTTTCACTCACTCAGTATCACTGTCACTCACTCAGTATCACTGTCACTCACTCAGTATCACTGTCACTCACTCAGGATCATTCTCTCACTCAGTATCACTTTCTCTCACTCAGTATTACTGTCACTCACTCAGTATCGCTTTCACTCACTCAGTATCACTGTCACTCACTCAGTATCACTGTCACTCACTCAGTATCACTCACTGTCACTCACTCAGTATCACTGTCACTCACTCAAGATCACTCTCTCACTCAGTATCACTGTCTCTCACTCAGTATTACTGTCACTCACTCAGTATCGCTTTCACTCACTCAGTATCCCTGTCACTCACACAGTATCACTGTCACTCGCTCAGTATCACGCACTGTCACTCACTCAGTATCACTATCACTCACTCAGTATCACTGTCACTCACTCAGTATCACTGTCACTCACTCAGTATCACTGTCACTCACTCAGTATAACTCTCACTCACACGGCATCACTGTCACTCATTCGGTATCACTGTCACTCACTCAGTATCACTCTCTCACTCAGTATCACTGGCTCTCACTCAGTATTACTGTCAATCACTCAGTATCCCTTTCACTCACTCTGTATCTCTGTCACTCACTCAGTATCACTGTCACTCACTCAGTATCACTGTCATTCACTCAGTAGCACTCTCTCACTCAGTATCACTGTCCCTCACTCAGTATTACTATCACTCACTCAGTATCACTTTCACTCACTCAGTATCACTGTCACTCATTGAGTCTCACTGTCACCCACTCAGTATCACTGTCACTCATTCAGTATCACTGTCACGCAGTCAGTACCACTGTCACTCACTCAGTATTACTGTCACTCACTCAGTATCACTTTCTCTCACTCAGTATCACAGTCACTCATTCAGTATCACTGTCACTCACTCAGTAGCACAGTCACTCACTCAGTGTCACTATCACTCATTCAGTATCACTGTCACTCACTCAGTATCGCTCACTCACTCAGTATCACTGTCACTCACTCAGTATCACTCCCTGTCACTCACTCAGTATCACTGTCACTCACTCAGTGTCACTGTCACTCACTCAGTATCGCTGTCACTCACTCAGTATCACTGTCACTCACTCAGTATAACTCACTGTCACTCACTCAGTATCGCTGTCACTCACTCAGTATCGCTGTCACTCACTCAGTATCGCTGTCACTCACTCAGTATCACTGTCACTCACTCAGTATAACTCACTGTCACTCACTCAGTATCATTGTCACTCACTCAGTGTCGCTGTCAATCACTCAGTATCACTCTCTCACTCAGTATCACTGCCACTCACTCAGTATTACTGTCACTCACTCAATATCACTTTCACTCAGTCAGTATCACTGTCACTCATTCAGTATCCCTGTCACTCACTCAGTTTCACTGTCACTCACTCAGTATCACTATCACTCATTCAGTATCACTGTCACTCACTCAGTATCGCTCACTCACTCAGTATCACTGTCACTCATTCAGTCTCACTGTCACCCACTCAGTATCACTGTCACTCACACAGTATCACTGTCACGCAGTCAGTATCACTGTCACTCACTCAGTATCACTCTCTCACTCAGTATCACTGTCTCTCACTCAGTATTACTGTCACTCACTCAGTATCACTTTCACTCACTCAGTATCACTGTCACTCATTCAGTATCACTGTCACTCACTCAGTTTCACTGTCACTCACTCAGTATCACTATCACTAATTCAGTATCACTGTCACTCACTCAGTATCGCTCACTCACTCAGTATCACTGTCACTCATTCAGTCTCACTGTCACCCATCCAGTATCACTGTCACTCACATAGTATCACTGTCACTCACTCAGTTTCTCTGTCACTCACTCAGTATCACTCTCTCACTCAGTATCACTGTCTCTCACTCAGTATTACTGTCACTCACTCAGTATCACTTTCACTCACTCAGTATAACTGTCACTCATTCAGTCTCACTGTCACCCACTCAGTATCACTGTCACTCATTCTGTATCACTGTCACGCAGTCAGTATCACTGTCACTCACTCAGTATCACTATCACTCATTCAGTATCACTGTCACTCACTAAGTATCGCTCACTCACTCAGTATCACTGTCACTCACTCAGTATTACTGTCACTCACTCAATATCACTTTCACTCAGTCAGTATCACTGTCACTCATTCAGTTTCACTGTCACTCACTCAGTATCACTCTCTCACTCAGTATCACTGTCTCTCACTCAGTATTACTGTCACTCACTCTGTATCACTTTCACTCACTCAGTATAACTGTCACTCATTCAGTCTCACTGTCACCCACTCAGTATCACTCTCAATCACTCAGTATCACTTTCACTCACTCAGTATAACTGTCACTCATTCAGTCTCACTGTCACCCACTCAGTATCACTGTCACTCATTCTGTATCACTGTCACGCAGTCAGTATCACTGTCACTCACTCAGTATCACTATCACTCATTCAGTATCACTGTCACTCACTAAGTATCGCTCACTCACTCAGTATCACTGTCACTCACTCAGTATCGCTGTCACTCATTCGGTATAACTGTCACTCACTCGGGATCACTGTCACTCACTCAGTATCACTCTCACTCACTCAGTATCACTCTCACTCATTCGGTATCACTGTCACTCACTCAGTATCACTCTCACTCACTGAGAATCATTGTCACTCACTCTGTGTCACTGTCACTCAATCAGTATCACTGTCACTCACTCAGTATCGCTGTCACTCACTCAGTATCACTGTCACTCACTCAGTATCACTGTCACTCACTCGGTATCACTCTCACTCACTCAGGATCACTGTCACGCACTCGGTATCACACTCACTCATTCCGTATCACTGTCTCACACTCAGTATCACTGTCACTCACTCAGTTTCACTCACTGTCACTAACACAGTATCACTGTCACTCAATCAGTATCACTGTCACTCACTCAGTATCACTGTCACTCACTCAGTATCACTCACTGTCACTAACAAAGTATCACTGTCACGCAATCAGTATCACTGACACTCACTCAGTATCACTGTCACTCACTCAGTATCACTGTCACTCACTCAGTATCACTGTCACTAACTCAGTATCGCTGTTACTCACTCAGTATCGCTGTCACTCACTCAGTGTCGCTTTCACTCACTCAGTATCACTTTCACTCACTCAGTAGCACTGTCACTCACTCAGTTTCACTGTCACTCACTCAGTATCACTGTCACTCACTCAGTATCACTCACTCAATCAGTATCACTGTCACTAACTCAGTATCACTGTCACTCACTCAGTGTCACTCGCTCAGTATCACTCTCTCACTCAGTATCACTGTCTCTAACTCAGTTTCACTGTCACTCTCTCAGTATCACTCTCAATCACCCAGTATCACTCTCTCACTCAGTATCACTGCCACTCACTCAGTATTACTGTCACTCACTCAGTATCACTTTCACTCACTCAGTATCACTGTCACTCATTCAGTATCACTGTCACTCACTCAGTTTCACTGTCACTCACTCAGTATCACTATCACTCATTCAGTATCACTGTCACTCACTCAGTATCGCTCACTCACTCAGTATCACTGTCACTCATTCAGTCTCACTGTCACCCACTCAGTATCACTGTCACTCACACAGTATCACTGTCACGCAGTCAGTATCACTGTCACTCACTCAGTATCACTGTCACTCATTCAGTTTCACTGTCACTCACTCAGTATCACTCTCTCACTCAGTATCACTGTCTCTCACTCAGTATTACTGTCACTCACTCTGTATCACTTTCACTCACTCAGTATAACTGTCACTCATTCAGTCTCACTGTCACCCACTCAGTATCACTCTCAATCACTCAGTATCACTGTCACTCACTTAGTATCGCTGTCACTCACTCGGTATCGCTGTCACTAACTCAGTATCACTGTCACTCACTCAGTATAACTGTCACTCACGCAGTATCACTGTCACTCACTCAGAATCGCTGTCACTCACTCAGTATCACTGTCACTCACTCAGTATCACTGTCACTCACTCAGTATCACTGTCACTCACACTGTATCGCTGTTACTCACTCAGTATAACTGTCACTCACTCAGTATCACTCTTAATCACTCAGAATCACTATCACTCACTCAGTATAACTCTCACCCAGTCGGCATCACTCTCACTCAATCGGTATCACTGTCACTCACTCAGCATCACTCTCACTCACTCAGTATTACTGTCACTCACTCAGTATCATTGTCACTCACTCAGTATCGCTGTCACTCACTCAGTATCACTCTCTCACTCAGTATCACTGTCTTTCACTCAGTATTACTGTCACTCACTCAGTATCACTTTCACTCACTCAGTATCACTGTCACTCACTCAGTATCACTGTCACTCACTCAGTATCACTGTCACTCACTCAGGATCATTCTCTCACTCAGTATCACTTTCTCTCACTCAGTATTACTGTCACTCACTCAGTATCGCTTTCACTCACTCAGTATCACTGTCACTCACTCAGTATCACTGTCACTCACTCAGTATCACTCACTGTCACTCACTCAGTATCACTGTCACTCACTCAAGATCACTCTCTCACTCAGTATCACTGTCTCTCACTCAGTATTACTGTCACTCACTCAGTATCGCTTTCACTCACTCAGTATCCCTGTCACTCACACAGTATCACTGTCACTCGCTCAGTATCACGCACTGTCACTCACTCAGTATCACTATCACTCACTCAGTATCACTGTCACTCACTCAGTATCACTGTCACTCACTCAGTATCACTGTCACTCACTCAGTATAACTCTCACTCACACGGCATCACTGTCACTCATTCGGTATCACTGTCACTCACTCAGTATCACTCTCTCACTCAGTATCACTGGCTCTCACTCAGTATTACTGTCAATCACTCAGTATCCCTTTCACTCACTCTGTATCTCTGTCACTCACTCAGTATCACTGTCACTCACTCAGTATCACTGTCATTCACTCAGTAGCACTCTCTCACTCAGTATCACTGTCCCTCACTCAGTATTACTATCACTCACTCAGTATCACTTTCACTCACTCAGTATCACTGTCACTCATTGAGTCTCACTGTCACCCACTCAGTATCACTGTCACTCATTCAGTATCACTGTCACGCAGTCAGTACCACTGTCACTCACTCAGTATTACTGTCACTCACTCAGTATCACTTTCTCTCACTCAGTATCACAGTCACTCATTCAGTATCACTGTCACTCACTCAGTAGCACAGTCACTCACTCAGTGTCACTATCACTCATTCAGTATCACTGTCACTCACTCAGTATCGCTCACTCACTCAGTATCACTGTCACTCACTCAGTATCACTCCCTGTCACTCACTCAGTATCACTGTCACTCACTCAGTGTCACTGTCACTCACTCAGTATCGCTGTCACTCACTCAGTATCACTGTCACTCACTCAGTATAACTCACTGTCACTCACTCAGTATCGCTGTCACTCACTCAGTATCGCTGTCACTCACTCAGTATCGCTGTCACTCACTCAGTATCACTGTCACTCACTCAGTATAACTCACTGTCACTCACTCAGTATCATTGTCACTCACTCAGTGTCGCTGTCAATCACTCAGTATCATTGTCACTCACTCAGTATCACTGTCACTCTCTCAGTATCCCTGTCACTCACTCAGTGTCGCTGTCACTCACTCAGTATCACTGTTACTCACTCAGTATCACAGTCACTCACACATTATCACTCCCTGTCACTCTCTCAGTATCACCGTCACTCACTCAGTGTCGCTGTCACTCACTCAGTTTCACTGTCACTCACTCAGTATCGCTGTCACTCACTCAGTATCGCTGTCACTCACTCAGTATCGCTGTCACTCACTCAGTATCACTGTCATTCACTCAGTATCACTGTCACTCACTCAGTATCACTGTCACTCATTCCGTATCACTGTCACTCACTCAGTATCACTGTCACTCACTCAGGATAACTGTCACTCACTCAGTATCACTCACGCAGTATCGCTGTCACTCAGTATCGCTGTCACTCACCCAGTATCACTGTCACTCACTCAGTATCGCTGTCACTCACTCAGTATCGCTGTCACTCACTCACTGTCACTCACTCAGTATCACTATCACTCACTCACTGTCACTCACTCAGTGTCACTCAGTCAGTATCACTGTCACTCACTCAGTATCACTGTCACTAACTCAGTGTCACTCACTCACTCAGTATCACTGTCACTCACTCAGTATCACTATCACTCACTCACTGTCACTCACTCAGTATCACTGTCACTCACTCAGTATCACTCTCTCACTCAGTATCACTCTCTCACTCAGTATCACTGTCTCTCACTCAGTATCACTGTCACTCATTCAGCATCACTGTATCTCATTCAGGATCACTGTCACTCACTCAGTATCACTGTCACTCATTCAGTATCACTGTCTCTCATTCAGTATCACTGTCACTCACTCAGTATCACTGTCACTCATTCAGTATCACTGTAACTCATTCAGTATCACTGTCAGTCACTCAGTATCACTGTAAATCACTCACTGTCAGTCACTCAGTATCACTGTCACTCACTCAGTATCACTCTCTCACTCAGTATCACTGTCTTTCACTCAGTATCACTGTCACTCATTCAGTATCACTGTAACTCATTCAGTATCACTGTCAGTCACTCAGTATCACTGTCACTCACTCAGTATCACTGTCACTAACTCAGTGTCACTCACTCACTCAGTATCACTGTCACTCACTCAGTATCACTGTCACTCACTCACTGTCACTCACTCAGTATCACTGTCACTCACTCAGTATCACTCTCTCACTCAGTATCACTCTCTCACTCAGTATCACTGACTCTCACTCAGTCTCACTGTCACTCATTCAGCATCACTGTAACTCATTCAGGATCACTGTCACTCACTCAGTATCACTGTCACTCATTCAGTATCACTGTCTCTCATTCAGTATCACTGTCACTCACTCAGTATCACTGTCACTCATTCAGTATCACTGTAACTCATTCAGTATCACTGTCAGTCACTCAGTATCACTGTCAATCACTCACTGTCACTCACTCAGTATCACTGTCACTCAGTCAGTATCACTGTCACTCATTCAGTATCACTTTCACTCACTTAGTATCACTGTCACTCTCTCAGTATCACTGTCACTCAGTATCACTGTCACTCACTCAGTACCACTGTCACTCAATCAGTATCACTCTCACTCACTCTGTATCACTGTCACTCACTTAGTATCGCTGTCACTCACTCGGTATCGCTGTTACTAACTCAGTATCACTGTCACTCAGTCAGTATCACTGTCACTCACTAAGTATCACTCACTGTCACTCACTCAGTATAACTGTCACTCACGCGGTATCACTGTCACTCACTCAGAGTCGCTGTCACTCACTCAGTATCACTGTCACTCACTCAGTATCACTGTCACTCATTCAGTATCACTGTCACTCAAACTGTATCGCTGTCACTCACTCAGTATAACTGTCACTCACTCAGTATCACTCTCAATCACTCAGAATCACTATCACTCACTCAGTATGACTCTCACTCAGTCGGCATCACTCTCACTCAATCGGTATCACTGTCACTCACTCAGCATCACTCTCACTCACTCAGTATTACTGTCACTCACTCAGTATCATTGTCACTCACTCAGTATCACTGTCACTTACTCAGTATCAGTCTCTCACTCAGTATCACTGTCTTTCACTCAGTATTACTGTCACTCACTCAGTATCACTTTCACTCACTCAGTATCACTGTCACTCACTCAGTATCACTGTCACTCACTCAGTATCACTGTCACTCACCCAGTATCACTGTCACTCACTCAGGAGCGCTGTCGCTCACTCACTGTCACTCACTCAGTATCACTATCACTCACTCACTGTCACTCACTCAGTGTCACTCACTCAGTATCACTGTCACTCACTCAGTATCACTGTCACTAACTCAGTGTCACTCACTCACTCAGTTTCACTGTCACTCACTCAGTATCACAGTCACTCACTCACTGTCACTCACTCAGTATCACTGTCACTCATTCAGTATCACTCTCTCACTCAGTATCACTCTCTCACTCAGTATCACTGTCTCTCACTCAGTATCACTGTCACTCATTCAGCATCACTGTAACTCATTCAGGATCACTGTCACTCACTCAGTATCACTGTCACTCATTCAGTATCACTGTAACTCATTCAGTATCACTGTCAGTCACTCAGTATCACTGTCAATCACACATTGTCACTCACTCAGTATCACTGTCTCTCACTCAGTATCACTGTCACTCATTCAGCATCACTGTAACTCATTCAGGATCACTGTCACTCACTCAGTATCACTGTCACTCATTCAGTATCACTGTAACTCATTCAGTATCACTGTCAGTCACTCAGTATCACTGTCAATCACTCACTGTCACTCACTCAGTATCACTGTAACTCATTCAGTATCACTGTCAGTCACTCAGTATCACTGTCAATCACTCACTGTCACTCACTCAGTATCACTGTAACTCATTCAGTATCACTTTCACTCACTTAGTATCACTGTCACTCTCTCAGTATCACTGTCACTCAGTATCACTGTCACTCACTCAGTACCACTGTCACTCAATCAGTATCACTCTCACTCACTCAGTATCACTGTCACTCACTTAGTATCGCTGTCACTCACTCGGTATCGCTGTCACTAACTCAGTATCACTGTCACTCACTCAGTATCACTGTCACTCACTAAGTACCACTCACTGTCACTCACTCAGTATAACTGTCACTCACGCGGTATCACTGTCACTCACTCAGAGTCGCTGTCACTCACTCAGTATCACTGTCACTCACTCAGTATCACTGTCACTCACTCAGTATCACTGTCACTCAAACTGTATCGCTGTCACTCACTCAGTATAACTGTCACTCACTCAGTATCACTCTCAATCACTCAGAATCACTATCACTCACTCAGTATAACTCTCACTCAGTCGGCATCACTCTCACTCAATCGGTATCACTGTCACTCACTCAGCATCACTCTCACTCACTCAGTATTACTGTCACTCACTCAGTATCATTGTCACTCACTCAGTATCACTGTCACTTAGTCAGTATCAGTCTCTCACTCAGTATCACTGTCTTTCACTCAGTATTACTGTCACTCACTCAGTATCACTTTCACTCACTCAGTATCACTGTCACTCACTCAGTATCACTGTCACTCACTCAGTATCACTGTCACTCACCCAGTATCACTGTCACTCACTCAGGAGCGCTGTCGCTCACTCACTGTCACTCACTCAGTATCACTATCACTCACTCACTGTCACTCACTCAGTGTCACACACTCAGTATCACTGTCACTCACTCAGTATCACTGTCACTAACTCAGTGTCACTCACTCACTCAGTATCACTGTCACTCACTCAGTATCACAGTCACTCACTCACTGTCACTCACTCAGTATCACTGTCACTCATTCAGTATCACTCTCTCACTCAGTATCACTCTCTCACTCAGTATCACTGTCTCTCACTCAGTATCACTGTCACTCATTCAGCATCACTGCAACTCATTCAGGATCACTGTCACTCACTCAGTATCACTGTCACTCATTCAGTATCACTGTCTCTCATTCAGTATCACTGTCACTCACTCAGTATCACTGTCACTCATTCAGTATCACTGTAACTCATTCAGTATCACTGTCAGTCACTCAGTATCACTGTCAATCACTCACTGTCAGTCACTCAGTATCACTGTCACTCACTCAGAATCACTCTCTCACTCAGTATCACTGTCACTCAGTATCACTGTCACTCATTCAGTATCACTGTAACTCATTCAGTATCACTGTCAGTCACTCAGTATCACTGTCACTCACTCAGTATCACTGTCACTAACTCAGTGTCACTCACTCACTCAGTATCACTGTCACTCACTCAGTATCACTGTCACTCACTCACTGTCACTCACTCAGTATCACTGTCACTCACTCAGTATCACTCTCTCACTCAGTATCACTCTCTCACTCAGTATCACTGACTCTCACTCAGTCTCACTGTCACTCATTCAGCATCACTGTAACTCATTCAGGATCACTGTCACTCACTCAGTATCACTGTCACTCATTCAGTATCACTGTCTCTCATTCAGTATCACTGTCACTCACTCAGTATCACTGTCACTCATTCAGTATCACTGTAACTCATTCAGTATCACTGTCAGTCACTCAGTATCACTGTCAATCACTCACTGTCACTCACTCAGTATCACTGTCACTCAGTCAGTATCACTGTCACTCATTCAGTATCACTTTCACTCACTTAGTATCACTGTCACTCTCTCAGTATCACTGTCACTCAGTATCACTGTCACTCACTCAGTACCACTGTCACTCAATCAGTATCACTCTCACTCACTCAGTATCACTGTCACTCACTTAGTATCGCTGTCACTCACTCGGTATCGCTGTCACTAACTCAGTATCACTGTCACTCACTCAGTATCACTGTCACTCACTAAGTATCACTCACTGTCACTCACTCAGTATAACTGTCACTCACGCGGTATCACTGTCACTCACTCAGAGTCGCTGTCACTCACTCTATCACTGTCACTCACTCAGTATCACTGTCACTCACTCAGTATCACTGTCACTCACACTGTATCGCTGTCACTCACTCAGTATAACTGTCACTCACTCAGTATCACTCTCAATCACTCAGAATCACTATCACTCACTCAGTATAACTCTCACTCAGTCGGCATCACTCTCACTCAATCGGTATCACTGTCACTCACTCAGCATCACTCTCACTCACTCAGTATTACTGTCACTCACTCAGTATCATTGTCACTCACTCAGTATCACTGTCACTTACTCAGTATCAGTCTCTCACTCAGTATAACTGTCTTTCACTCAGTATTACTGTCACTCACTCAGTATCACTTTCACTCACTCAGTATCACTGTCACTCACTCAGTATCACTGTCACTCACTCAGTATCACTGTCACTCACTCAGTATCACTGTCACTCACTCAGGATCATTCTCTCACTCAGTATCACTTTCTCTCACTCAGTATTACTGTCACTCACTAAGTATCGCTTTCACTCACTCAGTATCACTGTCACTCACTCAGTATCACTGTCACTCACTCAGTATCACTCACTGTCACTCACTCAGTATCACTGTCACTCACTCAAGATCACTCTCTCACTCAGTATCACTGTCTCTCACTCAGTATTACTGTCACTGACTCAGTATCGCTTTCACTCACTCAGTATCCCTGTCACTCACACAGTATCACTGTCACTCACTCAGTATCACGCACTGTCACTCACTCAGTATCACTATCACTCACTCAGTATCACTGTCACTCACTCAGTATCACTGTCACTCACTCAGTTTCACTGTCACTCATTCCGTATCACTGTCACTCACTCAGTATCACTGTCACTCACTCAGGATAGCTGTCACTCACTCAGTATCACTGTCACTCACTCAGTATCACTGTCATTCACTCAGTAGCACTCTCTCACTCAGTATCACTGTCCCTCACTCAGTATTACTATCACTCACTCAGTATCACTTTCACTCACTCAGTATCACTGTCACTCATTGAGTCTCAATGTCACCCACTCAGTATCACTGTCACTCATTCAGTATCACTGTCACGCAGTCAGTACCACTGTCACTCACTCAGTATTACTGTCACTCACTCAGTATCACTTTCTCTCACTCAGTATCACTGTCACTCATTCAGTATCACTGTCACTCACTCAGTAGCACAGTCACTCACTCAGTGTCACTATCACTCATTCAGTATCACTGTCACTCACTCCGTATCGCTCACTCACTCAGTATCACTGTCACTCACTCAGTATCACTCCCTGTCACTCACTCAGTATCACTGTCACTCACTCAGTGTCACTGTCACTCACTCAGTTTCACCGTCACTCACTCAGTATCGCTGTCACTCACTCAGTATCGCTGTCACTCACTCAGTATCGCTCTCACTCACTCAGTATCACTGTCACTCACTCAGTATCACTGTCACTAACTCAGTGTCACTCACTCACTCAGTATCACTGTCACTCACTCACTGTCACTCACTCAGTATCACTGTCACTCACTCAGTATCACTCTCTCACTCAGTATCACTCTCTCACTCAGTATCACTGTCTCTCACTCAGTATCACTGTCACTCATTCAGCATCACTGTAACTCATTTAGGATCACTGTCACTCACTCAGTATCACTGTCACTCATTCAGTATCACTGTCTCTCATTCAGTATCACTGTCACTCACTCAGTATCACTGTTACTCATTCAGTATCACTGTAACTCATTCAGTATCACTGTCAGTCACTCAGTATCACTGTCAATCACTCACTGTCAGTCACTCAGTATCACTGTCACTCACTCAGTATCACTGTCTCTCACTCAGTATCACTGTCACTCATTCAGTATCACTGTAACTCATTCATTATCACTGTCAGTCACTCAGTATCACTGTCACTCATTCAGTATCACTGTCACTCATTCAGTATCACTGTCACTCACTCAGTACCACTGTCACTCATTCAGTATCACTGACACTCAGTATCGCTTGCTCACTCAGTATCACTGTCACTCATTCAGTATCACTGTCACCCACTCAGTATCACTGTCACTCACTCAGTATCACTGTCACTCAGTCAGTATCACTGTCACTCATTCAGTATCACTTTCACTCACTTAGTATCACTGTCACTCTCTCAGTATCACTGTCACTCAGTATCACTGTCACTCACTCAGTACCACTGTCACTCAATCAGTATCACTCTCACACACTCAGTATCACTGTCACTCACTTAGTATCGCTGTCAGTCACTCGGTATCGCTGTCACTAACTCAGTATCACTGTCACTCACTCAGTATCACTGTCACTCACTAAGTATCACTCACTGTCAATCACTCAGTATAACTGTCACTCACGCGGTATCACTGTCACTCACTCAGAATCGCTGTCACTCACTCAGTATCACTGTCACTCACTCAGTATCACTGTCACTCACTCAGTATCACTGTCACTCTCACTGTATCGCTGTCACTCACTCAGTATCACTGTTACTCACTCAGTATCACTCTCAATCACTCAGAATCACTATCACTCACTCAGTATAACTCTCACTCAGTCGGCATCACTCTCACTCAATCGGTATCACTGTCACTCACTCAGTATCACTGTCACTCACTCAGTATAACTCACTGTCACTCACTCAGTATCGCTGTCACTCACTCAGTATCGCTGTCACTCACTCAGTATCGCTGTCACTCACTCAGTATCACTGTCACTCACTCAGTATAACTCACTGTCACTCACTCAGTATCATTGTCACTCACTCAGTGTCGCTGTCAATCACTCAGTATCATTGTCACTCACTCAGTATCACTGTCACTCTCTCAGTATCCCTGTCACTCACTCAGTGTCGCTGTCACTCACTCAGTATCACTGTCACTCACTCAGTATCACAGTCACTCACACATTATCACTCCCTGTCACTCTCTCAGTATCACCGTCACTCACTCAGTGTCGCTGTCACTCACTCAGTTTCACTGTCACTCACTCAGTATCGCTGTCACTCACTCAGTATCGCTGTCACTCACTCAGTATCGCTGTCACTCACTCAGTATCACTGTCATTCACTCACTATCACTGTCACTCACTCAGTATCACTGTCACTCATTCCGTATCACTGTCACTCACTCAGTATCACTGTCACTCACTCACTATCACTGTCATTCACTCACTATCACTGTCACTCACTCAGTATCACTGTCACTCATTCCGTATCACTGTCACTCACTCAGTATCGCTGTCACTCAGTATCGCTGTCACTCACCCAGTATCACTGTCACTCACTCAGTATCGCTGTCACTCACTCAGTATCGCTGTCACTCACTCACTGTCACTCACTCAGTATCACTATCACTCACTCACTGTCACTCACTCAGTGTCACTCACTCAGTATCACTGTCACTCACTCAGTATCACTGTCACTAACTCAGTGTCACTCACTCACTCAGTATCACTGTCACTCACTCAGTATCACTGTCACTCACTCACTGTCACTCACTCAGTATCACTGTCACTCACTCAGTATCACTCTCTCACTCAGTATCACTCTCTCACTCAGTATCACTGTCTCTCACTCAGTATCACTGTCACTCAATCAGCATCACTGTAACTCATTCAGGATCACTGTCACTCACTCAGTATCACTGTCACTCATTCAGTCTCACTGTCTCTCATTCAGTATCACTGTCACTCATTCAGTATCACTGTAACTCATTCAGTATCACTGTCAGTCACTCAGTATCACTGTCAATCACTCACTGTCAGTCACTCAGTATCACTGTCACTCACTCAGTAACACTCTCTCACTCAGTATCACTGTCTTTCACTCAGTATCACTGTCACTCATTCAGTATCACTGTAACTCATTCAGTATCACTGTCAGTCACTCAGTATCACTGTCACTCACTCAGTATCACTGTCACTAACTCAGTGTCACTCACTCACTCAGTATCACTGTCACTCACTCAGTATCACTGTCACTCACTCACTGTCACTCACTCACTATCACTATCACTCACTCACTGTCACTCACTCAGTGTCACTCACTCAGTATCACTGTCACTCACTCAGTATCACTGTCACTAACTCAGTGTCACTCACTCACTCAGTATCACTGTCACTCACTCAGTATCACAGTCACTCACTCACTGTCACTCACTCAGTATCACTGTCACTCATTCAGTATCACTCTCTCACTCAGTATCACTCTCTCACTCAGTATCACTCTCTCACTCAGTATCACTGTCTCTCACTCAGTATCACTGTCACTCATTCAGCATCACTGTAACTCATTCAGGATCACTGTCACTCACTCAGTATCACTGTCACTCACTCAGTATCACTGTCACTCATTCAGTATCACTGTAACTCATTCAGTATCACTGTCAGTCACTCAGTATCACTGTCAATCACTCACTGTCACTCACTCAGTATCACTGTCACTCAGTCAGTATCACTGTCACTCATTCAGTATCACTTTCACTCACTTAGTATCACTGTCACTCTCTCAGTATCACTGTCACTCAGTATCACTGTCACTCACTCAGTACCACTGTCACTCAATCAGTATCACTCTCACTCACTCAGTATCACTGTCACTCACTTAGTATCGCTGTCACTCACTCGGTATCGCTGTCACTAACTCAGTATCACTGTCACTCACTCAGTATCACTGTCACTCACTAAGTATCACTCACTGTCACTCACTCAGTATAACTGTCACTCACGCGGTATCACTGTCACTCACTCAGAGTCGCTGTCACTCACTCAGTGTCACTGTCACTCACTCAGTATCACTGTCACTCACTCAGTATCACTGTCACTCAAACTGTATCGCTGTCACTCACTCAGTATAACTGTCACTCACTCAGTATCACTCTCAATCACTCAGAATCACTATCACTCACTCAGTATAACTCTCACTCAGTCGGCATCACTCTCACTCAATCGGTATCACTGTCACTCACTCAGCATCACTCTCACTCACTCAGTATTACTGTCACTCACTCAGTATCATTGTCACTCACTCAGTATCACTGTCACTTACTCAGTATCAGTCTCTCACTCAGTATCACTGTCTTTCACTCAGTATTACTGTCACTCACTCAGTATCACTTTCACTCACTCAGTATCACTGTCACTCACTCAGTATCACTGTCACTCACTCAGTATCACTGTCACTCACCCAGTATCACTGTCACTCACTCAGGAGCGCTGTCGCTCACTCACTGTCACTCACTCAGTATCACTATCACTCACTCACTGTCACTCACTCAGTGTCACTCACTCAGTATCACAGTCACTCACTCACTGTCACTCACTCAGTATCACTGTCACTCATTCAGTATCACTCTCTCACTCAGTATCACTCTCTCACTCAGTATCACTGTCTCTCACTCAGTATCACTGTCACTCATTCAGCATCACTGTAACTCATTCAGGATCACTGTCACTCACTCAGTATCACTGTCACTCATTCAGTATCACTGTCTCTCATTCAGTATCACTGTCACTCACTCAGTATCACTGTCACTCATTCAGTATCACTGTAACTCATTCAGTATCACTGTCAGTCACTCAGTATCACTGTCAATCACTCACTGTCAGTCACTCAGTATCACTGTCACTCACTCAGTATCACTCTCTCACTCAGTATCACTGTCTCTCACTCAGTATCACTGTCACTCATTCAGTATCACTGTAACTCATTCAGTATCACTGTCAGTCACTCAGTATCACTGTCACTCACTCAGTATCACTGTCACTAACTCAGTGTCACTCACTCACTCAGTATCACTGTCACTCACTCAGTATCACTGTCACTCACTCACTGTCACTCACTCAGTATCACTGTCACTCACTCAGTATCACTCTCTCACTCAGTATCACTCTCTCACTCAGTATCACTGACTCTCACTCAGTCTCACTGTCACTCATTCAGCATCACTGTAACTCATTCAGGATCACTGTCACTCACTCAGTATCACTGTCACTCATTCAGTATCACTGTCTCTCATTCAGTATCACTGTCACTCACTCAGTATCACTGTCACTCATTCAGTATCACTGTAACTCATTCAGTATCACTGTCAGTCACTCAGTATCACTGTCAATCACTCACTGTCACTCACTCAGTATCACTGTCACTCAGTCAGTATCACTGTCACTCATTCAGTATCACTTTCATTCACTTAGTATCACTGTCACTCTCTCAGTATCACTGTCACTCAGTATCACTGTCACTCACTCAGTACCACTGTCACTCAATCAGTATCACTCTCACTCACTCAGTATCACTGTCACTCACTTAGTATCGCTGTCACTCACTCGGTATCGCTGTCACTAACTCAGTATCACTGTCACTCACTCAGTATCACTGTCACTCACTAAGTATCACTCACTGTCACTCACTCAGTATAACTGTCACTCACGCGGTATCACTGTCACTCACTCAGAGTCGCTGTCACTCACTCAGTATCACTGTCACTCACTCAGTATCACTGTCACTCACTCAGTATCACTGTCACTCACTCAGTATCACTGTCACTCACACTGTATCGCTGTCACTCACTCAGTATAACTGTCACTCACTCAGTATCACTCTCAATCACTCAGAATCACTATCACTCATTCAGTATAACTCTCACTCAGTCGGCATCACTCTCACTCAATCGGTATCACTGTCACTCACTCAGCATCACTCTCACTCACTCAGCATTACTGTCACTCACTCAGTATCATTGTCACTCACTCAGTATCACTGTCACTTACTCAGTATCAGTCTCTCACTCAGTATCACTGTCTTTCACTCAGTATTACTGTCACTCACTCAGTATCACTTTCACTCACTCAGTATCACTGTCACTCACTCAGTATCACTGTCACTCACTCAGTATCACTGTCACTCACTCAGTATCACTGTCACTCACTCAGGATCATTCTCTCACTCAGTATCACTTTCTCTCACTCAGTATTACTGTCACTCACTAAGTATCGCTTTCACTCACTCAGTATCACTGTCACTCACTCAGTATCACTGTCACTCACTCAGTATCACTCACTGTCACTCACTCAGTATCACTGTCACTCACTCAAGATCACTCTCTCACTCAGTATCACTGTCTCTCACTCAGTATTACTGTCACTGACTCAGTATCGCTTTCACTCACTCAGTATCCCTGTCACTCACACAGTATCACTGTCACTCACTCAGTATCACGCACTGTCACTCACCCAGTATCACTATCACTCACTCAGTATCACTGTCACTCACTCAGTATCACTGTCACTCACTCAGTTTCACTGTCACTCATTCCGTATCACTGTCACTCACTCAGTAGCACTCTCTCACTCAGTATCACTGTCCCTCACTCAGTATTACTATCACTCACTGAGTATCACTTTCACTCACTCAGTATCACTGTCACTCATTGAGTCTCAATGTCACCCACTCAGTATCACTGTCACTCATTCAGTATCACTGTCACGCAGTCAGTATCACTTTCACTCACTCAGTATTACAGTCACTCACTCAGTATCACTTTGTCTCACTCAGTATCACTGTCACTCATTCAGTATCACTGTCACTCACTCAGTAGCACAGTCACTCACTCAGTGTCACTATCACTCATTCAGTATCACTGTCACTCACTCCGTATCGCTCACTCACTCAGTATCACTGTCACTCACTCAGTATCACTCCCTGTCACTCACTCAGTATCACTCTCACTCACTCAGTGTCACTGTCACTCACTCAGTTTCACCGTCACTCACTCAGTATCGCTGTCACTCACTCAGTATCGCTGTCACTCACTCAGTATCGCTCTCACTCACTCAGTATCACTGTCACTCACTCAGTATCACTGTCACTAACTCAGTGTCACTCACTCACTCAGTATCACGGTCACTCACTCACTGTCACTCACTCAGTATCACTGTCACTCACTCAGTATCACTCTCTCACTCAGTATCACTCTCTCACTCAGTATCACTGTCTCTCACTCAGTATCACTGTCACTCATTCAGCATCACTGTAACTCATTCAGGATCACTGTCACTCACTCAGTATCACTGTCACTCATTCAGTATCACTGTCTCTCATTCAGTATCACTGTCACTCACTCAGTATCACTGTCACTCATTCAGTATCACTGTAACTCATTCAGTATCACTGTCAGTCACTCAGTATCACTGTCAATCACTCACTGTCAGTCACTCAGTATCACTGTCACTCACTCAGTATCACTGTCTCTCACTCAGTATCACTGTCTCTCACTCAGTATCACTGTCACTCATTCAGTATCACTGTCACTCATTCAGTATCACTGTAACTCATTCAGTATCACTGTCAGTCACTCAGTATCACTGTCACTCATTCAGTATCACTGTCACTCATTCAGTATCACTGTCACTCACTCAGTACCACTGTCACTCATTCAGTATCACTGACACTCAGTATCGCTTGCTCACTCAGTATCACTGTCACTCATTCAGTATCACTGTCACCCACTCAGTATCACTGTCACTCACTCAGTATCACTGTCACTCAGTCAGTATCACTGTCACTCATTCAGTATCACTTTCACTCACTTAGTATCACTGTCACTCTCTCAGTATCACTGTCACTCAGTATCACTGTCACTCACTCAGTACCACTGTCACTCAATCAGTATCACTCTCACACACTCAGTATCACTGTCACTCACTTAGTATCGCTGTCAGTCACTCGGTATCGCTGTCACTAACTCAGTATCACTGTCACTCACTCAGTATCACTGTCACTCACTAAGTATCACTCACTGTCACTCACTCAGTATAACTGTCACTCACGCGGTATCACTGTCACTCATTCAGAATCGCTGTCACTCACTCAGTATCACTGTCACTCACTCAGTATCACTGTCACTCACTCAGTATCACTGTCACTCACACTGTATCGCTGTCACTCAGTCAGTATAACTGTTACTCACTCAGTATCACTCTCAATCACTCAGAATCACTATCACTCACTCAGTATAACTCTCACTCAGTCGGCATCACTCTCACTCAATCGGTATCACTGTCACTCACTCAGCATCACTCTCACTCACTCAGTATTACTGTCACTCACTCAGTATCACTTTCACTCACTCAGTATCACTGTCACTCACTCAGTATCACTGTCACTCACTCAGTATCACTGTCACTCACTCAGTATCACTGTCACTCACTCAGGATCATTCTCTCACTCAGTATCACTTTCTCTCACTCAGTATTACTGTCACTCACTAAGTATCGCTTTCACTCACTCAGTATCAGTGTCACTCACTCAGTATCACTGTCACTCACTCAGTATCACTCACTGTCACTCACTCAGTATCACTGTCACTCACTCAAGATCACTCTCTCACTCAGTATCACTGTCTCTCACTCAGTATTACTGTCACTGACTCAGTATCGCTTTCACTCACTCAGTATCCCTGTCACTCACACAGTATCACTGTCACTCACTCAGTATCACGCACTGTCACTCACCCAGTATCACTATCACTCACTCAGTATCACTGTCACTCACTCAGTATCACTGTCACTCACTCAGTTTCACTGTCACTCATTCCGTATCACTGTCACTCACTCAGTAGCACTCTCTCACTCAGTATCACTGTCCCTCACTCAGTATTACTATCACTCACTGAGTATCACTTTCACTCACTCAGTATCACTGTCACTCATTGAGTCTCAATGTCACCCACTCAGTATCACTGTCACTCATTCAGTATCACTGTCACGCAGTCAGTACCACTGTCACTCACTCAGTATTACAGTCACTCACTCAGTATCACTTTGTCTCACTCAGTATCACTGTCACTCATTCAGTATCACTGTCACTCACTCAGTAGCACAGTCACTCACTCAGTGTCACTATCACTCATTCAGTATCACTGTCACTCACTCCGTATCGCTCACTCACTCAGTATCACTGTCACTCACTCAGTATCACTCCCTGTCACTCACTCAGTATCACTCTCACTCACTCAGTGTCACTGTCACTCACTCAGTTTCACCGTCACTCACTCAGTATCGCTGTCACTCACTCAGTATCGCTGTCACTCACTCAGTATCGCTCTCACTCACTCAGTATCACTGTCACTCACTCAGTATCACTGTCACTAACTCAGTGTCACTCACTCACTCAGTATCACGGTCACTCACTCACTGTCACTCACTCAGTATCACTGTCACTCACTCAGTATCACTCTCTCACTCAGTATCACTCTCTCACTCAGTATCACTGTCTCTCACTCAGTATCACTGTCACTCATTCAGCATCACTGTAACTCATTCAGGATCACTGTCACTCACTCAGTATCACTGTCACTCATTCAGTATCACTGTCTCTCATTCAGTATCACTGTCACTCACTCAGTATCACTGTCACTCATTCAGTATCACTGTAACTCATTCAGTATCACTGTCAGTCACTCAGTATCACTGTCAATCACTCACTGTCAGTCACTCAGTATCACTGTCACTCACTCAGTATCACTGTCTCTCACTCAGTATCACTGTCTCTCACTCAGTATCACTGTCACTCATTCAGTATCACTGTAACTCATTCAGTATCACTGTCAGTCACTCAGTATCACTGTCACTCATTCAGTATCACTGTCACTCATTCAGTATCACTGTCACTCACTCAGTACCACTGTCACTCATTCAGTATCACTGACACTCAGTATCGCTTGCTCACTCAGTATCACTGTCACTCATTCAGTATCACTGTCACCCACTCAGTATCACTGTCACTCACTCAGTATCACTGTCACTCAGTCAGTATCACTGTCACTCATTCAGTATCACTTTCACTCACTTAGTATCACTGTCACTCACTCAGTACCACTGTCACTCAATCAGTATCACTCTCACACACTCAGTATCACTGTCACTCACTTAGTATCGCTGTCAGTCACTCGGTATCGCTGTCACTAACTCAGTATCACTGTCACTCACTCAGTATCACTGTCACTCACTAAGTATCACTCACTGTCACTCACTCAGTATAACTGTCACTCACGCGGTATCACTGTCACTCATTCAGAATCGCTGTCACTCACTCAGTATCACTGTCACTCACTCAGTATCACTGTCACTCACTCAGTATCACTGTCACTCACACTGTATCGCTGTCACTCAGTCAGTATAACTGTTACTCACTCAGTATCACTCTCAATCACTCAGAATCACTATCACTCACTCAGTATAACTCTCACTCAGTCGGCATCACTCTCACTCAATCGGTATCACTGTCACTCACTCAGCATCACTCTCACTCACTCAGTATTACTGTCACTCACTCAGTATCATTGTCACTCACTCAGTATCACTGTCACTCACTCAGTATCACTCTCTCACTCAGTATCACTGTCTTTCACTCAGTATTACTGTCACTCACTCAGTATCACTTTCACTCACTCAGTATCACTGTCACTCACTCAGTATCACTGTCACTCACTCAGTTACACTGTCACTCACTCAGGATCATTCTCTCACTCAGTATCACTTTCTCTCACTCAGTATTACTGTCACTCACTCAGTATCACTCACTGTCACTCACTCAGTATCACTGTCACTCACTCAAGATCACTCTCTCACTCAGTATCACTGTCTCTCACTCAGTATTACTGTCACTCACTCAGTATCGCTTTCACTCACTCAGTATCCCTGTCACTCACACAGTATCACTGTCACTCACTCAGTATCATGCACTGTCACTCACTCTGTATCACTATCACTCACTCAGTATCACTGTCACTCACTCAGTATCACTGTCACTCACTCAGTTTCACTGTCACTCACTCAGTATAACTCTCACTCACACGGCATCACTGTCACTCATTCGGTATCACTGTCACTCACTCAGTATCACTCTCTCATTCAGTATCACTGGCTCTCACTCAGTATTACTGTCAATCACTCAGTATCCCTTTCACTCACTCTGTATCTCTGTCACTCACTCAGTATCACTGTCACTCACTCAGTATCACTGTCATTCACTCAGTAGCACTCTCTCAATCAGTATCACATTCCCTCACTCAGTATTACTATCACTCACTCAGTATCACTTTCACTCACTCAGTATCACTGTCACTCATTGAGTCTCACTGTCACCCACTCAGTATCACTGTCACTCATTCAGTATCACTGTCACGCAGTCAGTACCACTGTCACTCACTCAGTATTACTGTCACTCACTCAGTATCACTTTCTCTCACTCAGTATCACTGTCACTCATTCAGTATCACTGTCACTCACTCAGTAGCACAGTCACTCACTCAGTGTCACTATCACTCATTCAGTATCACTGTCACTCACTCAGTATCGCTCACTCACTCAGTATCACTGTCACTCACTCAGTATCACTCCCTGTCACTCACTCAGTATCACTGTCACTCACTCAGTGTCACTGTCACTCACTCAGTTTCACCGTCACTTACTCAGTATCACTGTCACTCACTCAGTATCGCTGTCACTCACTCAGTATCGCTCTACACTCACTCAGTATCACTGTCACTCACTCAGTATAACTCACTGTCACTCACTCAGTATCATTGTCACTCACTCAGTGTCGCTGTCAATCACTCAGTATCACTGTCACTCTCTCAGTATCCCTGTCACTCACTCAGTGTCGCCGTCACTCACTCAGTATCACTGTCACTCACTCAGTATCACAGTCACTCACACAGTATCACTCCCTGTCACTCTCTCAGTATCACTGTCACTCACTCAGTGTCGATGTCACTCACTCAGTTTCACTGTCACTCACTCAGTATCGCTGTCACTCACTCAGTATCGCTGTCACTCACTCAGTATCACTGTCATTCACTCAGTATCACTGTCACTCACTCAGTATCACTGTCACTCATTCCGTATCACTGTCACTCACTCAGGATAACTGTCACTCACTCAGTATCACTCACGCAGTATCGCTGTCACTCACTCAGTATCGCTGTCACTCACCCAGTATCACTGTCACTCACTCAGTATCGCTGTCACTCACTCAGTATCGCTGTCACTCACTCACTGTCACTCACTCAGTATCTCTATCACTCACTCACTGTCAGTCACTCAGTGTCACTCACTCAGTATCACTGTCACTCACTCTGTATCACTGTCACTAACTCAGTGTCACTCACTCAGTATCACTGTCACTCACTCAGTATCACTGTCACTCACTCACTGTCACTCACTCAGTATCACTGTCACTCACTCAGTATCACTCTCTCACTCAGTATCACTGTCTCTCACTCAGTATCACTGTCACTCATTCAGCATCACTGTAACTCATTCAGGATCACTGTCACTCACTCAGTATCACTGTCACTCATTCAGCATAACTGTCTCTCATTCAGTATCACTGTCACTCACTCAGTACCACTGTCACTCATTCAGTATCACTGACACTCAGTATCGCTTGCTCACTCAGTATCACTGTCACTCATTCAGTATCACAGTCACCCACTCAGTATCACTGTCACTCACTCAGTATCACTGTCACTCAGTCAGTATCAGTGTCACTCATTCAGTATCACTTTCACTCACTCAGTATCACTGTCACTCTCTCAGTATCACTGTCACTCAGTATCACTGTCACTCACTCAGTACCACTGTCACTCAATCAGTATCACTCTCACTCACTCAGTATCACTGTCACTCACTTAGTATCGTTGTCACTCACTCGGTATCGCTGTCACTCACTCAGTATCACTGTCACTCACTCAGTATCACTGTCACTCACTAAGTATCACTCACTGTCACTCACTCAGTATCGCTGTCATTCACTCAGTATTACTGTCACTCATGCGGTATCACTGTCACTCACTCAGAATCGCTGTCACTCACTCAGTATCTCTGTCACTCACTCAGTATCGCTGTCACTCACTCAGTATAACTGTCACTCACTCAGTATCCCTCTCAATCACTCAGAATCTCTGTCACTCACTCAGTATAACTCTCACTCACTCGGCATCACTCTCACTCATTCGGTATTACTGTCACTCACTCAGTATCACTCTCACTCACTCAGTATCACTGTCACTCACTAAGTATCACTCACTGTCACTCACTCAGTATCGCTGTCATTCACTCAGTATTACTGTCACTCACTCAGTATCACTGTCACTCACTAAGTATCACTCACTGTCACTCACTCAGTATCGCTGTCATTCACTCAGTATTACTGTCACTCATGCGGTATCACTGTCACTCACTCAGAATCGCTGTCACTCACTCAGTGTCTCTGTCACTCACTCAGTATCACTGTCACTCACTCAGTATCACTGTCACTCACTCAGTATCATTGTCACTCACTCAATATCACTGTCTGTCACTCAGTATTACTGCCTTTCACTCAGTATTACTGTCACTCACTCAGCATCACTGTCACTCACTCAGTATCACTGTCACTCACTCACTGTCACTGTCACTCACTCAGTATCACTGTCACTCACTCTGTATCACTGTCACTGACTCAGGATCACTCTCTCACTCAGTATCACTGTCTCTCACTCAGTATTACTGTCACTCTCTCAGTATCGCTTTCACTCACTCAGTATCACTGTCACTCACTCAGTATCACTGTCACTCACTCAGTATCACTCACTGTCACTCACTCAGTATCACTGTCACTCACTCAGTATCACTGTCACTCACTCAGTATCACTGTCACTCACTCGGCATCACTCTCACTCATTCGGTATCACTGTCAATCACTCAGTATCACTCTCTCACTCAGTATCACTATCTCTCACTCAGTATTACTGTCACTCACTCAGTATCACTTTCACTCACTCTGTATCACTGTCACTCATTCAGTCTCACTGTCACTCACTCAGTATTACTGTCACTCTCTCAGTATCACTTTCTCTCACTCAGTATCACTGTCACTCATTCAGTATCACTGTCACTCACTCAGTATCACTGTCACTCACTCAGTGTCACTATCACTCATTGAGTATCACTGTCACTCACTCAGTATCGCTCCACTCACTCAGTATCACTGTCACTCACTCAGTATCACTCCCTGTCACTCATTCAGTATCACTGTCACTCAATCAGTGTCACTGTCACTCACTCAGTTTCACTGTCTCTCACTCAGTATCGCTGTCACTCACTCATTATCGCTGTCACTCACTCAGTATCGCTGTCACTCACTCAGTATCACTGTCACTCACTTAGTATCACTGTCACTCACTCAGTATCACTGTCACTCATTCCGTATCACTGTCACTCACTCAGTATCACAGTCACTCACTCAGTATCACTCACGCAGTATCGCTGTCCCTCACTCAGTATCGCTGTCACTCACCCAGTATCACTGTCACTCACTCAGTATCGCTGTCGCTCACTCACTGTCACTCACTCAGTATCACTATCACTCACTCACTGTCACTCATTCACTGTCACTCACTCAGTATCACTGTCACTCACTCAGTATCACCGTCACTCACTCAGTATCACTGTCACTCAGTCAGTGTCACTGTCACTCACTCAGTTTCACTCCCTGTCACTCTCTCAGTATCACTGTCACTCACTCAGTGTCGCTGTCACTCACTCAGTTTCACTGTCACTCACTCAGTATCGCTGTCACTCACTCAGTATCGCTGTCACTCACTCAGTATCCCTCTCAATCACTCAGAATCTCTGTCACTCACTCAGTATAACTCTCACTCACTCGGCATCACTCTCACTCATTCGGTATTACTGTCACTCACTCAGCATCACTCTCACTCATTCAGTATCACTGTCACTCACTCAGTATCACTGTCACTCACTCAGTATCACTGTCACTCACTCAGTATCACTGTCACTCACTCAGTATCATTGTCACTCACTCAGTATCACTGTCTCTCACTCAGTATTACTGTCTTTCACTCAGTATTACTGTCACTCACTCAGCATCACTGTCACTCACTCAGTATCACTGTCACTCACTCACTGTCACTGTCACTCACTCAGTATCACTGTCACTCACTCTGTATCACTGTCACTGACTCAGGATCACTCTCTCACTCAGTATCACTGTCTCTCACTCAGTATTACTGTCACTCTCTCAGTATCGCTTTCACTCACTCAGTATCACTGTCACTCACTCAGTATCACTGTCACTCACTCAGTATCACTCACTGTCACTCACTCAGTATCACTGTCACTCACTCAGTATCACTGTCACTCACTCAGTATCACTGTCACTCACTCGGCATCACTCTCACTCATTCGGTATCACTGTCAATCACTCAGTATCACTCTCTCACTCAGTATCACTATCTCTCACTCAGTATTACTGTCACTCACTCAGTATCACTTTCACTCACTCTGTATCACTGTCACTCACTCAGTATCACTGTCACTCATTCAGTCTCACTGTCACTCACTCAGTATTACTGTCACTCTCTCAGTATCACTTTCTCTCACTCAGTATCACTGTCACTCATTCAGTATCACTGTCACTCACTCAGTATCACTGTCACTCACTCAGTGTCACTATCACTCATTGAGTATCACTGTCACTCACTCAGTATCGCTCACTCACTCAGTATCACTGTCACTCACTCAGTATCACTCCCTGTCACTCATTCAGTATCACTGTCACTCACTCAGTGTCACTGTCACTCACTCAGTTTCACTGTCTCTCACTCAGTATCGCTGTCACTCACTCATTATCGCTGTCACTCACTCAGTATCGCTGTTACTCACTCAGTATCACTGTCACTCACTTAGTATCACTGTCACTCACTCAGTATCACTGTCACTCACTCAGTATCACTCTCTCACTCTGTATCACTGTCTTTCACTCAGTATTACTGTCACTCACTCAGTATCACTTTCACTCACTCAGTATCACTGTCACTCACTCAGTATCACTGTCACTCACTCAGTATCACTGTCACTCACTCAGGATCATTCTCTCACTCAGTATCACTTTCTCTCACTCAGTATTACTGTCACTCACTCAGTATCGCTTTCACTCACTCAGTATCACTGTCACTCACTCAGTATCACTGTCACTCACTCAGTATCACTCACTGTCACTCACTCAGTATCACTGTCACTCACTCAAGATCACTTTCACTCACTCAGTATCACTGTCACTCACTCAGTTTCACTGTCACTCACTCAGTATCACTGTCACTCACTCAGGATCGTTCTCTCACTCAGTATCACTTTCTCTCACTCAGTATTACTGTCACTCACTCAGTATCGCTTTCACTCACTCAGTATCACTGTCACTCACTCAGTATTACTGTCACTCACTCAGTATCGCTTTCACTCACTCAGTATCCCTGTCACTCACACAGTATCACTGTCACTCACTCAGTATCACGCACTGTCACTCACTCAGTATCACTATCACTCACTCAGTATCACTGTCAATCACTCAGTATCACTGTCACTCACTCAGTTTCACTGTCACTCACTCAGTATAACTCTCACTCACACGGCATCACTGTCACTCATTCGGTATCACTGTCACTCACTCAGTATCACTCTCTCATTCAGTATCACTGGCTCTCACTCAGTATTACTGTCAATCACTCAGTATCCCTTTCACTCACTCTGTATCTCTGTCACTCACTCAGTATCACTGTCACTCACTCAGTATCACTGTCATTCACTCAGTAGCACTCTCTCACTCAGTATCACAGTCCCTCACTCAGTATTACTATCCCTCACTCAGTATCACTTTCACTCACTCAGAATCACTGTCACTCATTGAGTCTCAATGTCACCCACTCAGTATCACTGTCACTCATTCAGTATCACTGTCACGCAGTCAGTACCACTGTCACTCACTCAGTATTACTGTCACTCACTCAGTATCACTTTCTCTCACTCAGTATCACTGTCACTCATTCAGTATCACTGTCACTCACTCAGTAGCACAGTCACTCACTCAGTGTCACTATCACTCATTCAGTATCACTGTCACTCACTCAGTATCGCTCACGCACTCAGTATCACTGTCACTCACTCAGTATCACTCCCTGTCACTCACTCAGTATCACTGTCACTCACTCAGTGTCACTGTCACTCACTCAGTTTCACCGTCACTTACTCAGTATCGCTGTCACTCACTCAGTATCGCTGTCACTCACTCAGTATCGCTCTCACTCACTCAGTATCACTGTCACTCACTCAGTATAACTCACTGTCACTCACTCAGTATCATTGTCACTCACTCAGTGTCGCTGTCAATAACTCAGTATCATTGTCACTCACTCAGTATCACTGTCACTCTCTCAGTATCCCTGTCACTCACTCAGTGTCGCTGTCACTCACTCAGTATCACTGTCACTCACTCAGTATCACAGTCACTCACACAGTATCACTCCCTGTCACTCACTCAGTATCACTGTCACTCATTCCGTATCACTGTCACTCACTCAGTATCACTGTCACTCACTCAGGATAACTGTCACTCACTCAGTATCACTCACGCAGTATCGCTGTCACTCACTCATTATCGCTGTCACTCACCCAGTATCACTGTCACTCACTCAGTATCGCTGTCACTCACTCAGTATCGCTGTCACTCACTCACTGTCACTCACTCAGTATCTCTATCACTCACTCACTGTCAGTCACTCAGTGTCACTCACTCACTATCACTGTCACTCAATCTGTATCACTGTCACTAACTCAGTGTCACTCACTCACTCAGTATCACTGTCACTCACTCAGTATCACTGTCACTCACTCACTGTCACTCACTCAGTATCACTGTCACTCACTCAGTATCACTCTCTCACTCAGTATCACTGTCTCTCACTCAGTATCACTGTCACTCATTCAGCATCACTGTAACTCATTCAGGATCACTGTCACTCACTCAGTATCACTGTCACTCATTCAGTATCACTGTCTCTCATTCAGTATCACTGTCACTCACTCAGTACCACTGTCACTCATTCAGTATCACTGACACTCAGTATCGCTTGCTCACTCAGTATCACTGTCACTCATTCAGTATCACAGTCACCCACTCAGTATCACTGTCACTCACTCAGTATCACTGTCACTCAGTCAGTATCACTGTCACTCATTCAGTATCACTTTCACTCACTCAGTATCACTGTCACTCTCTCAGTATCACTGTCACTCAGTATCACTGTCACTCACTCAGTACCACTGTCACTCAATCAGTATCACTCTCACTCACTCAGTATCACTGTCACTCACTTAGTATCGTTGTCACTCACTCGGTATCGCTGTCACTCACTCAGTATCACTGTCACTCACTCAGTATCACTGTCACTCACTAAGTATCACTCACTGTCACTCACTCAGTATCGCTGTCATTCACTCAGTATTACTGTCACTCATGCGGTATCACTGTCACTCACTCAGAATCGCTGTCACTCACTCAGTATCTCTGTCACTCACTCAGTATCACTGTCACTCACTCAGTATCACTGTCACTCACTCTGTATCGCTGTCACTCACTCAGTATAACTGTCACTCACTCAGTATCCCTCTCAATCACTCAGAATCTCTGTCACTCACTCAGTATAACTCTCACTCACTCGGCATCACTCTCACTCATTCGGTATTACTGTCACTCACTCAGTATCACTCTCACTCACTCAGTATCACTGTCACTCACTAAGTATCACTCACTGTCACTCACTCAGTATCGCTGTCATTCACTCAGTATTTCTGTCACTCACTCAGTATCACTGTCACTCACTAAGTATCACTCACTGTCACTCACTCAGTATCGCTGTCATTCACTCAGTATTACTGTCACTCATGCGGTATCACTGTCACTCACTCAGAATCGCTGTCACTCACTCAGTATTTCTGTCACTCACTCAGTATCACTGTCACTCACTCAGTATCACTGTCACTCACTCAGTATCATTGTCACTCACTCAGTATCACTGTCTCTCACTCAGTATTACTGTCTTTCACTCAGTATTACTGTCACTCACTCAGCATCACTGTCACTCACTCAGTATCACTTTCACTCACTCACTGTCACTGTCACTCACTCAGTATCACTGTCACTCACTCTGTATCACTGTCACTGACTCAGGATCACTCTCTCACTCAGTATCACTGTCTCTCACTCAGTATTACTGTCACTCTCTCAGTATCGCTTTCACTCACTCAGTATCACTGTCACTCACTCAGTATCACTGTCACTCACTCAGTATCACTCACTGTCACTCACTCAGTATCACTGTCACTCACTCAGTATCACTGTCACTCACTCAGTATCACTGTCACTCACTCGGCATCACTCTCACTCATTCGGTATCACTGTCAATCACTCAGTATCACTCTCTCACTCAGTATCACTATCTCTCACTCAGTATTACTGTCACTCACTCAGTATCACTTTCACTCACTCTGTATCACTGTCACTCACTCAGTATCACTGTCACTCATTCAGTCTCACTGTCACTCACTCAGTATTACTGTCACTCTCTCAGTATCACTTTCTCTCACTCAGTATCACTGTCACTCATTCAGTATCACTGTCACTCACTCAGTATCACTGTCACTCACTCAGTGTCACTATCACTCATTGAGTATCACTGTCACTCACTCAGTATCGCTCACTCACTCAGTATCACTGTCACTCACTCAGTATCACTCCCTGTCACTCATTCAGTATCACTGTCACTCACTCAGTGTCACTGTCACTCACTCAGTTTCACTGTCTCTCACTCAGTATCGCTGTCACTCACTCATTATCGCTGTCACTCACTCAGTATCGCTGTCACTCACTCAGTATCACTGTCACTCACTTAGTATCACTGTCACTCACTCAGTATCACTGTCACTCATTCCGTATCACTGTCACTCACTCAGTATCACTGTCACTCACTCAGTATCACTCACGCAGTATCGCTGTCACTCACTCAGTATCGCTGTCACTCACCCAGTATCACTGTCACTCACTCAGTATCGCTGTCGCTCACTCACTGTCACTCACTCATTATCACTATCACTCACTCACTGTCACTCATTCACTGTCACTCACTCAGTATCACTGTCACTCACTCAGTATCACTGTCACTCACTCAATATCACTGTCACTCAGTCAGTGTCACTGTCACTCACTCAGTTTCACTCCCTGTCACTCTCTCAGTATCACTGTCACTCACTCAGTGTCGCTGTCACTCACTCAGTTTCACTGTCACTCACTCAGTATCGCTGTCACTCACTCAGTATCACTGTCATTCACTCAGTATCACTTTCACTCACTCAGTATCACTGTCACTCATTCCGTATCACTGTCACTCACTCAGTATCACTGTCACTCACTCAGGATAACTGTCACTCACTCAGGATAACTGTCACTCACTCAGTATCACTCACGCAGTATCGCTGTCACTCACTCAGTATCGCTGTCACTCACCCAGTATCACTGTCACTCACTCAGTATCGCTGTCACTCACTCAGTATCGCTGTCACTCACTCACTGTCACTCACTCAGTATCTCTATCACTCACTCACTGTCACTCACTCAGTGTCACTCACTCAGTATCACTGTCACTCACTCTGTATCACTGTCACTAACTCAGTGTCACTCACTCACTTAGTATCACTGTCACTCACTCAGTATCACTGTCACTCACTCACTGTCACTCACTCAGTATCACTGTCACTCACTCAGTATCACTCTCTCACTCAGTATCACTGTCTCTCACTCAGTATCACTGTCACTCATTCAGCATCACTGTAACTCATTCAGGATCACTGTCACTCACTCAGTATCACTGTCACTCATTCAGTATCACTGTCTCTCATTCAGTATCACTGTCACTCACTCAGTACCACTGTCACTCATTCAGTATCACTGACACTCAGTATCGCTTGCTCACTCAGTATCACTGTCACTCATTCAGTATCACAGTCACCCACTCAGTATCACTGTCACTCACTCAGTATCACTGTCACTCAGTCAGTATCACTGTCACTCATTCAGTATCACTTTCACTCACTCAGTATCACTGTCACTCTCTCAGTATCACTGTCACTCAGTATCACTGTCACTCACTCAGTACCACTGTCACTCAATCAGTATCACTCTCACTCACTCAGTATCACTGTCACTCACTTAGTATCGCTGTCACTCACTCGGTATCGCTGTCACTCACTCAGTATCACTGTCACTCACTCAGTATCACTGTCACTCACTAAGTATCACTCACTGTCACTCACTGAGTATCGCTGTCATTCACTCAGTATTACTGTCACTCATGCGCTATCACTGTCACTCACTCAGAATCGCTGTCACTCACTCAGTATCTCTGTCACTCACTCAGTATCACTGTCACTCACTCAGTATCACTGTCACTCACTCTGTATCGCTGTCACTCACTCAGTATAACTGTCACTCAATCAGTATCCCTCTCAATCACTCAGAATCTCTGTCACTCACTCAGTATAACTCTCACTCACTCGGCATCACTCTCACTCATTCGGCATTACTGTCACTCACTCAGCATCACTCTCACTCACTCAGTATCACTGTCACTCACTCAGTATCACTGTCACTCACTCAGTATCATTGTCACTCACTCAGTATCACTGTCTCTCACTCAGTATTACTGTCTTTCACTCAGTATTACTGTCACTCACTCAGCATCACTGTCACTCACTCAGTATCACTGTCACTCACTCACTGTCACTGTCACTCACTCAGTATCACTGTCAATCACTCTGTATCACTGTCACTGACTCAGGATCACTCTCTCACTCAGTATCACTGTCTCTCACTCAGTATTACTGTCACTCTCTCAGTATCGCTTTCACTCACTCAGTATCACTGTCACTCACTCAGTATCACTGTCACTCACTCAGTATCACTCACTGTCACTCACTCAGTATCACTGTCACTCACTCAGTATCACTGTCACTCACTCAGTATCACTGTCACTCACTCGGCATCACTCTCACTCATTCGGTATCACTGTCAATCACTCAGTATCACTCTCTCACTCAGTATCACTATCTCTCACTCAGTATTACTGTCACTCACTCAGTATCACTTTCACTCACTCTGTATCACTGTCACTCACTCAGTATCACTGTCACTCATTCAGTCTCACTGTCACTCACTCAGTATTACTGTCACTCTCTCAGTATCACTTTCTCTCACTCAGTCTCACTGTCACTCATTCAGTATCACTGTCACTCACTCAGTATCACTGTCACTCACTCAGTGTCACTATCACTCATTGAGTATCACTGTCACTCACTCAATATCGCTCACTCACTCAGTATCACTGTCACTCACTCAGTATCACTCCCTGTCACTCATTCAGTATCACTGTCACTCACTCAGTGTCACTGTCACTCACTCAGTTTCACTGTCTCTCACTCAGTGTCGCTGTCACTCACTCATTATCGCTGTCACTCACTCAGTATCGCTGTCACTCACTCAGTATCACTGTCACTCACTTAGTATCACTGTCACTCACTCAGTATCACTGTCACTCATTCCGTATCACTGTCACTCACTCAGTATCACTGTCACTCACTCAGTATCACTCACGCAGTATCGCTGTCACTCACTCAGTATCGCTGTCACTCACCCAGTATCACTGTCACTCACTCAGTATCGCTGTCGCTCACTCACTGTCACTCACTCAGTATCACTATCACTCACTCACTGTCACTCATTCACTGTCACTCACTCAGTATCACTGTCACTCACTCAGTATCACTGTCACTCACTCAATATCACTGTCACTCAGTCAGTGTCACTGTCACTCACTCAGTTTCACTCCCTGTCACTCTCTCAGTATCACTGTCACTCACTCAGTGTCGCTGTCACTCACTCAGTTTCACTGTCACTCACTCAGTATCGCTGTCACTCACTCAGTATCGCTGTCACTCACTCAGTATCGCTGTCACTCACTCAGTATCACTGTCATTCACTCAGTATCACTTTCACTCACTCAGTATCACTGTCACTCATTCCGTATCACTGTCACTCACTCAGTATCACTGTCACTCACTCAGGATAACTGTCACTCACTCAGGATAACTGTCACTCACTCAGTATCACTCACGCAGTATCGCTGTCACTCACTCAGTATCGCTGTCACTCACCCAGTATCACTGTCACTCACTCAGTATCGCTGTCACTCACTCAGTATCGCTGTCACTCACTCACTGTCATTGACTCAGTATCTCTATCACTCACTCACTGTCACTCACTCAGTGTCACTCACTCAGTATCACTGTCACTCACTCTGTATCACTGTCACTAACTCAGTGTCACTCACTCACTTAGTATCACTGTCACTCACTCAGTATCACTGTCACTCACTCACTGTCACTCACTCAGTATCACTGTCACTCACTCAGTATCACTCTCTCACTCAGTATCACTGTCTCTCACTCAGTATCACTGTCACTCATTCAGCATCACTGTAACTCATTCAGGATCACTGTCACTCACTCAGTATCACTGTCACTCATTCAGTATCACTGTCTCTCATTCAGTATCACTGTCACTCACTCAGTACCACTGGCACTCATTCAGTATCACTGACACTCAGTATCGCTTGCTCACTCAGTATCACTGTCACTCATTCAGTATCACAGTCACCCACTCAGTATCACTGTCACTCACTCAGTATCACTGTCACTCAGTCAGTATCACAGTCACTCATTCAGTATCACTTTCACTCACTCAGTATCACTGTCACTCTCTCAGTATCACTGTCACTCAGTATCACTGTCACTCACTCAGTACCACTGTCACTCAATCAGTATCACTCTCACTCACTCAGTATCACTGTCACTCACTTAGTATCGCTGTCACTCACTCGGTATCGCTGTCACTCACTCAGTATCACTGTCACTCACTCAGTATCACTGTCACTCACTAAGTATCACTCACTGTCACTCACTGAGTATCGCTGTCATTCACTCAGTATTACTGTCACTCATGCGCTATCACTGTCACTCACTCAGAATCGCTGTCACTCACTCAGTATCTCTGTCACTCACTCAGTATCACTGTCACTCACTCAGTATCACTTTCACTCACTCTGTATCGCTGTCACTCACTCAGTATAACTGTCACTCAATCAGTATCCCTCTCAATCACTCAGAATCTCTGTCACTCACTCAGTATAACTCTCACTCACTCGGCATCACTCTCACTCATTCGGTATTACTGTCACTCACTCAGCATCACTCTCACTCACTCAGTATCACTGTCACTCACTCAGTATCACTGTCACTCACTCAGTATCATTGTCACTCACTCAGTATCACTGTCTCTCACTCAGTATTACTGTCTTTCACTCAGTATTACTGTCACTCACTCAGCATCACTGTCACTCACTCAGTATCACTGTCACTCACTCACTGTCACTGTCACTCACTCAGTATCACTGTCACTCACTCTGTATCACTGTCACTGACTCAGGATCACTCTCTCACTCAGTATCACTGTCTCTCACTCAGTATTACTGTCACTCTATCAGTATCGCTTTCACTCACTCAGTATCACTGTCACTCACTCAGTATCACTGTCACTCACTCAGTATCACTGTCACTCACTCGGCATCACTCTCACTCATTCGGTATCACTGTCAATCACTCTGTATCACTGTCACTGACTCAGGATCACTCTCTCACTCAGTATCACTGTCTCTCACTCAGTATTACTGTCACTCTCTCAGTATCGCTTTCACTCACTCAGTATCACTGTCACTCACTCAGTATCACTGTCACTCACTCAGTATCACTCACTGTCACTCACTCAGTATCACTGTCACTCACTCAGTATCACTGTCACTCACTCAGTATCACTGTCACTCACTCGGCATCACTCTCACTCATTCGGTATCACTGTCAATCACTCAGTATCACTCTCTCACTCAGTATCACTATCTCTCACTCAGTATTACTGTCACTCACTCAGTATCACTTTCACTCACTCTGTATCACTGTCACTCACTCAGTATCACTGTCACTCATTCAGTCTCACTGTCACTCACTCAGTATTACTGTCACTCTCTCAGTATCACTGTCACTCATTCAGTCTCACTGTCACTCACTCAGTATTACTGTCACTCTCTCAGTATCACTGTCACTCACTCAGTATCACTGTCACTCATTCAGTATCACTGTCACTCACTCAGTATCACTGTCACTCACTCAGTGTCACTATCACTCATTGAGTAACACTGTCACTCACTCAGTATCGCTCACTCACTCAGTATCACTGTCACTCACTCAGTATCACTCCCTGTCACTCATTCAGTATCACTGTCACTCACTCAGTGTCACTGTCACTCACTCAGTTTCACTGTCTCTCACTCAGTATCGCTGTCACTCACTCATTATCGCTGTCACTCACTCAGTATCGCTGTCACTCACTCAGTATCACTGTCACTCACTTAGTATCACTGTCACTCACTCAGTATCACTGTCACTCATTCCGTATCACTGTCACTCACTCAGTATCACTGTCACTCACTCAGTATCACTCACGCAATATCGCTGTCACTCACTCAGTATCGCTGTCACTCACCCAGTATCACTGTCACTCACTCAGTACCGCTGTCGCTCACTCACTGTCACTCACTCAGTATCACTATCACTCACTCACTGTCACTCATTCACTGTCACTCACTCAGTATCACTTTCACTCACTCAGTATCACTGTCACTCACTCAGTATCACTGTCACTCAGTCAGTGTCACTGTCACTCACTCAGTTTCACTTTCAATCACTCAGTATCACTGTCACTCTCTCAGTATCATTGTCACTCACTCAGTACCACTGTCACACAATCAGTATCACTGTCACTCACTCAGTATCACTGTCACTCACTTAGTATCGCCGTCACTCTCTCAGTATCGCTGTCACTCTCTCAGTATCACTGTCACTCACTCAGTATCACTGTCACTCACTCAGTAACACTCACTGTCACTCACTCAGTATCACTGTCACTCACTCAGTATCGCTGTCACTCACTCAGTATTACTGTCACTCACTCGGTATCACTGTCACTCACTCAGAATCGCTGTCACTCACTCAGTATCACTGTCACACACTCAGTATCACTGTCACACTCTCAGTATCACTGTCACTCACTCAGTATCACTGTCACTCATTCAGTATCACTGTCACTCACTCAGTACCACTGTCACTCATTCAGTATCACTGACACTCAGTATCGCTTGCTCACTCAGTATCACTGTCACTCATTCAATATCAGTGTCACCCACTCAGTATCACTGTCACTCACTCAGTATCACTGTCATTCAGTCAGTATCACTGTCACTCACTCAGTATCACTGTCACTCACTCAGTATCACTGTCACTCACTCAGTATCGCTGTCACTCACTCAGTATTACTGTCACTCACTCAGTATCACTGTCACTCTCTCAGTATCACTGTCACTCAGTATCACTGTCACTCACTCAGTACCACTGTCACTCAATCAGTATCACTCTCACTCACTCAGTATCACTGTCACTCACTTTGTATCGCTGTCACTCACTCGGTATCGCTGTCTCTCACTCAGTATCACTGTCACTCACTCAGTATCACTGTCACTCACTAAGTATCACTCACTGTCACTCACTCAGGATCACTGTCACTCACTCAGTATCACTGTCACTCACTCAGTATCACTGTCACTCACTCAGTATCGCTGTAACTCACTCAGTACCACTCTCACTCAATCGGTATCACTGTCACTCACTCATTATCGCTGTCACTCACTCAGTATCGCTGTCACTCACTCAGTATCACTGTCACTCACTCAGTATCACTGTCACTCATTCCGTATCACTGTCACTCATTCCGTATCACTGTCACTCACTCTGTATCACTGTCACTCACTCAGTATCACTGTCACTCACTCAGTATCACTGTCACTCACTCAGTATCACTGTCACTCACTCAGTATCATTGTCACTCACTCAGTATCACTGTCTCTCACTCAGTATTACTGTCTTTCACTCAGTATTACTGTCACTCACTCAGCATCACTGTCACTCACTCAGTATCACTGTCACTCACTCACTGTCACTGTCACTCACTCAGTATCACTGTCACTCACTCTGTATCACTGTCACTGACTCAGGATCACTCTCTCACTCAGTATCACTGTCTCTCACTCAGTATTACTGTCACTCTCTCAGTATCACTGTCACTCACTCAGTGTCACTGTCACTCACTCAGTTTCACTGTCTCTCACTCAGTATCGCTGTCACTCACTCATTATCGCTGTCACTCACTCAGTATCACTGTCACTCACTCAGTATCACTGTCACTCACTCAGTATCACTCACGCAGTATCGCTGTCACTCACTCAGTATCGCTGTCACTCACCCAGTATCACTGTCACTCACTCAGTATCGCTGTCGCTCACTCACTGTCACTCACTCAGTATCACTATCACTCACTCACTGTCACTCATTCACTGTCACTCACTCAGTATCACTGTCACTCACTCAGTATCACTGTCACTCACTCAGTATCACTGTCACTCAGTCAGTGTCACTGTCACTCACTCAGTTTCACTTTCAATCACTCAGTATCACTGTCACTCTCTCAGTATCATTGTCACTCACTCAGTACCACTGTCACTCAATCAGTATCACTGTCACTCACTCAGTATCACTGTCACTCACTTAGTATCGCCGTCACTCTCTCAGTATCGCTGTCACTCTCTCAGTATCACTGTCACTCACTCAGTATCACTGTCACTCACTCAGTATCACTCACTGTCACTCACTCAGTATCACTGTCACTCACTCAGTATCGCTGTCACTCACTCAGTATTACTGTCACTCACTCGGTATCACTGTCACTCACTCAGAATCGCTGTCACTCACTCAGTATCACTGTCACACACTCAGTATCACTGTCACACTCTCAGTATCACTGTCACTCACTCAGTATCACTGTCACTCATTCAGTATCACTGTCACTCACTCAGTACCACTGTCACTCATTCAGTATCACTGACACTCAGTATCGCTTGCTCACTCAGTATCACTGTCACTCATTCAATATCAGTATCACCCACTCAGTATCACTGTCACTCACTCAGCATCACTGTCATTCAGTCAGTATCACTGTCACTCACTCAGTATCACTGTCACTCACTCAGTATCACTGTCACTCACTCAGTATCGCTGTCACTCACTCAGTATTACTGTCACTCACTCAGTATCACTGTCACTCTCTCAGTATCACTGTCACTCAGTATCACTGTCACTCACTCAGTACCACTGTCACTCAATCAGTATCACTCTCACTCACTCAGTATCACTGTCACTCACTTTGTATCGCTGTCACTCACTCGGTATCGCTGTCACTCACTCAGTATCACTGTCACTCATTCCGTATCACTGTCACTCATTCCGTATCACTGTCACTCACTCTGTATCACTGTCACTCACTCAGTATCACTCACGCAGTATCGCTGTCACTCACTCAGTATTACTGTCACTCACTCGGTATCAATGTCACTCACTCAGAATCGCTGTCACTCACTCAGTATCACTGTCACACACTCAGAATCGCTGTCACTCACTCAGTATCACTGTCACTCACTCAGTATCACTCACGCAGTATCGCTGTCACTCACCCAGTATCACTGTCACTCACTCAGTATCGCTGTCGCTCACTCACTGTCACTCACTCAGTATCACTATCACTCACTCACTGTCACTCATTCACTGTCACTCACTCAGTATCACTGTCACTCACTCAGTATCACTGTCACTCACTCAGTCTCACTGTCACTCACTCAGTATCACTGTCACTAACTCACTGTCACTCACTCAGTATCACTGTCACTCACTCAGTATCAATCTCTCACTCATTATCACTGTCTCTCACTCAGTATTACTGTCACTCAGTCAGTATCACTGTCACTCACCCAGTATAACTGTCACTCACTCAGTACCACTGTCGCTCATTCAGTGTCACTGACGCTCACTCAGTATCGCTCGCTCACTCAGTATCACTGTCACTCATTCAGTATCACTGTCACCCACTGAGTACCACTGTCACTCACTGAGTATCACTGTCACTCAGTCAGTATCACTCACTCAGTATCACTTTCAATCACTCAGTATCACTGTCACTCTCTCAGTATCATTGTCACTCACTCAGTACCACTGTCACTCAATCAGTATCACTGTCACTCACTCAGTATCACTGTCACTCACTTAGTATCGCTGTCACTCACTCAGTATAGCTGTAACTCACTCAGTATCACTGTCACTCACTCAGTATCACTGTCACTCACTCAGTATCACTCACTGTCACTCACTCAGTATCACTGTCACTCACTCAGTATCGCTGTCACTCACTCAGTATTACTGTCACTCACTCGGTATCACTGTCACTCACTCAGTATTACTGTCACACACTCAGTATCACTGTCACACTCTCAGTATCACTGTCACTCACTCAGTATCACAGTCACTCATTCAGTATCACTGTCACTCACCCAGTACCACTGTCACTAACTCAGTATCACTGACACTCAGTATCGCTTGCTAACTCAGTATCACTGTCACTCATTCAGTATCACTGTCACGCAGTCAGTACCACTGTCACTCAGTCAGTATTACTGTCACTCTCTCAGTATCACTTTCTCTCACTCAGTATCACTGTCACTCACTCAGTATCACTGTCACTCACTCAGTATCAGTGTCACTCACTCAGTATCACTCACGCAGTATCGCTGTCACTCACTCAGTATCGCTGTCACTCACCCAGTATCACTGTCACTCACTCAGTATCGCTGTCGCTCACTCACTGTCACTCACTCAGTATCACTATCACTCACTCACTGTCACTCATTCACTGTCACTCACTCAGTCTCACTGTCACTCACTCAGTATAACTGTCAATAACTCACTGTCACTCACTCAGTATAACTGTCACTCACTCAGTATCACTCTCGCACTCATTATCACTGTCTCTCACTCAGTATTACTGTCACTCAGTCAGTATCACTGTCACTAACCCAGTATCACTGTCACTCACTCAGTACCACTGTCACTCATTCAGTATCACTGACACTCACTCAGTATCGCTCGCTCACTCAGTATCACTGTCACTCATTCAGTATCACTGTCACCCACTCAGTATCACTGTCGCTCACTCAGTATCACTGTCACTCAGTCAGTGTCACTGTCACTCACTCAGTATCACTTTCAATCACTCAGTATCACTGTCACTCACTCAGTATCACTGTCACTCACTCAGTATCACTGTCACTCACTCAGTATCACTCACTGTCACACACTCAGTGTCACTGTCACTCACTCAGTATCGCTGTCACTCACTCAGTATTACTGTCACTCACTTGGTATCACTGTCACTCACTCAGAATCGCTGTCACTCACTCAGTATCACTGTCACACACTCAGTATCACTGTCACACTCTCAGTATCACTGTCACTCACTCAGTATCACTGTCACTCATTCAGTATCACTGTCACGCAGTCAGTACCACTGTCACTCACTCAGTATTACTGTCACTCTCTCAGTATCACTTTCTCTCACTCAGTATCACTGTCACTCACTCAGTATCACTGTCACTCACCCAGTATCAGTCGCTCACTCAGTATCGTTGACACTCACTCAGTATAACTGTCACTCACTCAGTATCACTGTCACTCACTCAGTACCACTGTCACTCACTCAGTATCACTGTCACTCACTCAGTATCACTGTCACTCACCCGCTATCACTCGCTCACTCAGTATCGCTGTCACTCACTCAGTTTCGCTGTCACTCACTCATTATCGCTGTCACTCACTCAGTATCGCTGTCACTCACTCAGTATCACTGTCACTCACTTAGTCTCACTGTCACTCACTCCGTATCACTGTCACTCACTCAGTATCACTGTCACTCACTCAATATCAGTGTCACTCACTCAGTATCACTCACGCAGTATCGCTGTCACTCACTCAGTATCGCTGTCACTCACCCAGTATCACTGTCACTCACGCAGTATCGCTGTCGCTCACTCACTGTCACTCACTCAGTATCACTATCACTCACTCACTGTCACTCATTCACTGTCACTCACTCAGTATCACTGTCACTCACTATCACTGTCACTCACTCAGTGTCACTCACTCACTCAGTCTCACTGTCACTCACTCAATATCACTGTCAATAACTCACTGTCACTCACTCAGTATAACTGTCACTCACTCAGTATCACTCTCGCACTCATTATCACTGTCTCTCACTCAGTATTACTGTCACTCAGTCAGTATCACTGTCACTCACCCAGTATCACTGTCACTCACTCAGTACCACTGTCACTCATTCAGTATCACTGACACTCACTCAGTATCGCTCGCTCACTCAGTATCACTGACACTCATTCAGTATCACTGTCACCCACTCAGTATCACTGTCACTCACTCAGTATCACTGTCACTCAGTCAGTGTCACTGTCACTCACTCAGTATCACTTTAAATCACTCAGTATCACTGTCACTCACTCAGTATCACTGTCACTCACTTAGTATCGCTGTCACTCACTGAGTATCGCTGTCACTCACTCAGTATCACTGTCACTCACTCAGTATCACTGTCACTCACTCAGTATCACTCACTGTCACTCACTCAGTATCACTGTCACTCACTCAGTATCGCTGTCACTCACTCAGTATTACTGTCACTCACTCGGTATCACTGTCACTCACTCAGAATCGCTGTCACTCACTCAGTATCACTGTCACACACTCAGTATCACTGTCACACTCTCAGTATCACTGTCACTCACTCAGTATCACTGTCACTCATTCAGTATCACTGTCACTCACTCAGTACCACTGTCACTCATTCAGTATCACTGACACTCAGTATCGCTTGCTCACTCAGTATCACTGTCACTCATTCAATATCACTGTCACCCACTCAGTATCACTGTCACTCACTCAGTATCACTGTCATTCAGTCAGTATCACTGTCACTCACTCAGTATCACTGTCACTCTCTCAGTATCACTGTCACTCAGTATCACTGTCACTCACTCAGTATCACTGTCACTCACTCAGTATCACTGTCACTCACTCAGTATCGCTGTCACTCACTCAGTATTACTGTCACTCACTCAGTATCACTGTCACTCTCCCAGTATCACTGTCACTCACTCAGTGTCACTGTCACTCAGTATCACTGTCACTCACTCAGTACCACTGTCACTCAATCAGTATCACTCTCACTCACTCAGTATCACTGTCACTCACTTAGTATCGCTGTCACTCACTCGGTATCGCTGTCACTCACTCAGTATCACTGTCACTCACTCAGTATCACTGTCACTCACTAAGTATCACTCACTGTCACTCACTCAGTATCACTGTCACTCACTCAGTATCACTGTCACTCACTCAGTATCTCTGTCACTCACTCAGTATCGCTGTAACTCACTCAGCACCACTCTCACTCAATCGGTATCACTCTCACTCATTCGGTATCACTGTCACTCACTCATTATCGCTGTCACTCACTCAGTATCGCTGTCACTCACTCAGTATCGCTGTCACTCACTCAGTATCACTGTCACCCACTTAGTATCACTGTCACTCACTCAGTATCACTGTCACTCACTCAGTATCACTCACGCAGTATCGCTGTCACTCACTCAGTATCGCTGTCACTCACCCAGTATCACTGTCACTCACTCAGTATCGCTGTCGCTCACTCACTGTCACTCACTCAGTTTCACTATCACTCACTCACTGTCACTCATTCACTGTCACTCACTCAGTATAACTGTCACTCACTCAGTATCACTCTCGCACTCATTATCACTGTCTCTCACTCAGTATTACTGTCACTCAGTCAGTATCACTGTCACTCACCCAGTATCACTGTCACTCACTCAGTATCACTGTCACTCAGTCAGTGTCACTGTCACTCACTCAGTATCACTTTCAATCACTCAGTATCACTGTCACACACTCAGTTTCACTGTCACACTCTCAGTATCACTGTCACTCACTCAGTATCACTGTCACTCATTCAGTAACACTGTCACTCACTCAGTACCACTGTCACTCATTCAGTATCACTGACACTCAGTGTCGCTTGCTCACTCAGTATCACTGTCACTCATTCAATATCACTGTCACCCACTCAGTATCACTGTCACTCACTCAGTATCACTGTCATTCAGTCAGTATCACTGTCACTCACTCAGTATCACTGTCACTCTCTCAGTATCACTGTCACTCAGTATCACTGTCACTCACTCAGTATCACTGTCACTCACTCAGTATCACTGTCACTCACTCAGTATCGCTGTCACTCACTCAGTATTACTGTCACTCACTCAGTATCACTGTCACTCACTCAGTATCACTCACGCAGTATCGCTGTCACTCACTCAGTATCGCTGTCACTCACCCAGTATCCCTGTCACTCACTCAGTATCGCTGTCACTCACTCAGTATCGCTGTAACTCACTCAGTACCACTCTCACTCAATCGGTATCACTCTCACTCATTCGGTATCACTGTCACTCACTCATTATCGCTGTCACTCACTCAGTATCGCTGTCACTCACTCAGTATCACTGTCACTCACTCAGTATCACTCACGCAGTATCGCTGTCACTCACTCAGTATCGCTGTCACTCACCCAGTATCCCTGTCACTCACTCAGTATCGCTGTCGCTCACTCACTGTCACTCACTCAGTTTCACTATCACTCACTCACTGTCACTCATTCACTGTCACTCACTCATTATCACTGTCACTCACTCAGTATCACTGTCACTCACTCAGTATCAATCTCTCACTCATTATCACTGTCTCCCACTCAGTATTACTGTCACTCACTCAGTACCACTGTCACTCACCCAGTATCACTGACACTCACTCAGTATCGCTCGCTCACTCAGTATCACTGTCACTCATTCAGTATCACTGTCACCCACTCCGTATCACTGTCACTCACTCAGTTTCACTGTCACTCACTCAGTATCACTGTCACTCACTCAGTATCACTTTCAATCACTCAGTATCACTGTCACTCTCTCAGTATCATTGTCACTCACTCAGTACCACTGTCACTCAATCAGTATCACTGTCACTCACTCAGTATCACTGTCACTCACTTAGTATCGCTGTCACTCATTCAGTATCGCTGTAACTCACTCAGTATCACTGTCACACACTCAGTATCACTGTCACTCACTCAGTATCACTCACTGTCACTCACTCAGTATCACTGTCACTCACTCAGTATCGCTGTCACTCACTCAGTATTACTGTCACTCACTCGGTATCACTGTCACTCACTCAGAATCGCTGTCACTCACTCAGTATCACTGTCACACACTCAGTATCACTGTCACACTCTCAGTATCACTGTCACTCACTCAGTATCACTGTCACTCATTCAGTATCACTGTCACTCACCCAGTACCACTGTCACTAATTCAGTATCACTGACACTCAGTATCGCTTGCTAACTCAGTATCACTGTCACTCATTCAGTATCACTGTCACCCACTCAGTATCACTGTCACTCACTCAGTATCACTGTCACTCACTCAGTATCACTGTCATTCAGTCAGTATCACTGCCACTCATTCAGTATCACTTTCACTCACTCAGTATCACTGTCACTCTCTCAGTATCACTGTCACTCAGTATCACTGTCACTCACTCAGTACCACTGTCACTCAATCAGTATCACTCTCACTCACTCAGTATCACTGTCACTCACTTAGTTTCGCTGTCACTCACTCGGTATCGCTGTCACTCACTCAGTTTCACTCATTGTCACTCACTCAGTATCATTGTCACTTACTCAGTATCATTGTCACTCACTCAATATCACTGTCACTCACTCAGCATCGCTGTCACTCACTCAGTATAACTGCCACTCACTCTGTATCACTGTCACTCACTCAGTATAACTGTCACTCACTCAGTATCACTGTCACTCACTCAGTATCACTGTCACTCACTCGGAATCACTCTCACTCATTCGGTATCACTGTCACTCACTCAGAATCAGTGTCACTCATTCAGTATCATTTTCACTCACTCAGTCTCACTATCACTCACTCAGTATCGCTGTCACTCACTCAGTATCGCTGTCACTCACTCAGTATTACTGTCACTCACTCAGTATCACTGTCATTCACTCAGTATCGTTGTCACTCACTCAGTATACTGTCACTCACTCGGTATCACTGTCACACGCTCAATATCGACGTCACTCACTCAGTATCACTGTCACTCACTCAGTATCACTCTCACTCACTCAGTATCACTGTCACTCACTCAGTATCACTGGCACTCACTCAATATCACTGTCACTCACTCAGTATCCCTGTCACTCACTCAGTATCACTCACTTGCACTCAATCAGTAGCACTGTCACTCACTCGGTATCACTCTCACTCATTCGGTATCACTGTTACTCACTCAGAATCAGTGTCACTCACTCTGTATCACTGTCACTCACTCGGAATCACTCTCACTCATTCGGTATCACTGTCACTCACTCAGTATCGCTGTCACTCACTCAGTATCACTGTCACTCACTCAGTATCACTGTCACTCTCTCAGTAGCGCTCTCAATCACTCAGTATCACTATCACTCACTCAGTATCACTGTCACTCACTCAGTATCACTGTCACTCACTCAGAATCACTGTCACTCACTCAGTATCAGTCTCACTCACTCAGTATCATTGTCACTCACTCAGTATCATTTTCACTCACTCAGTATCACTGTCACTCACTCGGTGTCACTCTCACTCATTCCGCATCACTGTCTCACACTCAGTATCACTGTCACTCACGCAGTATCGAAGTCACTCACTCAAAATCACTGTCACTCACTCAGTATCACTTTCACTCACTCGGTATCACTGTCATTCACTCATTATCCTTGTCACTCACTCAGTACCCCTGTCACTAACTCAGTATCGCTCACTGGCACTCACTCAGTATCACTTTCACTCACTCAGTATCGCTGTCACTCACTCAGTATCACTGTCACTCACTCAGTATCACTGTCACTCTCTCAGTAGCGCTCTCAATCACTCAGTATCACTATCACTCACTCAGTATCACTATCACTCACTCAGAATCACTGTCACTCACTCAGTATCAATCTCACTCACTCAGTATCATTGTCACTCACTCAGTATCATTTTCACTCACTCAGTATCACTGTCACTCACTCGGTGTCACTCTCACTCATTCCGCATCACTGTCTCACACTCAGTATCACTGTCACTCACGCAGTGTCGAAGTCACTCACTCAAAATCACTGTCACTCACTCAGTATCACTTTCACTCACTCGGTATGACTGTCATTCACTCATTATCCTTGTCACTCACTCAGTATCCCTGTCACTAACTCAGTATCGCTCACTGGCACTCACTCAGTATCACTTTCACTCACTCAGTATCGCTGTCACTCACTCAGTATCACTCTCACTCACTCGGTATCACACTCACTAATTATGAATCACTATCCCTCACTCAGTATCACTGTCACTCACTCGGTATCACTCTCACTCGTTCGGTATCACTGTCACTCACTCAGTATTACTCTCACTCACTCAGTATCATTGTCACTTACTCAGTATGACTGTCACTCACTCAGTATCACTTTCACTCACTCAGTTTCACTGTCATTCACTCAGTATCCCTGTCACTCACTCAGTATCCCTGTCACTAACTCAGTATCACTCACTGGCACTCACTCAGTATCACTGTCATTCACTCAGTATCCCTGACCTTCACTCAGTATCCCAGTCACAAACTCAGTATCACTCACTGGCACTCACTCAGTATTACTGTCACTCACTCAGTATCGCTGTCACTCACTCAGTATCACTCTCACTCACTCGGTATCACTCTCACTAATTATGTATCACAATCACTCACTCAGAATCACTGTCACTCACTCGGTAGCACTCTCACTCGTTCGGCATCACTGTCACTCACTCAGTATCATTGTCACTTACTCAGTATCACTGTCACTCACTCAGTATCACTGTCACTCACTCAGTATCGCTGTCACTGATTCAGTATCACAGTCACTCACTCAGTATCACTGTCACTCACTCAGTATCGCTGTCACTCACTCAGTATCGCTTTTACTCTCCCAGTATCAATTTTACTCACTCAGTAACACTGTCACTCACTCAGCTTCACTGTCACTCACTCAGTATCACTCACTCAGTATCGCTGTCACTCACTCAGTATCACTGTCACTCACTCAGTATCACTGACACTCACTCAGTATCACTGTCACTCACTCAGTATCACTGTCACTCACCCAGTATCAGTCGCTCACTCAGTATCGCTGACACTCACTCAGTTTACTGTTACTCACTCAGTATCACTGTCACTCACTCAGTACCACTGTCACTCACTCAGTATCACTGTCACTCACTCAGTATCACTGTCACTCACTCAGTATCACTGACACTGACTCAGTATCACTCTCACTCTCTCAGTATCGCTGTCACTCACTCAGTATCACTGTCACTCACTCAGTATCACTGTCACTCACACAGTATCACTCACTGTCACTTACTCAGTATCACTGTCACTCACTCAGTATCACTGTCACTCACTCTGTCTCACTGTCACTCACTCAGTGTCACTCATTGTCACTCACTCAGTATCACTGTCACTCACTCAGTATCGCTGTCACTCACTCAGTATTACTGTCACTCACTCAGTATTACTGTCACTCACTCGGTATCACTGTCACTCACTCAGTCTCACTGTCACTCACTCATTTTCACTCATTGTCACTCACTCAGTATCATTGTCACTCACTCAGTATCATTGTCACTCACTCAGTATCACTGTCACTCACTCAGTATCGCTGTCACTCACTCAGTATAACTGTCACTCACTCAATATCAGTGTAACTCACTCAGTATCACTGTCACTCACTCAGTATCAATGTCACTCACTCAGTATCACTCACTGTCACTCAATCAGTATCGCTGTCACTCACTCAGTATAACTGTCACTCACTCAATATCAGTGTAACTCACTCAGTATTACTGTAACTCACTCGGTATCACTGTCACTCACTCAATATCGACGTCAGTCACTCAGTATCACTGTCACTCACTCAGTATCACTGTCACTCACTCAGTATCACTGTCACTCACTCAGTATCCCTGTCACTCACTCAGTATCACTCACTGGCACTCACTCAGTATCACTGTCACTCACTCGGTATCACTCTCACTCATTCGGTATCACTCTCACTCACTCAGAATCAGTGTCACTCACTCAGTATCACTGTCACTCACTCGGTATCACTCTCACTCATTCGGTATCACTGTCACTCACTCAGTATCGCTGTCACTCACTCAGTATCACTGTTACTCACTCAGTATAACTGTCACTCACTCAGTATTCCTCTCACTCACTCAGTATCACTGTCACTCACTCAGTATCACTGTCACTCACTCAGTATCCCTGTCACTCACTCAGTATCGCTGTCACTCACTCAGTATCACTGTCACTCACTCAGTATCACTGTCACTCTCTCAGTAGCGCTCCCACTCACTCAGTAGCACTGTCGCTCACTCAGTATCACTGTCACTCTCTCAGTAGCGCTCTCACTCACTCATTATCACTGTCACTCACTCAGTATCACTCACTGTCACTCAATCAGTATCACTGTCACTCACTCAGTAACGCTGTCACTCACTCAGTATTACTGTCACTCACTCGGTATCACTGTCACTCACTCATTATCACTCTCACTCAATCGGTATCACTCTCACTCATTCGGTATCACTGTCACTCACTCAGAATCAGTGTCACTCACTAAGTATCACTGTCACTCACTCGGTATCACTCTCACTCGTTCGGTAGCACTGTCACTCACTCAGTATCATTGTCACTCACTCAGTATCATTTTCACTTACTCAGTATCACTGTCACTCACTCGGAATCACTCTCACTCATTCCGTATCACTTTCTCACACTCAGTATCACTCTCACTCACTCAGTATCACTGTCACTCACTCGGTATCACTCACTGGCACTCACTCAGTTACACTGTCACTCACTCAGTTTCGCTGTCACTCACTTTGTATCACTCTCACTCACTCGGTATCACTCTCACTCATTCGGTATCACTGTCACTGACTCAGAATCACTGTCACTCACTCAGTATCACTGTCACTCACTCGGTATCACTCTCACTTGTTCGGTATCACTGTCACTCACTCAGTATCACTGTCACTCACTCAGTATCACTGTCACTCACTCAGTATCACTCACTGTCACTCAATCAGTATCACTGTCACTCACTCAGTAATGCTGTCACTCACTCAGTATTACTGTCACTCACTCGGTATCACTGTCACTCAATCAGTATCGCTGTCACTCACTCAGTATCACTGTCACTCACTCAGTATCACTGTCACTCACTCAGTATCACTCACTGTCACTCAATCAGTATCACTGTCACTCACTCAGTAATGCTGTCACTCACTCAGTATTACTGTCACTCACTCGGTATCACTGTCACTCAATCAGTATCACTGGCACTCACTCAGTATCACTCTCACTCAATCGGTATCATTCTAACTCATTCGGTATCACTGTCACTCACTCAGTATCACTCTCACTCACTCGGTATCACTCTCACTCTTTCGGTATCAGTGTCAATCACTCAGTATCAGTCTCACTCACTCAGTATCATTGTCACTCACTCAGTATCATTGTCACTCACTCAGTATCATTGTCACTCACTCAGTATCACTGTCACTCACTCAGTATCACTGTCACTCACTCAGCATCGCTGTCACTCACTCAGTATTACTGTCACTCACTCGGTATCACTGTCACTCGCTCAATATCGACGTCAGTCACTCAGTATCACTGTCACTCACTCAGTATCACTGTCACTCACTCAGTATCACTGTCACTCACTCAGTATCCCTGTCACTCACTCAGTATCACTCACTGGCACTCACTCAGTATCACTGTCATTCACTCGGTATCACTCTCACTCATTCGGTATCACTCTCACTCACTCAGTATTGCTGTCACTCACTCAGTATCACCGTCACTCACTCAGTATAACTGTCACTCACTCAGTATTACTCTCACTCACTCAGTATCATTGTCACTTACTCAGTATCACTGTCACTTACTCAGTATCACTGTCACTCACTCAGTATCGGTGTCACTCACTCAGTATCACTGTCACTCACTCAGTATCACTGTCACTCTCTCAGTAGCGCTCCCACTCACTCAGTAGCACTGTCGCTCACTCAGTATCACTGTCACTCTCTCAGTAGCGCTCCCACTCACTCAGTAGCACTGTCACTCACTCAGTATAACTATCACTCACTCAGTATTACTCTCACTCACTCAGTATCATTGTCACTTACTCAGTATCACTGTCACTTACTCAGTATCACTGTCACTCACTCAGTATCGGTGTCACTCACTCAGTATCACTGTCACTCACTCATTATCACTGTCACTCACTCAGTATCACTCACTGTCACTCAATCAGTATCACTGTCACTCACTCAGGAACGCTGTCACTCACTCAGTATTACTGTCACTCACTCGGTATCACTGTCACTCACTCATTATCACTCTCACTCAATCGGTATCACTCTCACTCATTCGGTATCACTGTCACTCACTCAGAATCAGTGTCACTCACTCAGAATCACTGTCACTCACTCGGTATCACTCTTACTCATTCGGTATCACTGTCACTCACTCAGAATCAGTGTCACTCACTAAATATCACTGTCGCTCACTCGGTATCACTCTCACTCATTCGGTAGCACTGTCACTCACTCAGTATCATTGTGACTCACTCAGTATCATTTTCACTCACTCAGTATCACTGTCACTCAATCGGAATCACTCTCACTCATTCCGTATCACTTTCTCACACTCAGTATCACTGTCACTCACTCAGTATCACTGTCACTCACTCGTTATCACTCACTGGCGCTCACTCAGTATCACTGTCACTCACTCAGTATCGCTGTCACTCACTTTGTATCACTCTCAATCACTTGGTATCACTCTCACTCATTCGGTATCACTGTTACTGACTCAGAATCACTGTCACTCACTCAGTATCACTGTCACTCACTCGGTATCACTCTCACTCGTTCGGTATCACTGTCACTCACTCAGTATCAGACTCACTCACTCAGTATCATTGTCACTAACTCAGTATCATTTTCACTCCCTCAGTATCACTGTCACTCACTCGGTATCACTCTCACTCATTCCGCATCACTGTCTCACACTCAGTATCTCTGTCACTCACTCAGTATCGAAGTCACTCACTCAAAATCACTGTCACTCACTCAGTATCACTGTCACTCACTCAGTATCACTGTCATTCACTCAGTATCCCTGTCACTCACTCAGTATCACTGTCACTCACTCAGTATCACTGTCACTCACTCAGTATCACTGTCACTCACTCAGTATCACTATCACTCACTCAGTATCACTGTCACTCATTCAGTGTCCCTGTCACTAACTCAGTATCACTCACTGGCACTCAGTGAGTATCACTGTCACTCACTCAGTATCGCTGTCACTCACTCAGTATCACTCTCACTCACTCGGTATCACTCTCACTAATTATGTATCACTATCACTCACTCAGAGTCACTTTCACTCACTCAGTATCACTGTCACCCACTCCGTATCACTCTCACTCGTTCGGTGTCACTGTCACTCACTCAGTATTACTCTCACTCACTCAGAATCATTGACACTTACTCAGTATCACTGTCGCTCACTCAGTATCACTGTCACTCACTCAGTATCGCTGTCACTGACTCAGTATCACTGTCACTCACTCATATCACTATCACTCACTCAGTATCATTCACTGTCACTCACTCAGTATCACTGTCACTCACTCAGTATCGCTGTCACTCACTCAGTATCGCTTTCACTCACCCAGTATCACTTTTACTCACTCAGTATCACTGTCACTCACTCAGCATCACTGTCACTCACTCAGTATCACTGTCACTCAGTATCACTGCCACTCAGTATCACTGCCACTCAGTATCAGTGTCACTCAGTATCACTGTCACTCACTCGGTATCACTTTCACTCACTCGGTATCACTCTCACTCACTCACTATCATTGTCACTCACACAGTATCACTGTCACTCACTCAGTATCACTGTCACTCACTCAGTGTCTCTCTCACTCAGTATCACTGTCACTCACTCAGTATCACTATTACTCACTCTCTGTCACTCACTCAGTCTCACTGGCATTCACTCGGTATCACTGTCACTCACTCAGTATCACTTTCACTCTCACAGTATCACTCTCACTCACTCAGTATCACTGTCACTCACTCAGTATCACTCACTGTCACTCACTCAGTTTCACTGTCACTCACTCAGTATCACTCTCACTCAGTATCACTGTCACTCACTCAGTATCATTATCACTCACTCTCTGTCACTCACTCAGTCTCACTGTCATTCACTCGGTATCACTTTCACTCACTCAGTATCACTGTTACCCTCACAGTATCACTCTCACTCACTCAGCATCACTGTCCCTCACTCAGTGTCGCTGTCACTCACTCACTGTCACTCGCTCATATCACTGTCACTCACTCAATATCACTATCACTCACTCAGTATTACTGTCACTCAATCACTGTCTCTCACTCAGTACCAGTGTCACTCACTCAGTATCACTGTCACACACACAGTAACACTGTCACTCACACAGTATCAGTGTCACTCAGTATCACTGTCACTAAGTATCACTGTCACTCAGTATCACTGTCACTCAGTATCACTGTCACTCAATCGGTATGACTGTCACTCACTCCGTATCTCTATCACTCACTCACTGTTACTCACTCAGTATCACTCACTCACTCAGTATAACTGTCACTCACTCAGTATCATGTCACTCAATCAGTATCACTGTCACTCACTCAGTATCACTGTTACTCACTCAATATCACTGTCACTCACTCAGCATCACAGTCCCTCACTCAGCGTCACTGTCCCTCATTCTGTGTCACTGTCACTCAGTATCACTTTCACTCACTCAGTATCACTGTCACTCACTCAGTATCACTGTCGCTCACTCAGCATCACTGTCCCTCACTCAGCATCACTGTCACTCACTCAGTATCACTGTCACTCACTCAGTATCACTGACACTCACTCAGTATCACTCCCTGTCACTCACTCAGTATCACTGTCACTCACTCAGTATCGCTGTCACTCACTCAGTATCACTCTCACTCAGTATCACTGTCACTCACTCAGTATCGCTGCCACTCACCCAGTATCTGTCACTCACTCAGTATCACTGTCACTCACTCAGTATCACTGTCACTCACTCAGTATCACTCTCACTCACTCAGTATCACTGTCACTCACTCGGTATCACTGTCACTCACTCGGTATCAGTCTCTCTCACTCAGTATCACTGTCACTCACACAGTATCACTATCACTCACACAGTATCACTGTCACTCAGGATCACTGCCACTCAGTATCACTGTCACTCAGTATCACTGTCACTCACTCGGTATCACTGTCACTCACTCGGTATCAGTCTCACTCACTCACTATCACTGTCACTCACACAGTATCACTGTCACACACTCAGTATCACTGTCACTTACTCAGTATCACTCTCACTCAGTATCACTGTCACTCACTCAGTATCACTATCACTCACTCTCTGTCACTCACTCAGTCTCACTGTCATTCACTCGGTATCACTGTCACTCTCGCAGTGTCACTCTCACTCACTCAGTATCACTGTCACTCATTCAGTATCACTCACTGTCGTTCACTCAGTTTCACTGTCACTCACTCAGTATCACTGTCACTCTCACAGTATCACATTTACTCACTCACTATCACTGTCACTCACACAGTATCACGGTCACTCACTCAGTATCACTGTCACTCACTCAGTATCACTCTAACTCAGTATCACTGTCACTCACTCAGTTTCACTGTCACTCACTCAGTATCACTGTCACTCACTCAGTATCACTGCCACACACTCAGTATCACTGTCATTGACTAGGTATCACTGTCACTCACTCGGTATCACTTTCACTCACACAGTATAACTGACACTCATTCAGTATCACTGTAACTCATAGTTTCACTGTCATTCACTCAGTATCGCTGTCACTCACTCAGTATCGCTGTCACTCACTCAGTATCACTCTCACTCACTCAGTATCACTGTCACTCTCTCAGCATCACTCTCACTCAGTATCACTGTCACTCACTCAGTATCACTCACTGTCACTAACTCAGTTTCACTGTCACTCACTCAGTATCACTGTCACTCACTCAGTATCACTGCCACACACTCAGTATCACTGTCATTGACTCAGTATCACTGTCACTCACTCGGTATCACTTTCAGTCACACAGTATAACTGACACTCACTCAGTATCACTGTAACTCATAGTTTCACTGTCACTCACTCAGTATCGCTGTCACTCACTCAGTATTGCTGTCACTCACTCAGTATCACTCTCACTCACTCAGTATCACTGTCACTCTCTCAGCATCACTCTCACTCAGTATCACTGTCACTCACTCAGTATCACTCACTGTCACTCACTCAGTTTCACTGTCACTCACTCAGTATCACTGTCACTAACACAGTATCGCCGTCACTCATTCAGGATCACTGTCACTCACTAAGTATCACTCACTCACTCAGTATAACTGTCACTCACTCAGTATCACTCACTCTCTCAGTATCACTCTCACTCACTCAGTATCACTGTCACTCACTGAGTATCATTGTCGCTCACTCAGCATCACTGTCCCTCACTCAGTGTCGCTGTCACTCACTCACTGTCACTCGCTCAGTATCACTGTCACTCACTCAGCATCACAGTCCCTCACTCAATGTCGCTTTCACTCACTCACTGTCACTCGCTCAGTATCACTGTTACTCACTCAGTATCACTGTCACTCACTCAGTATCACTGCCGCTCACTCAGCATCACTGTCCCTCACTCAGTATCACTGTCACTCACTCAGTACCACTGTCACTCACTCAGTATCACTGTCACTCACTCAGTATCACTCTCACTCACTCAGTATTACTGTCACTCAATCACTGTCTCTCACTCAGTATCACTGTTACTCACTCAGTATCACTGTCACTCACTCAGTATCACTGCCGCTCACTCAGCATCACTGTCCCTCACTCAGTATCACTGTCCCTCACTCAGTATCACTCTCACTCACTCAGTATCACTCTCACTCACTCAGTATCACTGTCGCTCACTCAGCATCACTGTCCCTCACTCAGTGTCGCTGTCACTCACTCACTGTCACTCGCTCAGTATCACTGTCACTCACTCAGTATCACTATCACTCACTCAGTATTACTGTCACTCAATCACTGTCTCTCGCTCAGTATCACTGTTACTCACTCAGTATCACTGTCACTCACTCAGTATCACTGCCGCTCACTCAGCATCACTGTCCCTCACTCAGTATCACTGTCACTCACTCAGTATCACTGTCACTCACTCAGTATCACTGTCACTCACTCGGTATCACTCACTGGCGCTCACTCAGTATCACTGTCACTCACTCAGTATCGCTGTCACTCACTTTGTATCACTCTCAATCACTTGGTATCACTCTCACTCATTCGGTATCACTGTTACTGACTCAGAATCACTGTCACTCACTCAGTATCACTGTCACTCACTCGGTATCACTCTCACTCGTTCGGTATCACTGTCACTCACTCAGTATCAGACTCACTCACTCAGTATCATTGTCACTAACTCAGTATCATTTTCACTCCCTCAGTATCACTATCACTCACTCGGTATCACTCTCACTCATTCCGCATCACTGTCTCACACTCAGTATCTCTGTCACTCACTCAGTATCGAAGTCACTCACTCAAAATCACTGTCACTCACTCAGTATCACTGTCACTCACTCAGTATCACTGTCATTCACTCAGTATCCCTGTCACTCACTCAGTATCACTGTCACTCACTCAGTATCACTGTCACTCACTCAGTATCACTGTCACTCACTCAGTATCACTATCACTCACTCAGTATCACTGTCACTCATTCAGTGTCCCTGTCACTAACTCAGTATCACTCACTGGCACTCAGTGAGTATCACTGTCACTCACTCAGTATCGCTGTCACTCACTCAGTATCACTCTCACTCACTCGGTATCACTCTCACTAATTATGTATCACTATCACTCACTCAGAGTCACTTTCACTCACTCAGTATCACTGTCACCCACTCCGTATCACTCTCACTCGTTCGGTGTCACTGTCACTCACTCAGTATTACTCTCACTCACTCAGAATCATTGACACTTACTCAGTATCACTGTCGCTCACTCAGTATCACTGTCACTCACTCAGTATCGCTGTCACTGACTCAGTATCACTGTCACTCACTCATATCACTATCACTCACTCAGTATCATTCACTGTCACTCACTCAGTATCACTGTCACTCACTCAGTATCGCTGTCACTCACTCAGTATCGCTTTCACTCACCCAGTATCACTTTTACTCACTCAGTATCACTGTCACTCACTCAGCATCACTGTCACTCACTCAGTATCACTGTCACTCAGTATCACTGCCACTCAGTATCACTGCCACTCAGTATCAGTGTCACTCAGTATCACTGTCACTCACTCGGTATCACTTTCACACACTCGGTATCACTCTCACTCACTCACTATCATTGTCACTCACACAGTATCACTGTCACTCACTCAGTATCACTGTCACTCACTCAGTGTCTCTCTCACTCAGTATCACTGTCACTCACTCAGTATCACTATTACTCACTCTCTGTCACTCACTCAGTCTCACTGGCATTCACTCGGTATCACTGTCACTCACTCAGTATCACTTTCACTCTCACAGTATCACTCTCACTCACTCAGTATCACTGTCACTCACTCAGTATCACTCACTGTCACTCACTCAGTTTCACTGTCACTCACTCAGTATCACTCTCACTCAGTATCACTGTCACTCACTCAGTATCATTATCACTCACTCTCTGTCACTCACTCAGTCTCACTGTCATTCACTCGGTATCACTTTCACTCACTCAGTATCACTGTTACCCTCACAGTATCACTCTCACTCACTCAGCATCACTGTCCCTCACTCAGTGTCGCTGTCACTCACTCACTGTCACTCGCTCATATCACTGTCACTCACTCAATATCACTATCACTCACTCAGTATTACTGTCACTCAATCACTGTCTCTCACTCAGTACCAGTGTCACTCACTCAGTATCACTGTCACACACACAGTAACACTGTCACTCACACAGTATCACTGTCACTCAGTATCACTGTCACTAAGTATCACTGTCACTCAGTATCACTGTCACTCAGTATCACTGTCACTCAATCGGTATGACTGTCACTCACTCCGTATCGCTGTCACTCACTCACGGTTACTCACTCAGTATCACTCACTCACTCAGTATAACTGTCACTCACTCAGTATCATGTCACTCAATCAGTATCACTGTCACTCACTCAGTATCACTGTTACTCACTCAATATCACTGTCACTCACTCAGCATCACAGTCCCTCACTCAGCGTCACTGTCCCTCATTCTGTGTCACTGTCACTCAGTATCACTTTCACTCACTCAGTATCACTGTCACTCACTCAGTATCACTGTCGCTCACTCAGCATCACTGTCCCTCACTCAGCATCACTGTCACTCACTCAGTATCACTGTCACTCACTCAGTATCACTGACACTCACTCAGTATCACTCCCTGTCACTCACTCAGTATCACTGTCACTCACTCAGTATCGCTGTCACTCACTCAGTATCACTCTCACTCAGTATCACTGTCACTCACTCAGTATCGCTGCCACTCACCCAGTATCTGTCACTCACTCAGTATCACTGTCACTCACTCAGTATCACTGTCACTCACTCAGTATCACTCTCACTCACTCAGTATCACTGTCACTCACTCGGTATCACTGTCACTCACTCGGTATCAGTCTCTCTCACTCAGTATCACTGTCACTCACACAGTATCACTATCACTCACACAGTATCACTGTCACTCAGGATCACTGCCACTCAGTATCACTGTCACTCAGTATCACTGTCACTCACTCGGTATCACTGTCACTCACTCGGTATCAGTCTCACTCACTCACTATCACTGTCACTCACACAGTATCACTGTCACACACTCAGTATCACTGTCACTCACTCAGTATCACTCTCACTCAGTATCACTGTCACTCACTCAGTATCACTATCACTCACTCTCTGTCACTCACTCAGTCTCACTGTCATTCACTCGGTATCACTGTCACTCACTCAGTATCACTTTCACTCTCGCAGTGTCACTCTCACTCACTCAGTATCACTGTCACTCATTCAGTATCACTCACTGTCGTTCACTCAGTTTCACTGTCACTCACTCAGTATCACTGTCACTCTCACAGTATCACATTTACTCACTCACTATCACTGTCACTCACACAGTATCACGGTCACTCACTCAGTATCACTGTCACTCACTCAGTATCACTCTAACTCAGTATCACTGTCACTCACTCAGTTTCACTGTCACTCACTCAGTATCACTGTCACTCACTCAGTATCACTGCCACACACTCAGTATCACTGTCATTGACTAGGTATCACTGTCACTCACTCGGTATCACTTTCACTCACACAGTATAACTGACACTCATTCAGTATCACTGTAACTCATAGTTTCACTGTCATTCACTCAGTATCGCTGTCACTCACTCAGTATCGCTGTCACTCACTCAGTATCACTCTCACTCACTCAGTATCACTGTCACTCTCTCAGCATCACTCTCACTCAGTATCACTGTCACTCACTCAGTATCACTCACTGTCACTAACTCAGTTTCACTGTCACTCACTCAGTATCACTGTCACTCACTCAGTATCACTGCCACACACTCAGTATCACTGTCATTGACTCAGTATCACTGTCACTCACTCGGTATCACTTTCAGTCACACAGTATAACTGACACTCACTCAGTATCACTGTAACTCATAGTTTCACTGTCACTCACTCAGTATCGCTGTCACTCACTCAGTATCGCTGTCACTCACTCAGTATCACTCTCACTCACTCAGTATCACTGTCACTCTCTCAGCATCACTCTCACTCAGTATCACTGTCACTCACTCAGTATCACTCACTGTCACTCACTCAGTTTCACTGTCACTCACTCAGTATCACTGTCACTAACACAGTATCGCCGTCACTCATTCAGGATCACTGTCACTCACTAAGTATCACTCACTCACTCAGTATAACTGTCACTCACTCAGTATCACTCACTCTCTCAGTATCACTCTCACTCACTCAGTATCACTGTCACTCACTGAGTATCATTGTCGCTCACTCAGCATCACTGTCCCTCACTCAGTGTCGCTGTCACTCACTCACTGTCACTCGCTCAGTATCACTGTCACTCACTCAGCATCACAGTCCCTCACTCAGTGTCGCTTTCACTCACTCACTGTCACTCGCTCAGTATCACTGTTACTCACTCAGTATCACTGTCACTCACTCAGTATCACTGCCGCTCACTCAGCATCACTGTCCCTCACTCAGTATCACTGTCACTCACTCAGTACCACTGTCACTCACTCAGTATCACTGTCACTCACTCAGTATCACTCTCACTCACTCAGTATTACTGTCACTCAATCACTGTCTCTCGCTCAGTATCACTGTTACTCACTCAGTATCACTGTCACTCACTCAGTATCACTGCCGCTCACTCAGCATCACTGTCCCTCACTCAGTATCACTGTCCCTCACTCAGTATCACTCTCACTCACTCAGTATCACTCTCACTCACTCAGTATCACTGTCGCTCACTCAGCATCACTGTCCCTCACTCAGTGTCGCTGTCACTCACTCACTGTCACTCGCTCAGTATCACTGTCACTCACTCAGTATCACTATCACTCACTCCGTATCGCTGTCACTCACTCACTGTCACTCACTCAGTATCACTCACTCACTCAGTATCACTGTCACTCACTCAGTATCACTGTCGCTCACTCGGTATCACTGACACTCACTCAGTATCACTCTCACTCACTCAGTATCACTGTCACTCACTCAATATCACTCTCACTCACTCAGCATCACTGTCCCTCACTCAGTATCACTGTTACTCACTCAGTACCACTGTCACTCACTCAGTATAACTGTCACTCACTCAGTATCACTGTCACTCACTCAGTATCACTGTCGCTCACTCAGTATCACTGTCGTTCACTCAGTATCACTGTCACTCACTCAGTATCACTCTCACTCACTCAGTATCACTGTCACTCGCTCAATATCACTCTCACTCACACAGTATCACTGTCACTCACACAGTATCACTATCACTCACACAGTATCACTGTCACTCAGTATCATTGTCACTCAGTATCACTGTCACTCAGTATCACTCTCACTCACTCGGGATCACTGTCACTCACTCGGTATCACTCTCACTCACTCAGTATCACTGCCACTCACACAGTATCACTGTCACTCAGTTTCACTGTCACTCAGTATCACTGTCACTCACTCGGTATGACTGTCACTCACTCCGCATCGCTGTCACTCACTCACTGTCACTCACTCAGTATCACTCACTCACTCAGTATCACTGTCACTCACTCAGTATCACTGTCGCTCACTCAGTATCACTGACACTCACTCAGTATTACTCTCACTCACTCAGTATCACTGTCACTCACTCAATATCACTCTCACTCACTAAGTATCACTGTCACTCATTCTTTATCACTCTCACTCACTGAGTATCACTGTCACTCACTCAGTATCATTGTCACTCAGTATCACTGTCACTCAGTATCACTGTCACTCACTTGGTATCACTGTCACTCACTCGGTATCACTCTCACTCACTCAGTATCACTGTCACTCACACAGTATCACTGTCACTCAGTATCAATGTCATTCAGTATCACTGTCACTCACTCGGTATGAGTGTCACTCACTCCGTATCGCTGTCACTCACTCACTATCACTCACTCAGTATCACTCACTCACCCTGTATCACTGTCACTCACTCAGTACCACTGTCACTCACTCAGTATCACTCTCACTCACTCAGTATCACTCTCACTCACTCGGTATGACTGTCACTCACTCCGTATCGCTGTCACTCACTCACCGTTACTCACTCAGTATCACTCACTCACTCAGTATCACTGTCACTCACTCAATATCCTTCTCACTCACAAAGTATCACTGTCACTCACTCTTTATCACTCTCACTCACTGAGTATCACTGTCCCTCACACAGTGTCACTGTCACTCAGTATTACTGTCACTCAGTATCACTGTCACTCACTCGGTATCACTGTCACTCACTCGGTATCACTGTCACTCACTCAGTATCACTGTCACTCACACAGTATCACTGTCACTCAGTACCACTGTCACTCAGTATCACTGTCACTCACTCGGTATGACTGTCACTCACTCCGTATCGCTGTCACTCACTCACTGTTACTCACTCAGTATCACTCACTCACTCAGTATCACTGTCACTCCCTCAGTATCATGTCACTCAATCAGTCTCTCTGTCACTCAGTACCACTGTCACTCAGTATCACTGTCACTCACTCGGTATGTCCGTCACTCACTCCGTATCACTGTCACTCACTCACTGTTACTCACTCAGTATCACTCACTCACTCAGTATCACTGTCACTCCCTCAGTATCATGTCACTCAATCAGTCTCACTGGCATTCACTCGGTATCACTGTCACTCACTCAGTATCACTGTCACTCTCACAGTATCACTGTCACTCACTCAGTATCACTGTCACTCAGTATCACTCACAGTCATTCACTCAGTTTCACTGTCACGCACTCAGTATCACTGTCACTCACTCAGTTTCACTGTCACTCACTCGGTATCACTTTCACTCACTCAGTATCACTGTTACCCTCACAGTATCACTCTCACTCACTCAGCATCACTGTCCCTCACTCAGTGTCGCTGTCACTCACTCACTGTCACTCGCTCATATCACTGTCACTCACTCAATATCACTATCACTCACTCAGTATTACTGTCACTCAATCACTGTCTCTCACTCAGTACCAGTGTCACTCACTCAGTATCACTGTCACACACACAGTAACACTGTCACTCACACAGTATCACTGTCACTCAGTATCACTGTCACTAAGTATCACTGTCACTCAGTATCACTGTCACTCAGTATCACTGTCACTCAATCGGTATGACTGTCACTCACTCCGTATCGCTGTCACTCACTCACGGTTACTCACTCAGTATCACTCACTCACTCAGTATAACTGTCACTCACTCAGTATCATGTCACTCAATCAGTATCACTGTCACTCACTCAGTATCACTGTTACTCACTCAATATCACTGTCACTCACTCAGCATCACAGTCCCTCACTCAGCGTCACTGTCCCTCATTCTGTGTCACTGTCACTCAGTATCACTTTCACTCACTCAGTATCACTGTCACTCACTCAGTATCACTGTCGCTCACTCAGCATCACTGTCCCTCACTCAGCATCACTGTCACTCACTCAGTATCACTGTCACTCACTCAGTATCACTGACACTCACTCAGTATCACTCCCTGTCACTCACTCAGTATCACTGTCACTCACTCAGTATCGCTGTCACTCACTCAGTATCACTCTCACTCAGTATCACTGTCACTCACTCAGTATCGCTGCCACTCACCCAGTATCTGTCACTCACTCAGTATCACTGTCACTCACTCAGTATCACTGTCACTCACTCAGTATCACTCTCACTCACTCAGTATCACTGTCACTCACTCGGTATCACTGTCACTCACTCGGTATCAGTCTCTCTCACTCAGTATCACTGTCACTCACACAGTATCACTATCACTCACACAGTATCACTGTCACTCAGGATCACTGCCACTCAGTATCACTGTCACTCAGTATCACTGTCACTCACTCGGTATCACTGTCACTCACTCGGTATCAGTCTCACTCACTCACTATCACTGTCACTCACACAGTATCACTGTCACACACTCAGTATCACTGTCACTCACTCAGTATCACTCTCACTCAGTATCACTGTCACTCACTCAGTATCACTATCACTCACTCTCTGTCACTCACTCAGTCTCACTGTCATTCACTCGGTATCACTGTCACTCACTCAGTATCACTTTCACTCTCGCAGTGTCACTCTCACTCACTCAGTATCACTGTCACTCATTCAGTATCACTCACTGTCGTTCACTCAGTTTCACTGTCACTCACTCAGTATCACTGTCACTCTCACAGTATCACATTTACTCACTCACTATCACTGTCACTCACACAGTATCACGGTCACTCACTCAGTATCACTGTCACTCACTCAGTATCACTCTAACTCAGTATCACTGTCACTCACTCAGTTTCACTGTCACTCACTCAGTATCACTGTCACTCACTCAGTATCACTGCCACACACTCAGTATCACTGTCATTGACTAGGTATCACTGTCACTCACTCGGTATCACTTTCACTCACACAGTATAACTGACACTCATTCAGTATCACTGTAACTCATAGTTTCACTGTCATTCACTCAGTATCGCTGTCACTCACTCAGTATCGCTGTCACTCACTCAGTATCACTCTCACTCACTCAGTATCACTGTCACTCTCTCAGCATCACTCTCACTCAGTATCACTGTCACTCACTCAGTATCACTCACTGTCACTAACTCAGTTTCACTGTCACTCACTCAGTATCACTGTCACTCACTCAGTATCACTGCCACACACTCAGTATCACTGTCATTGACTCAGTATCACTGTCACTCACTCGGTATCACTTTCAGTCACACAGTATAACTGACACTCACTCAGTATCACTGTAACTCATAGTTTCACTGTCACTCACTCAGTATCGCTGTCACTCACTCAGTATCGCTGTCACTCACTCAGTATCACTCTCACTCACTCAGTATCACTGTCACTCTCTCAGCATCACTCTCACTCAGTATCACTGTCACTCACTCAGTATCACTCACTGTCACTCACTCAGTTTCACTGTCACTCACTCAGTATCACTGTCACTAACACAGTATCGCCGTCACTCATTCAGGATCACTGTCACTCACTAAGTATCACTCACTCACTCAGTATAACTGTCACTCACTCAGTATCACTCACTCTCTCAGTATCACTCTCACTCACTCAGTATCACTGTCACTCACTGAGTATCATTGTCGCTCACTCAGCATCACTGTCCCTCACTCAGTGTCGCTGTCACTCACTCACTGTCACTCGCTCAGTATCACTGTCACTCACTCAGCATCACAGTCCCTCACTCAGTGTCGCTTTCACTCACTCACTGTCACTCGCTCAGTATCACTGTTACTCACTCAGTATCACTGTCACTCACTCAGTATCACTGCCGCTCACTCAGCATCACTGTCCCTCACTCAGTATCACTGTCACTCACTCAGTACCACTGTCACTCACTCAGTATCACTGTCACTCACTCAGTATCACTCTCACTCACTCAGTATTACTGTCACTCAATCACTGTCTCTCGCTCAGTATCACTGTTACTCACTCAGTATCACTGTCACTCACTCAGTATCACTGCCGCTCACTCAGCATCACTGTCCCTCACTCAGTATCACTGTCCCTCACTCAGTATCACTCTCACTCACTCAGTATCACTCTCACTCACTCAGTATCACTGTCGCTCACTCAGCATCACTGTCCCTCACTCAGTGTCGCTGTCACTCACTCACTGTCACTCGCTCAGTATCACTGTCACTCACTCAGTATCACTATCACTCACTCCGTATCGCTGTCACTCACTCACTGTCACTCACTCAGTATCACTCACTCACTCAGTATCACTGTCACTCACTCAGTATCACTGTCGCTCACTCGGTATCACTGACACTCACTCAGTATCACTCTCACTCACTCAGTATCACTGTCACTCACTCAATATCACTCTCACTCACTCAGCATCACTGTCCCTCACTCAGTATCACTGTTACTCACTCAGTACCACTGTCACTCACTCAGTATAACTGTCACTCACTCAGTATCACTGTCACTCACTCAGTATCACTGTCGCTCACTCAGTATCACTGTCGTTCACTCAGTATCACTGTCACTCACTCAGTATCACTCTCACTCACTCAGTATCACTGTCACTCGCTCAATATCACTCTCACTCACACAGTATCACTGTCACTCACACAGTATCACTATCACTCACACAGTATCACTGTCACTCAGTATCATTGTCACTCAGTATCACTGTCACTCAGTATCACTCTCACTCACTCGGGATCACTGTCACTCACTCGGTATCACTCTCACTCACTCAGTATCACTGCCACTCACACAGTATCACTGTCACTCAGTTTCACTGTCACTCAGTATCACTGTCACTCACTCGGTATGACTGTCACTCACTCCGCATCGCTGTCACTCACTCACTGTCACTCACTCAGTATCACTCACTCACTCAGTATCACTGTCACTCACTCAGTATCACTGTCGCTCACTCAGTATCACTGACACTCACTCAGTATTACTCTCACTCACTCAGTATCACTGTCACTCACTCAATATCACTCTCACTCACTAAGTATCACTGTCACTCATTCTTTATCACTCTCACTCACTGAGTATCACTGTCACTCACTCAGTATCATTGTCACTCAGTATCACTGTCACTCAGTATCACTGTCACTCACTTGGTATCACTGTCACTCACTCGGTATCACTCTCACTCACTCAGTATCACTGTCACTCACACAGTATCACTGTCACTCAGTATCAATGTCATTCAGTATCACTGTCACTCACTCGGTATGAGTGTCACTCACTCCGTATCGCTGTCACTCACTCACTATCACTCACTCAGTATCACTCACTCACCCTGTATCACTGTCACTCACTCAGTACCACTGTCACTCACTCAGTATCACTCTCACTCACTCAGTATCACTCTCACTCACTCGGTATGACTGTCACTCACTCCGTATCGCTGTCACTCACTCACCGTTACTCACTCAGTATCACTCACTCACTCAGTATCACTGTCACTCACTCAATATCCTTCTCACTCACAAAGTATCACTGTCACTCACTCTTTATCACTCTCACTCACTGAGTATCACTGTCCCTCACACAGTGTCACTGTCACTCAGTATTACTGTCACTCAGTATCACTGTCACTCACTCGGTATCACTGTCACTCACTCGGTATCACTGTCACTCACTCAGTATCACTGTCACTCACACAGTATCACTGTCACTCAGTACCACTGTCACTCAGTATCACTGTCACTCACTCGGTATGACTGTCACTCACTCCGTATCGCTGTCACTCACTCACTGTTACTCACTCAGTATCACTCACTCACTCAGTATCACTGTCACTCCCTCAGTATCATGTCACTCAATCAGTCTCTCTGTCACTCAGTACCACTGTCACTCAGTATCACTGTCACTCACTCGGTATGTCCGTCACTCACTCCGTATCACTGTCACTCACTCACTGTTACTCACTCAGTATCACTCACTCACTCAGTATCACTGTCACTCCCTCAGTATCATGTCACTCAATCAGTCTCACTGGCATTCACTCGGTATCACTGTCACTCACTCAGTATCACTGTCACTCTCACAGTATCACTGTCACTCACTCAGTATCACTGTCACTCAGTATCACTCACAGTCATTCACTCAGTTTCACTGTCACGCACTCAGTATCACTGTCACTCACTCAGTTTCACTGTCACTCACTCAGTATCACTGTCACTCACTCGGTATCACTGTAACTCATAGTTTCACTGTCACTCACATAGTATCGCTGTCACTCACTCAGTATCGCTGTCACTCACTCAGTATCACTGTTACTCACTCAGTATCACTGTCCCTCACTCAGTATCACTGCCGCTCACTCAGCATCACTGTCCCTCACTCAGTATCACTGTCACTCACTCAGTACCACTGTCACTCACTCAGTATCACTGTCACTCACTCAGTATCACTCTCACTCACTCAGTATCACTGTCACTCACTCAATATCACTCTCACTCACTCAGTATCACTGTCACTCACACAGTATCACTATCACTCACACAGTATCACTGTCACTCAGTATCATTGTCACTCAGTATCACTGTCACTCAGTATCACTGTCACTCACTCGGTATCACTGTCACTCACTCGGTATCACTCTCACTCACTCAGGAGCACTGTCACTCACACAGTATCACTGTCACTCAGTTTCACTGTCACTCAGTATCACTGTCACTCACTCGGTATGACTGTCACTCACTCCGTATCGCTGTCACTCACTCACTGTCACTCACTCAGTATCACTCACTCACTCAGTATCACTGTCACTCACTCAGTATCATGTCACTCAGTATCACTGTCACTCAGTATCACTGTCACTCACTCGGTATCACTGTCACTCACTCGGTATCACTCTCACTCACTCAGGAGCACTGTCACTCACACAGTATCACTGTCACTCAGTTTCACTGTCACTCAGTATCACTGTCACTCACTCGGTATGACTGTCACTCACTCCGTATCGCTGTCACTCACTCACTGTCATTCACTCGGTATCACTGTCACTCACTCAATATCACTCTCACTCACTCAGTATCACTGTCACTCACACAGTATCACTATCACTCACACAGTATCACTGTCACTCAGTATCATTGTCACTCAGTATCACTGTCACTCAGTATCACTCTCACTCACTCAGTATCACTGTCACTCACTGAGTATCATTGTCGCTCACTCAGCATCACTGTCCCTCACTCAGTGTCGCTGTCACTCACTCACTGTCACTCGCTCAGTATCACTGTCACTCACTCAGCATCACAGTCCCTCACTCAGTGTCGCTTTCACTCACTCACTGTCACTCGCTCAGTATCACTGTTACTCACTCAGTATCACTGTCACTCACTCAGTATCACTGCCGCTCACTCAGCATCACTGTCCCTCACTCAGTATCACTGTCACTCACTCAGTACCACTGTCACTCACTCAGTGTCACTGTCACTCACTCAGTATCACTCTCACTCACTCAGTATTACTGTCACTCAATCACTGTCTCTCGCTCAGTATCACTGTTACTCACTCAGTATCACTGTCACTCACTCAGTATCACTGCCGCTCACTCAGCATCACTGTCCCTCACTCAGTATCACTGTCCCTCACTCAGTATCACTCTCACTCACTCAGTATCACTCTCACTCACTCAGTATCACTGTCGCTCACTCAGCATCACTGTCCCTCACTCAGTGTCGCTGTCACTCACTCACTGTCACTCGCTCAGTATCACTGTCACTCACTCAGTATCACTGTTACTCACTCAGTATCACTGTCCCTCACTCAGTATCACTGCCGCTCACTCAGCATCACTGTCCCTCACTCAGTATCACTGTCACTCACTCAGTACCACTGTCACTCACTCAGTATCACTGTCACTCACTCAGTATCACTCTCACTCACTCAGTATCACTGTCACTCACTCAATATCACTCTCACTCACTCAGTATCACTGTCACTCACACAGTATCACTATCACTCACACAGTATCACTGTCACTCAGTATCATTGTCACTCAGTATCACTGTCACTCAGTATCACTGTCACTCACTCGGTATCACTGTCACTCACTCGGTATCACTCTCACTCACTCAGGAGCACTGTCACTCACACAGTATCACTGTCACTCAGTTTCACTGTCACTCAGTATCACTGTCACTCACTCGGTATGACTGTCACTCACTCCGTATCGCTGTCACTCACTCACTGTCACTCACTCAGTATCACTCACTCACTCAGTATCACTGTCACTCACTCAGTATCATGTCACTCAGTATCACTGTCACTCAGTATCACTGTCACTCACTCGGTATCACTGTCACGCACTCGGTATCACTCTCACTCACTCAGGAGCACTGTCACTCACACAGTATCACTGTCACTCAGTTTCACTGTCACTCAGTATCACTGTCACTCACTCGGTATGACTGTCACTCACTCCGTATCGCTGTCACTCACTCACTGTCATTCACTCGGTATCACTGTCACTCACTCAATATCACTCTCACTCACTCAGTATCACTGTCACTCACACAGTATCACTATCACTCACACAGTATCACTGTCACTCAGTATCATTGTCACTCAGTATCACTGTCACTCAGTATCACTCTCACTCACTCAGTATCACTGTCACTCACTGAGTATCATTGTCGCTCACTCAGCATCACTGTCCCTCACTCAGTGTCGCTGTCACTCACTCACTGTCACTCGCTCAGTATCACTGTCACTCACTCAGCATCACAGTCCCTCACTCAGTGTCGCTTTCACTCACTCACTGTCACTCGCTCAGTATCACTGTTACTCACTCAGTATCACTGTCACTCACTCAGTATCACTGCCGCTCACTCAGCATCACTGTCCCTCACTCAGTATCACTGTCACTCACTCAGTACCACTGTCACTCACTCAGTATCACTGTCACTCACTCAGCATCACTCTCACTCACTCAGTATTACTGTCACTCAATCACTGTCTCTCGCTCAGTATCACTGTTACTCACTCAGTATCACTGTCACTCACTCAGTATCACTGCCGCTCACTCAGCATCACTGTCCCTCACTCAGTATCACTGTCCCTCACTCAGTATCACTCTCACTCACTCAGTATCACTCTCACTCACTCAGTATCACTGTCGCTCACTCAGCATCACTGTCCCTCACTCAGTGTCGCTGTCACTCACTCACTGTCACTCGCTCAGTATCACTGTCACTCATTCAGTATCACTATCACTCACTCAGTATTACTGTCACTCAATCACTGTCTCTCGCTCAGTATCACTGTTACTCACTCAGTATCACTGTCACTCACTCAGTATCACTGCCGCTCACTCAGCATCACTGTCCCTCACTCAGTATCACTGTCACTCACTCAGTACCACTGTCACTCACTCAGTATCACTGTCACTCACTCAGTATCACTCTCACTCACTCAGTATCACTGTCACTCACTCAATATCACTCTCACTCACTCAGTATCACTGTCACTCACACAGTATCACTATCACTCACACAGTATCACTGTCACTCAGTATCATTGTCACTCAGTATCACTGTCACTCAGTATCACTCTCACTCACTCGGTATCACTGTCACTCACTCGGTATCACTCTCACTCACTCAGTATCACTGTCACTCACACAGTATCACTGTCACTCAGTTTCACTGTCACTCAGTATCACTGTCACTCACTCGGTATGACTGTCACTCACTCCGTATCGCTGTCACTCACTCACTGTCACTCACTCAGTATCACTCACTCACTCAGTATCACTGTCACTCACTCAGTATCACTGTCGCTCACTCAGTATCACTGACACTCACTCAGTATCACTCTCACTCACTCAGTATCACTGTCACTCACTCAATATCACTCTCACTCACTCAGCATCACTGTCCCTCACTCAGTATCACTGTTACTCACTCAGTACCACTGTCACTCACTCAGTATAACTGTCACTCACTCAGTATCACTGTCACTCACTCAGTATCACTGTCGCTCACTCAGTATCACTGTCGTTCACTCAGTATCACTGTCACTCACTCAGTATCACTCTCACTCACTCAGTATCACTGTCACTCGCTCAATATCACTCTCACTCACACAGTATCACTGTCACTCACACAGTATCACTATCACTCACACAGTATCACTGTCACTCAGTATCATTGTCACTCAGTATCACTGTCACTCAGTATCACTCTCACTCACTCGGGATCACTGTCACTCACTCGGTATCACTCTCACTCACTCAGTATCACTGCCACTCACACAGTATCACTGTCACTCAGTTTCACTGTCACTCAGTATCACTGTCACTCACTCGGTATGACTGTCACTCACTCCGCATCGCTGTCACTCACTCACTGTCACTCACTCAGTATCACTCACTCACTCAGTATCACTGTCACTCACTCAGTATCACTGTCGCTCACTCAGTATCACTGACACTCACTCAGTATCACTCTCACTCACTAAGTATCACTGTCACTCATTCTTTATCACTCTCACTCACTGAGTATCACTGTCACTCACTCAGTATCATTGTCACTCAGTATCACTGTCACTCAGTATCACTGTCACTCACTTGGTATCACTGTCACTCACTCGGTATCACTCTCACTCACTCAGTATCACTGTCACTCACACAGTATCACTGTCACTCAGTATCACTGTCATTCAGTATCACTGTCACTCACTCGGTATGAGTGTCACTCACTCCGTATCGCTGTCACTCACTCACTATCACTCACTCAGTATCACTCACTCACCCTGTATCACTGTCACTCACTCAGTATCACTGTCACTCACTCAGTATCACTCTCACTCACTCAGCATCACTCTCACTCACTCGGTATGACTGTCACTCACTCCGTATCGCTGTCACTCACTCACCGTTACTCACTCAGTATCACTCACTCACTCAGTATCACTGTCACTCCCTCAATATCCCTCTCACTCACAAAGTATCACTGTCACTCACTCTTTATCACTCTCACTCACTGAGTATCACTGTCCCTCACACAGTGTCACTGTCACTCAGTATTACTGTCACTCAGTATCACTGTCACTCACTCGGTATCACTGTCACTCACTCGGTATCACTGTCACTCACTCAGTATCACTGTCACTCACACAGTATCACTGTCACTCAGTACCACTGTCACTCAGAATCACTGTCACTCACTCGGTATGACTGTCACTCACTCCGTATCGCTGTCACTCACTCACTGTTACTCACTCAGTATCACTCACTCACTCAGTATCACTGTCACTCCCTCAGTATCATGTCACTCAATCAGTCTCTCTGTCACTCAGTACCACTGTCACTCAGTATCACTGTCACTCACTCGGTATGTCCGTCACTCACTCCGTATCACTGTCACTCACTCACTGTTACTCACTCAGTATCACTCACTCACTCAGTATCACTGTCACTCCCTCAGTATCATGTCACTCAATCAGTCTCACTGGCATTCACTCGGTATCACTGTCACTCACTCAGTATCACTGTCACTCTCACAGTATCACTGTCACTCACTCAGTATCACTGTCACTCAGTATCACTCACAGTCATTCACTCAGTTTCACTGTCACTCACTCAGTATCACTGTCACTCACTCAGTTTCACTGTCACTAACTCAGTGTCACTGTAACTCATAGTTTCACTGTCACTCACATAGTATCGCTGTCACTCACTCAGTATCGCTGTCACTCACTCAGTATCACTGTTACTCACTCAGTATCACTGTCACTCACTCAGTATCACTGCCGCTCACTCAGCATCACTGTCCCTCACTCAGTATCACTGTCACTCACTCAGTACCACTGTCACTCACTCAGTATCACTGTCACTCACTCAGTATCACTCTCACTCACTCAGTATCACTGTCACTCACTCAATATCACTCTCACTCACTCAGTATCACTGCCACTCACACAGTATCACTATCACTCACACAGTATCACTGTCACTCAGTATCATTGTCACTCAGTATCACTGTCACTCAGTATCACTGTCACTCACTCGGTATCACTGTCACTCACTCGGTATCACTCTCACTCACTCAGGAGCACTGTCACTCACACAGTATCACTGTCACTCAGTTTCACTGTCACTCAGTATCACTGTCACTCACTCGGTATGACTGTCACTCACTCCGTATCGCTGTCACTCACTCACTGTCACTCACTCAGTATCACTCACTCACTCAGTATCACTGTCACTCACTCAGTATCATGTCACTCAGTATCACTGTCACTCAGTATCACTGTCACTCACTCGGTATCACTGTCACTCACTCGGTATCACTCTCACTCACTCAGGAGCACTGTCACTCACACAGTATCACTCTCACTCAGTTTCACTGTCACTCAGTATCACTGTCACTCACTCGGTATGACTGTCACTCACTCCGTATCGCTGTCACTCACTCACTGTCATTCACTCGGTATCACTGTCACTCACTCAATATCACTCTCACTCACTCAGTATCACTGTCACTCACACAGTATCACTATCACTCACACAGTATCACTGTCACTCAGTATCATTGTCACTCAGTATCACTGTCACTCAGTATCACTCTCACTCACTCGGTATCACTGTCATTCACTCGGTATCACTCTCACTCACTCAGTATCACTGTCACTCACTCAGTATCACTGTCACTCACTCAGTATCACTGTCACTCACTCAGTATCACTGTCGCTCACTCAGTATCACTGTCACTCACTCAGTATCACTGTCACTCACTCAGTATCACTGTCGCTCACTCAGTATCACTGTCACTCACTCAGTATTACTCTCACTCACTCAGTATCACTGTCACTCACTCAATATCACTCTCACTCACTCAGTATCACTGTCACTCACAGAGTATCACTGTCACTCAGTATCATTGTCACCCAGTATCACTGTCACTCAGTATCACTCTCACTCACTCGGTATCTCTGTCACTCACTCGGTATCACTCTCACTCACTCAGTATCACTGTCACTCACACAGTATCACTGTCACTCAGTTTCACTGTCACTCAGTATCACTGTCACTCACTCGGTATGACTGTCACTCACTCCGTATCGCTGTCACTCACTCACTGTCACTCACTCAGTATCACTCACTCACTCAGTATCACTGTCACTCACTCAGTATCACTGTCGCTCACTCAGTATCACTGTCGCTCACTCAGTATCACTGACACTCACTCAGTATCACTCACACTCACTCAGTATCACTGTCACTCACTCAATATCACTCTCACTCACTCAGCATCACTGTCCCTCACTCAGTATCACTGTTACTCACTCAGTACCACTGTCACTCACTCAGTATAACTGTCACTCACTCAGTATCACTGTCACTCTCACAGTATCACTCTCACTCACTCACTATCACTGTCACTCACACAGTATCACTGTCACTCACTCAGTATCACTGTCAATCACTCAGTATCACTCTCACTCAGTATCACTGTCACTCACTCAGTTTCACTGTCACTCACTCAGTATCACTCTCACTCACTCAGTATCACTGCCACACAGTCAGTATCACTGTCATTGACTCAGTATCACTGTCACTCACTCGGTGTCACTGTAACTCATAGTTTCACTGTCACTCACATAGTATCGCTGTCACTCACTCAGTATTGCTGTCACTCACTCAGTATCACTCTCACTCACTCAGTATCACTGTCACTCTCTCAGCATCACACTCACTCAGTATCACTGTCACTCACTCAGTATCACTCACTGTCACTCTCTCAGATTCACTCTCACTCACTCAGTATCACTGTCACTCACTCAGTATCACGATCACTCACTGAGTATCACTGTCACTCACTCAGTATCACTGTCACTAACACAGTATCGCCGTCACTCATTCAGGATCACTGTCACTCACTAAGTATCACTCACTCTCTCAGTATCACTGTCGCTCACTCAGCATCACTGTCCCTCACTCAGTGTCGCTGTCACTCACTCACTGTGACTCGCTCAGTATCACTCTCACTCACTCAGTATCACTGTCGCTCGCTCAGTATCACTGTCACTCACTCAGTATCACTATCACTCACTCAGTATTACTGTCACTCAATCACTGTCTCTCGCTCAGTATCACAGTCACTCACTCAGTATCACTGTCACTCACTCAGTATCACTGTCGCTCACTCAGCATCACTGTCCCTCACTCAGTATCACTGTCACTCACTCAGTACCACTGTCACTCACTCAGTATCACTGTCACTCACTCAGTATCACTGTCACTCACTCAGTATCACTGTCGCTCACTCAGTATCACTGTCACTCACTCAGTATCACTCTCACTCACTCAGTATCACTGTCACTCACTCAATATCACTCTCACTCACTCAGTATCACTGTCACTCACAGAGTATCACTGTCACTCAGTATCATTGTCACCCAGTATCACTGTCACTCAGTATCACTCTCACTCACTCGGTATCACTTTCACTCACTCGGCATCACTCTCACTCACTCAGTATCACTGTCACTCACACAGTATCACTGTCACTCAGTTTCACTGTCACTAAGTATCACTGTCACTCACTCGGTATGACTGTCACTCACTCCGTATCGCTGTCACTCACTCACTGTCACTCACTCAGTATCACTCACTCACTCAGTATCACTGTCACTCACTCAGTATCACTGTCGCTCACTCAGTATCACTGACACTCACTCAGTATCACTCTGACTCACTCAGTATCACTGTCACTCACTCAATATCACTCTCACTCACTCAGCATCACTGTCCCTCACTCAGTATCACTGTTACTCACTCAGTACCACTGTCACTCACTCAGTATAACTGTCACTCACTCAGTATCACTGTCACTCACTCAGTATCACTGTCGCTCACTCAGTATCACTGTCACTCACTCAGTATCACTCTCACTCACTCAGTATCACTGTCACTCGCTGAATATCACTCTCACTCACTCAGTATCACTGTCACTCACACAGTATCACTATCACTCACAAAGTATCACTGTCACTCAGTATCATTGTCACTCAGTATCACTGTCACTCAGTATCACTGTCACTCAGTATCACTCTCACTCACTCGGTATCACTGTCACTCACTCTGTATCACTCTCACTCACTCAGTATCACTGTCACTCACACAGTATCACTGTCACTCAGTTTCACTCTCACTCAGTATCACTGTCACTCACTCGGTATGACTGTCACTCACTCTGTATCGCTGTCACTCACTCACTGTCACTCACTCAGTATCACTCACTCACTCAGTATCACTGTCACTCACTCAGTATCACTGTCGCTCACTCAGTATCACTGACACTCACTCAGTATCACTCTCACTCACTCAGTATCACTGTCACTCACTCAATATCACTCTCACTCACTAAGTATCACTGTCACTCATTCTTTATCACTCTCACTCACTCAGTATCATTGTCACTCACTCAGCATCACTGTCACTCAGTATCACGGTCACTCACTTGGTATCACAGTCACTCACTCGGTATCACTCTCACTCACTCAGTATCACTGTCACTCACACAGTATCACTGTCACTCAGTATCACTGTCATTCAGTGTCACTGTCATTCAGTATCACTGTCACTCACTCGGTATGAGTGTCACTCACTCCGTATCGCTGTCACTCACTCACTGTCACTCACTCAGTATCACTCACTCACCCTGTATCACTGTCACTCACTCAGTATCACTGTCACTCACTCTGTATCACTCTCACTCACTCAGTATCACTCTCACTCACTCGGTATCACTGTCACTCACTCCGTATCGCTGTCACTCACTCACCGTTACTCTCTCAGTATCACTCACTCACTCAGTATCACTGTCACTCACTCAATATCCTTCTCACTCACAAAGTATCACTATCACTCACTCTTTATCACTCTCACTCACTGAGTATCACTGTCCCTCACACAGTGTCACTGTCACTCAGTATTACTGTCACTCAGTATCACTGTCACTCACTCGGTATCACTGTCACTCAGTCGGTATCACTGTCACTCACTCAGTATCAATGTCACTCACACAGTATCACTGTCACTCAGTACCACTGTCACTCAGTATCACTGTCACTCACTCAGTATGACTGTCACTCACTCCGTATCGCTGTCACTCACTCACTGTTACTCACTCAGTATCACTCACTCACTCAGTATCACTGTCACTCCCTCAGTATCATGTCACTCAATCAGTCTCACTGTCACTCAGTATCACTGTCACTCACTCGGTATGACTGTCACTCACTCCGTATCGCTGTCACTCACTCACTGTTACTCACTCAGTATCACTCACTCACTCAGTATCACTGTCACTCCCTCAGTATCATGTCACTCAATCAGTCTCACTGTCATTCACTCGGTATCACTGTCACTCACTCAGTATCACTGTCACTCTCACAGTATCACTGTCACTCACTCAGTATCACTGTCACTCACTCAGTATCACTCACAGTCATTCACTCAGTTTCACTGTCACTCACTCAGTATCACTGTCACTCTCACAGTATCACTCTCACTCACTCACTATCACTGTCACTCACACAGTATCACTGTCACTCACTCAGTATCACATCTCAATCACTCAGTATCACTCTCACTCAGTATCACTGTCACTCACTCAGTATCACTGTCACTCACTCAGTATCACTGCCACACACTCAGTATCACTGTCATTGACTCAGTATCACTGTCACTCACTCGGTATCACTTTCACTCACACAGTATAACTGACACTCACTCAGTATCACTGTAACTCATAGTTTCACTGTCACTCACATAGTATCACTCTCACTCACTCAGTATCACTGTCACTCTCTCAGCATCACTCTCACTCAGTATCACTGTCACTCACTCAGTATCACTCACTGTCACTCTCTCAGTTTCACTGTCACTCACTCAGTATCACTGTCACTCACTCAGTATCACGATCACTCACTGAGTATCACTGTCACTCACTCAGTATCACTGTCACTCAATCACTGTCTCTCGCTCAGTATCACAGTCAATCACTCAGTATCGCCGTCACTCATTCAGGATCACTGTCACTCACTAAGTATCACTCACTCTCTCAGTATCACTGTCGCTCACTCAGCATCACTGTCCCTCACTCAGTGTCGCTGTCACTCACTCACTGTCACTCGCTCAGTATCACTCTCACTCACTCAGTATCACTGTCACTCGCTCAGTATCACTGTCACTCACTCAGTATCACTATCACTCACTCAGTATTACTGTCACTCAATCACTGTCTCTCGCTCAGTATCACAGTCAATCACTCAGTATCACTGTCACTCACTCAGTATCACTGTCGCTCACTCAGCATCACTGTCCCTCACTCAGTATCACTTTCACTCACTCAGCATCACTTTCACTCGCTCAGTATCACTGTCACTCACTCAGTATCACTATCACTCACTCAGTATTACTGTCACTCAATCACTGTCTCTCGCCCAGTATCACTGTCACTCACTCAGTATCACTATCACTCACTCAGTATTACTGTCACTCAATCACTGTCTCTCGCTCAGTATCACTGTCACTCACTCAGTATCACTGTCACTCACTCAGTATCACTGTCACTCACTCAGTATCACTGTCACTCACTCTGAATCACTGTCACTCACTCAGTATCACTGTCACTCACTCAGTATCACTGTCGCTCACTCAGTATCACTTTCACTCACTCAGTCTCACTCTCACTCACTCAGTATCACTGTCACTCACTCAGTCTCACTCTCACTCACTCAGTATCACTGTCACTCACTCAATATCACTCTCACTCACTAAGTATCATTGTCACTCACTCAGCATCACTGTCACTCAGTATCACGGTCACTCACTTGGTATCACAGTCACTCACTCGGTATCACTCTCACTCACTCAGTATCACTGTCACTCACACAGTATCACTGTCACTCAGTATCACTGTCATTCAGTATCACTGTCACTCAGTATCACTCTCACTCACTCGGTATCACTGTCACTCACTCTGTATCACTCTCACTCACTCAGTATCACTGTCACTCACACAGTATCACTGTCACTCAGTTTCACTCTCACTCAGTATCACTGTCACTCACTCGGTATGACTGTCACTCACTCTGTATCGCTGTCACTCACTCACTGTCACTCACTCAGTATCACTCACTCACTCAGTATCACTGTCACTCACTCAGTATCACTGTCGCTCACTCAGTATCACTGACACTCACTCAGTATCACTCTCACTCACTCAGTATCACTGTCACTCACTCAATATCACTCTCACTCACTAAGTATCACTGTCACTCATTCTTTATCACTCTCACTCACTCAGTATCATTCTCACTCACTCAGCATCACTGTCACTCAGTATCACGGTCACTCACTTGGTATCACAGTCACTCACTCGGTATCACTCTCACTCACTCAGTATCACTGTCACTCACACAGTATCACTGTCACTCAGTATCACTGTCATTCAGTGTCACTGTCATTCAGTATCACTGTCACTCACTCGGTATGAGTGTCACTCACTCCGTATCGCTGTCACTCACTCACTGTCACTCACTCAGTATCACTCACTCACCCTGTATCACTGTCACTCACTCAGTATCACTGTCACTCACTCTGTATCACTCTCACTCACTCAGTATCACTCTCACTCACTCGGTATGACTGTCACTCACTCCGTATCGCTGTCACTCACTCACCGTTACTCTCTCAGTATCACTCACTCACTCAGTATCACTGTCACTCACTCAATATCCTTCTCACTCACAAAGTATCACTATCACTCACTTTTTATCACTCTCACTCACTGAGTATCACTGTCCCTCACACAGTGTCACTGTCACTCAGTATTACTGTCACTCAGTATCACTGTCACTCACTCGGTATCACTGTCACTCAGTCGGTATCACTGTCACTCACTCAGTATCAATGTCACTCACACAGTATCACTGTCACTCAGTACCACTGTCACTCAGTATCACTGTCACTCACTCAGTATGACTGTCACTCACTCCGTATCGCTGTCACTCACTCACTGTTACTCACTCAGTATCACTCACTCACTCAGTATCACTGTCACTCCCTCAGTATCATGTCACTCAATCAGTCTCACTGTCACTCAGTATCACTGTCACTCACTCGGTATGACTGTCACTCACTCCGTATCGCTGTCACTCACTCACTGTTACTCACTCAGTATCACTCACTCACTCAGTATCACTGTCACTCCCTCAGTATCATGTCACTCAATCAGTCTCACTGTCATTCACTCGGTATCACTGTCACTCACTCAGTATCACTGTCACTCTCACAGTATCACTGTCACTCACTCAGTATCACTGTCACTCACTCAGTATCACTCACAGTCATTCACTCAGTTTCACTGTCACTCACTCAGTATCACTGTCACTCTCACAGTATCACTCTCACTCACTCACTATCACTGTCACTCACACAGTATCACTGTCACTCACTCAGTATCACATCTCAATCACTCAGTATCACTCTCACTCAGTATCACTGTCACTCACTCAGTATCACTGTCACTCACTCAGTATCACTGCCACACACTCAGAATCACTGTCATTGACTCAGTATCACTGTCACTCACTCGGTATCACTTTCACTCACACAGTATAACTGACACTCACTCAGTATCACTGTAACTCATAGTTTCACTGTCACTCACATAGTATCACTCTCACTCACTCAGTATCACTGTCACTCTCTCAGCATCACTCTCACTCAGTATCACTGTCACTCACTCAGTATCACTCACTGTCACTCTCTCAGTTTCACTGTCACTCACTCAGTATCACTGTCACTCACTCAGTATCACGATCACTCACTGAGTATCACTGTCACTCACTCAGTATCACTGTCACTCAATCACTGTCTCTCGCTCAGTATCACAGTCAATCACTCAGTATCGCCGTCACTCATTCAGGATCACTGTCACTCACTAAGTATCACTCACTCTCTCAGTATCACTGTCGCTCACTCAGCATCACTGTCCCTCACTCAGTGTCGCTGTCACTCACTCACTGTCACTCGCTCAGTATCACTCTCACTCACTCAGTATCACTGTCACTCGCTCAGTATCACTGTCACTCACTCAGTATCACTATCACTCACTCAGTATTACTGTCACTCAATCACTGTCTCTCGCTCAGTATCACAGTCAATCACTCAGTATCACTGTCACTCACTCAGTATCACTGTCGCTCACTCAGCATCACTGTCCCTCACTCAGTATCACATTCACTCACTCAGCATCACTTTCACTCGCTCAGTATCACTGTCACTCACTCAGTATCACTATCACTCACTCAGTATTACTGTCACTCAATCACTGTCTCTCGCCCAGTATCACTGTCACTCACTCAGTATCACTATCACTCACTCAGTATTACTGTCACTCAATCACTGTCTCTCGCTCAGTATCACTGTCACTCACTCAGTATCACTGTCACTCACTCAGTATCACTGTCACTCACTCAGTATCACTGTCACTCACTCTGAATCACTGTCACTCACTCAGTATCACTGTCACTCACTCAGTATCACTGTCGCTCACTCAGTATCACTTTCACTCACTCAGTCTCACTCTCACTCACTCAGTATCACTGTCACTCACTCAGTCTCACTCTCACTCACTCAGTATCACTGTCACTCACTCAATATCACTCTCACTCACTAAGTATCATTGTCACTCACTCAGCATCACTGTCACTCAGTATCACGGTCACTCACTTGGTATCACAGTCACTCACTCGGTATCACTCTCACTCACTCAGTATCACTGTCACTCACACAGTATCACTGTCACTCAGTATCACTGTCATTCAGTATCACTGTCACTCACTCGGTATGAGTGTCACTCACTCCGTATCGCTGTCACTCACTCACTGTCACTCACTCAGTATCACTCACTCACCCTGTATCACTGTCACTCACTCAGTATCACTGTCACTCACTCTGTATCACTCTCACTCACTCAGTATCACTCTCACTCACTCGGTATGACTGTCACTCACTCCGTATCGCTGTCACTCACTCACCGTTACTCACTCAGTATCACTCACTCACTCAGTATCACTGTCACTCACTCAATATCCTTCTCACTCACAAAGTATCAATGTCACTCTCTCTTTATCACTCTCACTCACTGAGTATCACTCTCCCTCACACAGTGTCACTGTCACTCAGTATTACTGTCACTCAGTATCACTGTCACTCACTCGGTATCACTGTCACTCAGTCGGTATCACTGTCACTCACTCAGTATCACTGTCACTCACACAGTATCACTGTCACTCAGTACCACTGTCACTCAGTATCACTGTCACTCACTCGGTATGACTGTCACTCACTCCGTATCGCTGTCACTCACTCACTGTTACTCACTCAGTATCACTCACTCACTCAGTATCACTGTCACTCCCTCATATCATGTCACTCAATCAGTCTCACTGTCACTCAGTATCACTGTCACTCACTCGGTATGACTGTCACTCACTCCGTATCGCTGTCACTCACTCACTGTTACTCACTCAGTATCACTCACTCACTCAGTATCACTGTCACTCCCTCAGTATCATGTCACTCAATCAGTCTCACTGTCATTCACTCGGTATCACTGTCACTCACTCAGTATCACTGTCACTCTCACAGTATCACTGTCACTCACTCAGTATCACTGTCACTCACTCAGTATCACTCACAGTCATTCACTCAGTTTCACTGTCACTCACTCAGTATCACTGTCACTCTCACAGTATCACTCTCACTCACTCACTATCACTGTCACTCACACAGTATCACTGTCACTCACTAAGTATCACTGTCAATCACTCAGTATCACTCTCACTCAGTATCACTGTCACTCACTCAGTTTCACTGTCACTCACTCAGTATCACTGTCACTCACTCAGTATCACTGCCACACACTCAGTATCACTGTCATTGACTCAGTATCACTGTCACTCACTCGGTATCACTTTCACTCACACAGTATAACTGACACTCACTCAGTATCACTGTAACTCATAGTTTCACTGTCACTCACATAGTATCACTCTCACTCACTCAGTATCACTGTCACTCTCTCAGCATCACTCTCACTCAGTATCACTGTCACTCACTCAGTATCACTCACTGTCACTCTCTCAGTTTCACTGTCACTCACTCAGTATCACTGTCACTCACTCAGTATCACGATCACTCACTGAGTATCACTGTCACTCACTCAGTATCAGTGTCACTAACACAGTATCGCCGTCACTCATTCAGGATCACTGTCACTCACTAAGTATCACTCACTCTCTCAGTATCACTGTCGCTCACTCAGCATCACTGTCCCTCACTCAGTGTCGCTGTCACTCACTCACTGTCACTCGCTCAGTATCACTCTCACTCACTCAGTATCACTGTCACTCGCTCAGTATCACTGTCACTCACTCAGTATCACTATCACTCACTCAGTATTACTGTCACTCAATCACTGTCTCTCGCTCAGTATCACAGTCAATCACTCAGTATCACTGTCACTCACTCAGTATCACTGTCGCTCACTCAGCATCACTGTCCCTCACTCAGTATCACTTTCACTCACTCAGCATCACTTTCACTCGCTCAGTATCACTGTCACTCACTCTCGTATCACTATCACTCACTCAGTATTACTGTCACTCAATCACTGTCTCTCGCTCAGTATCACTGTCACTCACTCAGTATCACTATCACTCACTCAGTATTACTGTCACTCAATCACTGTCTCTCGCTCAGTATCACTGTCACTCACTCAGTATCACTGTCACTCACTCAGTATCACTGTCACTCACTCAGTATCACTGTCACTCACTCTGAATCACTGTCACTCACTCAGTATCACTGTCACTCACTCAGTATCACTGTCGCTCACTCAGTATCACTTTCACTCACTCAGTCTCACTCTCACTCACTCAGTATCACTGTCACTCACTCAATATCACTCTCACTCACTCAGTATCACTGTCACTCACACAGTATCACTATCACTCACACAGTATCATTGTCACTCAGTGTCATTGTCACTCAGTATCACTGTCGCTCAGTATCACTGTCACTCACTCGGTATCACTGTCACTCACTCGGTATCACTCTCACTCATTCAGTATCACTGTCACTCACACAGTATCACTGTCACTCAGTATCACTGTCACTCAGTATCACTGTCACTCACTCGGTATGGCTGTCACTCACTCCGTATCGCTGTCACTCACTCACTGTCACTCACTCAGTATCACTCACTCACTCAGTATCACTGTCACTCACTCAGTATCACTGTCGCTCACTCAGTATCACTGTCGCTCACTCAGTATCACTGTCACTCATCAGTATCACTCTCGCTCACTCAATTTCACTTTCTCTCACTCAATATCACTCTCACTCACTAAGTATCACTGTCACTCACTCTTTATCACTCACACTCACTGAGTATCACTGTCACTCACTCAGTATCATTGTCACTCAGTATCATTGCCACTCGGTATCACTGTCACTCACTCGGTATCACTCTCACTCACTCAGTATCACTGCCACTCACACAGTATCACTGTCACTCAGTATCACTGTCATTCAGTATCACTGTCACTCACTCTGTATGAGTGTCACTCACTCCGTATCGCTGTCACTCACTCACTGTCACTCACTCAGTATCACTCACTCACTCAGTATCACTGTCACTCACTCAGTGTCACTGTCGCTCATCAGTATCACTCTCACTCACTCAGTATCGCTCTCACTCACTCAGTATCACTGTCACTCACTCAATATCCCTATAACTCACAAAGAATCACTGACACTCACTCTTTATTACTCTCACTCACTGAGTATCACTGTCACTCACACAGTATCACTGTCACTCAGTATTACTGTCACTCAGTATCACTGTCACTCACTCGGTATCACTGTCACTCACCCTGTATCACTGTCACTCACTCAGTATCACTGTCACTCACTCAGTATCACTCTCACTCACTCAGTATCACTCTCACTCACTCAATATCCCTCTCACTCACTAAGTATCACTGTCACTCACTCTTTATCACTCTCACTCACTGAGTATCACTGTCACTCACACAGTATCACTGTCACTCAGTATTACTGTCACTCAGTATTACTGTCACTCAGTATCACTGTCACTCACTCGGTATCACTGTCACTCACTCAGTATCACTGTCACTCACTCAGTATCACTGTCACTCACACAGTATCACTGTCACTCAGTACCACTGTCACTCAGTATCACTGTCACTCACGCGGTATGACTGTCACTCACTCCGTATCGCTGTCACTCACTCACTGTTACTCACTCAGTATCACTGTCACTCACTCAATATCCCTCTCACTCACTCAGTATCACTGTCACTCACTCAATATCCCTCTCACTCACTAAGTATCACTGTCACTCACTCTTTATCACTCTCACTCACTGAGTATCACTGTCCCTCACACAGTGTCACTGTCACTCAGTATTACTGTCACTCAGTATCACTGTCACTCACTCGGTATCACTGTCACTCACTCGGTATGACTGTCACTCACTCGGTATGACTGTCACTCACTCCGTATCGCTGTCACTCACTCACTGTTACTCACTCAGTATCACTCACTCACTCAGTATCACTGTCACACCCTCAGTATCATGTCACTCAATCAGTATCACTGTCATTCACTCAGTATCACTGTTACTCACTCAATAGCACTGTCACTCACTCAGCATCACTGTCCCTCATTCTGTGTCACTGTCACTCACTCAGTATCACTTTCACTCAATCAGTATCACTGTCACTCACTCAGTATCACTGTCGCTCACTCAGCATCACTGTCCCTCCCTCACTCAGCACTCGGTATGAGTGTCACTCACTCCGTATCGCTGTCACTCACTCACTGTCACTCACTCAGTATCACTCACTCACCCTGTATCACTGTCACTCACTCAGTATCACTGTCACTCACTCTGTATCACTCTCACTCACTCAGTATCACTCTCACTCACTCGGTATGACTGTCACTCACTCCGTATCGCTGTCACTCACTCACTGTTACTCACTCAGTATCACTCACTCACTCAGTATCACTGTCACTCACTCAATATCCTTCTCACTCACAAAGTATCACTATCACTCACTCTTTATCACTCTCACTCACTGAGTATCACTGTCCCTCACACAGTGTCACTGTCACTCAGTATTACTGTCACTCAGTATCACTGTCACTCACTCGGTATCACTGTCACTCAGTCGGTATCACTGTCACTCACTCAGTATCAATGTCACTCACACAGTATCACTGTCACTCAGTACCACTGTCACTCAGTATCACTGTCAATCACTCAGTATGACTGTCACTCACTCCGTATCGCTGTCACTCACTCACTGTTACTCACTCAGTATCACTCACTCACTCAGTATCACTGTCACTCCCTCAGTATCATGTCACTCAATCAGTCTCACTGTCACTCAGTATCACTGTCACTCACTCGGTATGACTGTCACTCACTCCGTATCGCTGTCACTCACTCACTGTTACTCACTCAGTATCACTCACTCACTCAGTATTACTGTCACTCCCTCAGTATCATGTCACTCAATCAGTCTCACTGTCATTCACTCGGTATCACTGTCACTCACTCAGTATCACTGTCACTCTCACAGTATCACTGTCACTCACTCAGTATCACTGTCACTCACTCAGTATCACTCACAGTCATTCACTCAGTTTCACTGTCACTCTCTCAGTATCACTGTCACTCTCACAGTATCACTGTCACTCACTCACTATCACTGTCACTCACACAGTATCACTGTCACTCACTCAGTATCACTGTCAATCACTCAGTATCACTCTCACTCAGTATCACTGTCACTCACTCAGTATCACTGTCACTCACTCAGTATCACTGCCACACACTCAGTATCACTGTCATTGACTCAGTATCACTGTCACTCACTCGGTATCACTTTCACTCACACAGTATAACTGACACTCACTCAGTATCACTGTAACTCATAGTTTCACTGTCACTCACATAGTATCACTCTCACTCACTCAGTATCACTGTCACTCTCTCAGCATCACTCTCACTCAGTATCACTGTCACTCACTCAGTATCACTCACTGTCACTCTCTCAGTTTCACTGTCACTCACTCAGTATCACTGTCACTCACTCAGTATCACGATCACTCACTGAGTATCACTGTCACTCACTCAGTATCACTGTCACTCAATCACTGTCTCTCGCTCAGTATCACAGTCAATCACTCAGTATCGCCGTCACTCATTCAGGATCACTGTCACTCACTAAGTATCACTCACTCTCTCAGTATCACTGTCGCTCACTCAGCATCACTGTCCCTCACTCAGTGTCGCTGTCACTCACTCACTGTCACTCGCTCAGTATCACTCTCACTCACTCAGTATCACTGTCACTCGCTCAGTATCACTGTCACTCACTCAGTATCACTATCACTCACTCAGTATTACTGTCACTCAATCACTGTCTCTCGCTCAGTATCACAGTCAATCACTCAGTATCACTGTCACTCACTCAGTATCACTGTCGCTCACTCAGCATCACTGTCCCTCACTCAGTATCACTTTCACTCACTCAGCATCACTTTCACTCGCTCAGTATCACTGTCACTCACTCAGTATCACTATCACTCACTCAGTATTACTGTCACTCAATCACTGTCTCTCGCCCAGTATCACTGTCACTCACTCAGTATCACTATCACTCACTCAGTATTACTGTCACTCAATCACTGTCTCTCGCTCAGTATCACTGTCACTCACTCAGTATCACTGTCACTCACTCAGTATCACTGTCACTCACTCAGTATCACTGTCACTCACTCTGAATCACTGTCACTCACTCAGTATCACTGTCACTCACTCAGTATCACTGTCGCTCACTCAGTATCACTTTCACTCACTCAGTCTCACTCTCACTCACTCAGTATCACTGTCACTCACTCAGTCTCACTCTCACTCACTCAGTATCACTGTCACTCACTCAATATCACTCTCACTCACTAAGTATCACTGTCACTCATTCTTTATCACTCTCACTCACTCAGTATCATTGTCACTCACTCAGCATCACTGTCACTCAGTATCACGGTCACTCACTTGGTATCACAGTCACTCACTCGGTATCACTCTCACTCACTCAGTATCACTGTCACTCACACAGTATCACTGTCACTCAGTATCACTGTCATTCAGTATCACTGTCACTCACTCGGTATGAGTGTCACTCACTCCGTATCGCTGTCACTCACTCACTGTCACTCACTCAGTATCACTCACTCACCCTGTATCACTGTCACTCACTCAGTATCACTGTCACTCACTCTGTATCACTCTCACTCACTCAGTATCACTCTCACTCACTCGGTATGACTGTCACTCACTCCGTATCGCTGTCACTCACTCACCGTTACTCACTCAGTATCACTCACTCACTCAGTATCACTGTCACTCACTCAATATCCTTCTCACTCACAAAGTATCACTGTCACTCACTCTTTATCACTCTCACTCACTGAGTATCACTGTCCCTCACACAGTGTCACTGTCACTCAGTATTACTGTCACTCAGTATCACTGTCACTCACTCGGTATCACTGTCACTCAGTCGGTATCACTGTCACTCACTCAGTATCACTGTCACTCACACAGTATCACTGTCACTCAGTACCACTGTCACTCAGTATCATTGTCACTCCCTCAGTATCATGTCACTCAATCAGTCTCACTGTCACTCAGTATCACTGTCACTCACTCGGTATGACTGTCACTCACTCCGTATCGCTGTCACTCACTCACTGTTACTCACTCAGTATCACTCACTCACTCAGTATCACTGTCACTCCCTCAGTATCATGTCACTCAATCAGTCTCACTGTCATTCACTCGGTATCACTGTCACTCACTCAGTATCACTGTCACTCTCACAGTATCACTGTCACTCACTCAGTATCACTGTCACTCACTCAGTATCACTCACAGTCATTCACTCAGTTTCACTGTCACTCACTCAGTATCACTGTCACTCTCACAGTATCACTCTCACTCACTCACTATCACTGTCACTCACACAGTATCACTGTCACTCACTAAGTATCACTGTCAATCACTCAGTATCACTCTCACTCAGTATCACTGTCACTCACTCAGTTTCACTGTCACTCACTCAGTATCACTGTCACTCACTCAGTATCACTGCCACACACTCAGTATCACTGTCATTGACTCAGTATCACTGTCACTCACTCGGTATCACTTTCACTCACACAGTATAACTGACACTCACTCAGTATCACTGTAACTCATAGTTTCACTGTCACTCACATAGTATCACTCTCACTCACTCAGTATCACTGTCACTCTCTCAGCATCACTCTCACTCAGTATCACTGTCACTCACTCAGTATCACTCACTGTCACTCTCTCAGTTTCACTGTCACTCACTCAGTATCACTGTCACTCACTCAGTATCACGATCACTCACTGAGTATCACTGTCACTCACTCAGTATCAGTGTCACTAACACAGTATCGCCGTCACTCATTCAGGATCACTGTCACTCACTAAGTATCACTCACTCTCTCAGTATCACTGTCCCTCACTCAGTATTACTGTCACTCAATCACTGTCTCTCGCTCAGTATCACAGTCAATCACTCAGTATCACTGTCACTCACTCAGTATCACTGTCGCTCACTCAGCATCACTGTCCCTCACTCAGTATCACTTTCACTCACTCAGCATCACTTTCACTCGCTCAGTATCACTGTCACTCACTCAGTATCACTATCACTCACTCAGTATTACTGTCACTCAATCACTGTCTCTCGCTCAGTATCACTGTCACTCACTCAGTATCACTATCACTCACTCAGTATTACTGTCACTCAATAACTGTCTCTCGCTCAGTATCACTGTCACTCACTCAGTATCACTGTCACTCACTCAGTATCACTGTCACTCACTCAGTATCACTGTCACTCACTCAGTATCACTTTCACACACTCAGTCTCACTCTCACTCACTCAGTATCACTGTCACTCACTCAATATCACTCTCACTCACTCAGTATCACTGTCACTCACACAGTATCACTATCACTCACACAGTATCATTGTCACTCAGTATCATTGTCACTCAGTATCACTGTCGCTCAGTATCACTGTCACTCACTCGGTATCACTGTCACTCACTCGGTATCACTCTCACTCATTCAGTATCACTGTCACTCACACAGTATCACTGTCACTCAGTATCACTGTCACTCAGTATCACTGTCACTCACTCGGTATGGCTGTCACTCACTCCGTATCGCTGTCACTCACTCACTGTCACTCGCTCAGTATCACTCTCACTCACTCAGTATCACTGTCACTCGCTCAGTATCACTGTCACTCACTCAGTATCACTATCACTCACTCAGTATTACTGTCACTCAATCACTGTCTCTCGCTCAGTATCACAGTCAATCACTCAGTATCACTGTCACTCACTCAGTATCACTGTCGCTCACTCAGCATCACTGTCCCTCACTCAGTATCACTTTCACTCACTCAGCATCACTTTCACTCGCTCAGTATCACTGTCACTCACTCAGTATCACTATCACTCACTCAGTATTACTGTCACTCAATCACTGTCTCTCGCTCAGTATCACTGTCACTCACTCAGTATCACTATCACTCACTCAGTATTACTGTCACTCAATAACTGTCTCTCGCTCAGTATCACTGTCACTCACTCAGTATCACTGTCACTCACTCAGTATCACTGTCACTCACTCAGTATCACTGTCACTCACTCTGAATCACTGTCACTCACTCAGTATCACTGTCACTCACTCAGTATCACTGTCGCTCACTCAGTATCACTTTCACTCACTCAGTCTCACTCTCACTCACTCAGTATCACTGTCACTCACTCAATATCACTCTCACTCACTCAGTATCACTGTCACTCACACAGTATCACTATCACTCACACAGTATCATTGTCACTCAGTATCATTGTCACTCAGTATCACTGTCGCTCAGTATCACTGTCACTCACTCGGTATCACTGTCACTCACTCGGTATCACTCTCACTCATTCAGTATCACTGTCACTCACACAGTATCACTGTCACTCAGTATCACTGTCACTCAGTATCACTGTCACTCACTCGGTATGGCTGTCACTCACTCCGTATCGCTGTCACTCACTCACTGTCACTCACTCAGTATCACTCACTCACTCAGTATCACTGTCACTCACTCAGTATCACTGTCGCTCACTCAGTATCACTGTCGCTCACTCAGTATCACTGTCACTCATCAGTATCACTCTCGCTCACTCAATTTCACTTTCTCTCACTCAATATCACTCTCACTCACTAAGTATCACTGTCACTCACTCTTTATCACTCTCACTCATTCAGTATCACTGTCACTCACACAGTATCACTGTCACTCAGTATCACTGTCACTCAGTATCACTGTCACTCACTCGGTATGGCTGTCACTCACTCCGTATCGCTGTCACTCACTCACTGTCACTCGCTCAGTATCACTCTCACTCACTCAGTATCACTGTCACTCGCTCAGTATCACTGTCACTCACTCAGTATCACTATCACTCACTCAGTATTACTGTCACTCAATCACTGTCTCTCGCTCAGTATCACAGTCAATCACTCAGTATCACTGTCACTCACTCAGTATCACTGTCGCTCACTCAGCATCACTGTCCCTCACTCAGTATCACTTTCACTCACTCAGCATCACTTTCACTCGCTCAGTATCACTGTCACTCACTCAGTATCACTATTACTCACTCAGTATTACTGTCACTCAATCACTGTCTCTCGCTCAGTATCACTGTCACTCACTCAGTATCACTATCACTCACTCAGTATTACTGTCACTCAATAACTGTCTCTCGCTCAGTATCACTGTCACTCACTCAGTATCACTGTCACTCACTCAGTATCACTGTCACTCACTCAGTATCACTGTCACTCACTCTGAATCACTGTCACTCACTCAGTATCACTGTCACTCACTCAGTATCACTGTCGCTCACTCAGTATCACTTTCACTCACTCAGTCTCACTCTCACTCACTCAGTATCACTGTCACTCACTCAATATCACTCTCACTCACTCAGTATCACTGTCACTCACACAGTATCACTATCACTCACACAGTATCATTGTCACTCAGTATCATTGTCACTCAGTATCACTGTCGCTCAGTATCACTGTCACTCACTCGGTATCACTGTCACTCACTCGGTATCACTCTCACTCATTCAGTATCACTGTCACTCACACAGTATCACTGTCACTCAGTATCACTGTCACTCAGTATCACTGTCACTCACTCGGTATGGCTGTCACTCACTCCGTATCGCTGTCACTCACTCACTGTCACTCACTCAGTATCACTCACTCACTCAGTATCACTGTCACTCACTCAGTATCACTGTCGCTCACTCAGTATCACTGTCACTCATCAGTATCACTCTCGCTCACTCAATTTCACTTTCTCTCACTCAATATCACTCTCACTCACTAAGTATCACTGTCACTCACTCTTTATCACTCACACTCACTGAGTATCACTGTCACTCACTCAGTATCATTGTCACTCAGTATCACTGCCACTCGGTATCACTGTCACTCACTCGGTATCACTCTCACTCACTCAGTATCACTCTCACTCACACAGTATCACTGTCACTCAGTATCACTGTCATTCAGTATCACTGTCACTCACTCTGTATGAGTGTCACTCACTCCGTATCGCTGTCACTCACTCACTGTCACTCACTCAGTATCACTCACTCACTCAGTGTCACTGTCGCACATCAGTATCACTCTCACTCACTCAGTATCGCTCTCACTCACTCAGTATCACTGTCACTCACTCAATATCCCAATAACTCACAAAGAATCACTGACACTCACTCTTTATTACTCTCACTCACTGAGTATCACTGTCACTCACACAGTATCACTGTCACTCAGTATTACTGTCACTCAGTATCACTGTCACTCACTCGGTATCACTGTCACTCACCCTGTATCACTGTCACTCACTCAGTATCACTGTCACTCACTCAGTATCACTCTCACTCACTCAGTATCACTCTCACTCACTCAATATCCCTCTCACTCACTAAGTATCACTGTCACTCACTCATTATCACTCTCACTCACTGAGTATCACTGTCACTCACACAGTATCACTGTCACTCAGTATTACTGTCACTCAGTATTACTGTCACTCAGTATCACTGTCACTCACTCGGTATCACTGTCACTCACTCAGTATCACTGTCACTCACTCAGTATCACTGTCACTCACACAGTATCACTGTCACTCAGTACCACTGTCACTCAGTATCACTGTCACTCACGCGGTATGACTGTCACTCACTCCGTATCGCTGTCACTCACTCACTGTTACTCACTCAGTATCACTGTCACTCACTCAATATCCCTCTCACTCACTCAGTATCACTGTCACTCACTCAATATCCCTCTCACTCGCTAAGTATCACTGTCACTCACTCTTTATCACTCTCACTCACTGAGTATCACTGTCCCTCACACAGTGTCACTGTCACTCAGTATTACTGTCACTCAGTATCACTGTCACTCACTCGGTATCACTGTCACTCACTCGGTATGACTGTCACTCACTCGGTATGACTGTCACTCACTCCGTATCGCTGTCACTCACTCACTGTTACTCACTCAGTATCACTCACTCACTCAGTATCACTGTCACACCCTCAATATCATGTCACTCAATCAGTATCACTGTCATTCACTCAGTATCACTGTTACTCACTCAATAGCACTGTCACTCACTCAGCATCACTGTCCCTCATTCTGTGTCACTGTCACTCACTCAGTATCACTTTCACTCAATCAGTATCACTGTCACTCACTCAGTATCACTGTCGCTCACTCAGCATCACTGTCCCTCCCTCACTCAGCATCGCTGTCACTCACTCAGTATCACTGTCACTCACTCAGTATTACTGTCGCTCACTCAGCATCACTGTCACTCACTCAGCATCACTGTCCCTCACTCAGTGTCGCTGTCACTCACTCACTGTCACTCGCTCAGTATCACTGTCACTCACTCAGTATCACTATCACTCACTCAGTATTACTGTCACTCAATCACTGTCTCTCACTCAGTATCACTGTCGCTCACTCAATATCACTGTCACTCACACATTATCACTGTCACTCAGTATCACTGTCCCTCAGTATCACTGTCACTCACTCGGTATGACTGTCACTCACTCCGTATCGCTGTCACTCACTCACTGTTACTCACTCAGTATCACTCTCACTCAGTATCACTGTCACTCACTCAGTATCACTATCACTCACTCTCTTTCACTCACTCAGTCTCACTGTCATTCACTCGGTAACACTGTCACTCACTCAGTATCACTGTCACTCTCACAGTATCACTCTCACTCACTCAGTATCACTGTTGCTCACTCATTATCACTCTCACTCACTAAGTATCACTGTCACTCACTCTTTATCACTCTCACTCACTGAGTATCACTGTCACTCACTCAGTATCATTGTCACTCAGTGTCACTGTCATTAGTATCACTGTCACTCACTCGGTTTCACTGTCATTCACTCGGTATCACTGTCACTCACTCAGTATCACTGTCACTCACACAGTATCACTGTCACTCAGTGCCACTGTCACTCAGTATCACTGTCACTCAATCGGTATGACTGTCACTCACTCCGTATCGCTGTCACTCACTCACTGTTACTCACTCAGTATCACTCACTCACTCAGTATCACTGTCACTCACTCAATATCCCTCTCACTCACTAAGTATCACTGTCACTCACTCTTTATCACTCTCACTCACTGAGTATCACTGTCACTCACTCGGTATCACTGTCACTCACTCGGTATCACTGTCACTCACTCGGTATCACTGTCACTCACTCAGTATCACTGTCACTCACACAGTATCACTGTCACTCAGTACCACTGTCACTCAGTATCACTGTCACTCACTCGGTATGACTGTCACTCACTCCGTATCGCTGTCACTAACTCACTGTTACTCACTCAGTATCACTCACTCACTCAGTATCACTGTCACTCCCTCAGTATCATGTGACTCAATCAGTCTCACTGACATTCACTCGGTATCACTGTCACTCATTCAGTATCACTGTCACTCTCACAGTATCACTGTCACTCACTCAGTATCACTGTCACTCACTCATTATCACTCACAGTCATTCACTCAGTTTCACTGTCACTCACTCAGTATCACTGTCACTCTCACAGTATCACTCTCACTCACTCACTATCACTTTCACTCACACAGTATCACGGTCACTCACTCAGTATCACTGTCACTCACTCAGTATCACTCTCACTCAGTATCACTGTCATTAGTATCACTGTCACTCACTCGGTATCACTGTCATTCACTCGGTATCACTGTCACTCACTCAGTATCACTGTCACTCACACAGTATCACTGTCACTCACGCAGTATCACTGTCACTCAGTGCCACTGTCACTCAGTATCACTGTCATTCAATCGGTATGACTGTCACTCACTCCGTATCGCTGTCACTCACTCACTGTTACTCACTCAGTATCACTCACTCACTCAGTATCACTGTCACTCACTCAATATCCCTCTCACTCACTAAGTATCACTGTCACTCACTCTTTATCACTCTCACTCACTGAGTATCACTGTCCCTCACACAGTGTCACTGTCACTCAGTATTACTGTCACTCAGTATCACTGTCACTCACTCGGTATCACTGTCACTCACTCGGTATCACTGTCACTCACTCAGTATCACTGTCACTCACACAGTATCACTGTCACTCAGTACCACTGTCACTCAGTATCACTGTCACTCACTCGGTATGACTGTCACTCACTCCGTATCGCTGTCACTCACTCACTGTTACTCACTCAGTATCACTCACTCACTCAGCATCACTGTCACTCCCTCAGTATCATGTGACTCAATCAGTCTCACTGACATTCACTCGGTATCACTGTCACTCATTCAGTATCACTGTCACTCTCACAGTATCACTGTCACTCACTCAGTATCACTGTCACTCACTCAGTATCACTCACAGTCATTCACTCAGTTTCACTGTCACTCACTCAGTATCACTGTCACTCTCACAGTATCACTCTCACTCACTCACTATCACTGTCACTCACACAGTATCACGGTCACTCACTCAGTATCACTGTCACTCACTCAGTATCACGGTCACTCAGTATCACTCTCACTCAGTATCACTCTCACTCAGTCAGTTTCACTGTCACTCACTCAGTATCACTGTCACTCACTCAGTATCACTGCCACACACTCAGTATCACTGTCATTGACTCAGTATCACTGTCACTCACTCGGTATCACTTTCACTCACACAGAATAACTGACACTCACTCAGTATCACTGTAACTCATAGTTTCACTGTCACTCACTCAGAATCGCTGTCACTCACTCAGTGTCGCTGTCACTCACTCAGTATCACTCTCACTCACTCAGTATCACTGTCACTCTCTCAGCATCACTCTCACTCAGTATCACTGTCACTCACTCAGTATCACTCACTGTCACTCTCTCAGTTTCACTGTCACTCACTCAGTATCACTGTCACTCACTCAGTATCGCTGTCACTCACTCAGTATCGCTGTCACTCACTCAGTATCACTGTCACTCACTCAGTATCACTGTCGCTCACTCAGCATCACTGTCCCTCACTCAGTATCACTTTCACTCACTCAGCATCACTTTCACTCGCTCAGTATCACTGTCACTCACTCAGTATCACTATCACTCACTCAGTATTACTGTCACTCAATCACTGTCTCTCGCTCAGTATCACTGTCACTCACTCAGTATCACTATCACTCACTCAGTATTACTGTCACTCAATCACTGTCTCTCGCTCAAGTATCACTGTCACTCACTCAGTATCACTGTCACTCACTCAGTATCACTGTCACTCACTCAGTACCACTGTCACTCACTCAGTATCACTGTCACTCACTCAGTATCACTGTCACTCACACAGTATCACTGTCACTCAGTACCACTGTCACTCAGTATCACTGTCACTCACGCGGTATGACTGTCACTCACTCCGTATCGCTGTCACTCACTCACTGTTACTCACTCAGTATCACTGTCACTCACTCAATATCCCTCTCACTCACTCAGTATCACTGTCACTCACTCAATATCCCTCTCACTCACTAAGTATCACTGTCACTCACTCTTTATCACTCTCACTCACTGAGTATCACTGTCCCTCACACAGTGTCACTGTCACTCAGTATTACTGTCACTCAGTATCACTGTCACTCACTCGGTATCACTGTCACTCACTTGGTATGACTGTCACTCACTCGGTATGACTGTCACTCACTCCGTATCGCTGTCACTCACTCACTGTTACTCACTCAGGATCACTCACTCACTCAGTATCACTGTCACACCCTCAGTATCATGTCACTCAATCAGTATCACTGTCATTCACTCAGTATCACTGTTACTCACTCAATAGCACTGTCACTCACTCAGCATCACTGTCACTCACTCAGTATCACTGTCGCTCACTCAGCATCACTGTCCCTCCCTCACTCAGCATCGCTGTCACTCACTCAGTATCACTGTCACTCACTCAGTATCACTGTCGCTCACTCAGCATCACTGTCACTCACTCAGCATCACTGTCCCTCACTCAGTGTCGCTGTCACTCACTCACTGTCACTCGCTCAGTATCACTGTCACTCACTCAGTATCACTATCACTCACTCAGTATTACTGTCACTCAATCACTGTCTCTCACTCAGTATCACTGTCACTCACTCAGTATCACTGTCACTCACACATTATCACTGTCACTCAGTATCACTGTCCCTCAGTATCACTGTCACTCACTCGGTATGACTGTCACTCACTCCGTATCGCTGTCACTCACTCACTGTTACTCACTCAGTATCACTCTCACTCAGTATCACTGTCACTCACTCAGTATCACTATCACTCACTCTCTGTCACTCACTCAGTCTCACTGTCATTCACTCGGTAACACTGTCACTCACTCAGTATCACTGTCACTCTCACAGTATCACTCTCACTCACTCAGTATCACTGTTGCTCACTCATTATCACTCTCACTCACTAAGTATCACTGTCACTCACTCTTTATCACTCTCACTCACTGAGTATCACTGTCACTCACTCAGTATCATTGTCACTCAGTATCACTGTCATTAGTATCACTGTCACTCACTCGGTATCACTGTCATTCACTCGGTATCACTGTCACTCACTCAGTATCACTGTCACTCACACAGTATCACTGTCACTCAGTGCCACTGTCACTCAGTATCACTGTCACTCAATCGGTATGACTGTCACTCACTCAGTATCGCTGTCACTCACTCACTGTTACTCACTCAGTATCACTCACTCACTCAGTATCACTGTCACTCACTCAATATCCCTATCACTCACTAAGTATCACTGTCACTCACTCTTTATCACTCTCACTCACTGAGTATCACTGTCACTCACTCGGTATCACTGTCACTCACTCGGTATCACTGTCACTCACTCGGTATCACTGTCACTCACTCAGTATCACTGTCACTCACACAGTATCACTGTCACTCAGTACCACTGTCACTCAGTATCACTGTCACTCACTCGGTATGACTGTCACTCACTCCGTATCGCTGTCACTCACTCACTGTTACTCACTCAGTATCACTCACTCACTCAGTATCACTGTCACTCCGTCAGTATCATGTGACTCAATCAGTCTCACTGACATTCACTCGGTATCACTGTCACTCAGTCAGTATCACTGTCACTCACTCAGTATCACTGTCACTCTCACAGTATCACTCTCACTCACTCACTATCACTTTCACTCACACAGTATCACGGTCACTCACTCAGTATCACTGTCACTCACTCAGTATCACTCTCACTCAGTATCACTGTCATTAGTATCACTGTCACTCACTCGGTATCACTGTCATTCACTCGGTATCACTGTCACTCACTCAGTATCACTGTCACTCACACAGTATCACTGTCACTCACACAGTATCACTGTCACTCAGTGCCACTGTCACTCAGTATCACTGTCATTCAATCGGTATGACTGTCACTCACTCCGTATCGCTGTCACTCACTCACTGTTACTCACTCAGTATCACTCACTCACTCAGTATCACTGTCACTCACTCAATATCCCTCTCACTCACTAAGTATCACTGTCACTCACTCTTTATCACTCTCACTCACTGAGTATCACTGTCCCTCACACAGTGTCACTGTCACTCAGTATTACTGTCACTCAGTATCACTGTCACTCACTCGGTATCACTGTCACTCACTCGGTATCACTGTCACTCACTCAGTATCACTGTCACTCACACAGTATCACTGTCACTCAGTACCACTGTCACTCAGTATCACTGTCACTCACTCGGTATGACTGTCACTCACTCCGTATCGCTGTCACTCACTCACTGTTACTCACTCAGTATCACTCACTCACTCAGTATCACTGTCACTCCCTCAGTATCATGTGACTCAATCAGTCTCACTGACATTCACTCGGTATCACTGTCACTCATTCAGTATCACTGTCACTCTCACAGTATCACTGTCACTCACTCAGTATCACTGTCACTCACTCAGTATCACTCACAGTCATTCACTCAGTTTCACTGTCACTCACTCAGTATCACTGTCACTCACTCAGTATCACTCTCACTCACTCACTATCACTGTCACTCACACAGTATCACGGTCACTCACTCAGTATCACTGTCACTCACTCAGTATCACGGTCACTCAGTATCACTCTCACTCAGTATCACTCTCACTCAGTCAGTTTCACTGTCACTCACTCAGTATCACTGTCACTCACTCAGTATCACTGCCACACACTCAGTATCACTGTCATTGACTCAGTATCACTGTCACTCACTCGGTATCACTTTCACTCACACAGAATAACTGACACTCACTCAGTATCACTGTAACTCATAGTTTCACTGTCACTCACTCAGAATCGCTGTCACTCACTCAGTGTCGCTGTCACTCACTCAGTATCACTCTCACTCACTCAGTATCACTGTCACTCTCTCAGCATCACTCTCACTCAGTATCACTGTCACTCACTCAGTATCACTCACTGTCACTCTCTCAGTTTCACTGTCACTCACTCAGTATCACTGTCACTCACTCAGTATCGCTGTCACTCACTCAGTAGCGCTGTCACTCACTCAGTATCACTTTCACTCACTCAGCATCACTTTCACTCGCTCAGTATCACTGTCACTCACTCAGTATCACTATCACTCACTCAGTATTACTGTCACTCAATCACTGTCTCTCGCTCAGTATCACTGTCACTCACTCAGTATTACTGTCACTCAATCACTGTCTCTCGCTCAAGTATCACTGTCACTCACTCAGTATCACTGTCACTCACTCAGTATCTCTGTCGCTCACTCAGTATCACTTTCACTCACTCAGTATCACTCTCATTCACTCAGTATCACTGTCACTCACTCAATATCACTCTCACTCACTCAGTATCACTGTCACTCACACAGTATCACTATCACTCACACAGTATCACTGTCACTCAGTATCATTGTCACTCAGTGTCACTGTCGCTCAGTATCACTGTCACTCACTCGGTATCACTGTCACTCACTCGGTCTCACTCTCACTCATTCAGTATCACTGTCACTCACACAGTATCACTGTCACTCAGTATCACTGTCACTCAGTATCACTGTCACTCACTCGGTATGGCTGTCACTCACTCCGTATCGCTGTCACTCACTCACTGTCACTCACTCAGTATCACTCACTCAGTATCACTCACTCACTCAGTATCACTGTCACTCACTCAGTATCACTGTCGCTCACTCAGTATCACTGTCACTCATCAGTATCACTCTCGCTCACTCAATTTCACTTTCTCTCACTCAATATCACTCTCACTCACTAAGTATCACTGTCACTCACTCTTTATCACTCACACTCACTGAGTATCACTGTCACTCACTCAGTATCATTGTCACTCAGTATCACTGTCACTCAGTATCACTGTCACTCGGTATCACTGTCACTCACTCAGTATCACTATCACTCACTCTCTGTCACTCACTCAGTCTCACTGTCATTCACTCGGTAACACTGTCACTCACTCAGTATCGCTGTCACTCTCACAGTATCACTCTCACTCACTCAGTATCACTGTTGCTCACTCAGTATCACTGTCACTCACTCAGTATCACTGTCACTCACTCAGTATCACTGTCACTCACTCATTATCACTCTCACTCACTAAGTATCACTGTCACTCACTCTTTATCACTCTCACTCACTGAGTATCACTGACAATCACTCAGTATCATTGTCACCCAGTATCACTGTCAATAGTATCACTGTCACTCACTCGGTATCACTGTCATTCACTCGGTATCACTGTCACTCACTCAGTATCACTGTCACTCACACAGTATCACTGTCACTCAGTGCCACTGTCACTCAGTATCACTGTCACTCAATTGGTATGACCGTCACTCACTCCGTATCGCTGTCACTCACTCACTGTTACTCACTCAGTATCACTCACTCACTCAGTATCACTGTCACTCACTCAATATCCCTCTCACTCACTAAGTATCACTGTCACTCACTCGGTATCACTGTCACTCACTCTGTATGACTGTCAATCACTCCGTATCGCTGTCACTCACTCACTGTTACTCACTCAGTATCACTCACTCACTCAGTATCACTGTCACTCACTCAATATCCCTCTCACTCACTAAGTATCACTGTCACTCACTCTTTATCACTCTCACTCACTGAGTATCACTGTCACTCACTCGGTATCACTGTCACTCATTCGGTATCACTGTCACTCACTCGGTATCACTGTCACTCACTCAGTATCACTGTCACTCACACAGTATCACTGTCACTCAGTACCACTGTCACTCAGTATCACTGTCACTCACTCGGTATGACTGTCACTCACTCCGTATCGCTGTCACTCACTCACTGTTACTCACTCAGTATCACTCACTCACTCAGTATCACTGTCACTCCCTCAGTATCATGTGACTCAATCAGTCTCACTGACATTCACTCGGTATCACTGTCACTCATTCAGTATCACTGTCACTCACTCAGTATCACTCACAGTCATTCACTCAGTTTCACTGTCACTCACTCAGTATCACTGTCACTCTCACAGTATCACTCTCACTCACTCACTATCACTGTCACTCACACAGTATCACGGTCACTCACTCAGTATCACTGTTACTCACTCAGTATCACTCTCACTCAGTATCACTGTCACTCAGTCAGTTTCACTGTCACTCACTCAGTATCACTGTCACTCACTCAGTATCACTGCCACACACTCAGTATCACTGTCATTGACTCAGTATCACTGTCACTCACTCGGTATCACTTTCACTCACACAGAATAACTGACACTCACTCAGTATCACTGTAACTCATAGTTCCACTGTCACTCACTCAGAATCGCTGTCACTCACTCAGTGTCGCTGTCACTCACTCAGTATCACTCTCACTCACTCAGTATCACTGTCACTCTCTCATCATCACTCTCACTCAGTATCACTCACTGTCACTCTCTCAGTTTCACTGTCACTCACTCCGTATCGCTGTCACTCACTCACTGTCACTCACTCAGTATCACTCACTCAGTATCACTCACTCACTCAGTATCACTGTCACTCACTCAGTATCACTGTCGCTCACTCAGTATCACTGTCACTCATCAGTATCACTCTCGCTCACTCAATTTCACTTTCTCTCACTCAATATCACTCTCACTCACTAAGTAATACTGTCACTCACTCTTTATCACTCACACTCACTGAGTATCACTGTCACTCACTCAGTATCATTGTCACTCAGTATCACTGTCACTCAGTATCACTGTCACTCGGTATCACTGTCACTCACTCAGTATCACTATCACTCACTCTCTGTCACTCACTCAGTCTCACTGTCATTCACTCGGTAACACTGTCACTCACTCAGTATCGCTGTCACTCTCACAGTATCGCTCTCACTCACTCAGTATCACTGTTGCTCACTCAGTATCACTGTCACTCACTCAGTATCACTGTCACTCACTCAGTATCACTGTCACTCACTCATTATCACTCTCACTCACTAAGTATCACTGTCACTCACTCTTTATCACTCTCACTCACTGAGTATCACTGTCACTCACTCAGTATCATTGTCACCCAGTATCACTGTCAATAGTATCACTGTCACTCAATCGGTATGACCGTCACTCACTCCGTATCGCTGTCACTCACTCACTGTTACTCACTCAGTATCACTCACTCACTCAGTATCACTGTCACTCACTCAATATCCCTCTCACTCACTAAGTATCACTGTCACTCACTCGGTATCACTGTCACTCACTCGGTATGACTGTCACTCACTCCGTATCGCTGTCACTCACTCACTGTTACTCACTCAGTATCACTCACTCACTCAGTATCACTGTCACTCACTCAATATCCCTCTCACTCACTAAGTGTCACTGTCACTCACTCTTTATCACTCTCACTCACTGAGTATCACTGTCACTCACTCGGTATCACTTTCACTCACTCGGTATCACTGTCACTCACTCGGTATCACTGTCACTCACTCAGTATCACTGTCACTCACACAGTATCACTGTCACTCACACAGTATCACTGTCACTCAGTACCACTGTCACTCAGTACCACTGTCACTCAGTACCACTGTCACTCACTCGGTATGACTGTCACTCACTCCGTATAGCTGTCACTCACTCACTGTTACTCACTCAGTATCACTCACTCACTCAGTATCACTGTCACTCCCTCAGTATCATGTGACTCAATCAGTCTCACTGACATTCACTCGGTATCACTGTCACTCATTCAGTATCACTGTCACTCTCACAGTATCACTGTCACTCACTCAGTATCACTGTCACTCACTCAGTATCACTCACAGTCATTCACTCAGTTTCACTGTCACTCACTCAGTTTCACTGTCACTCTCACAGTATCACTCTCACTCACTCACTATCACTGTCACTCACACAGTATCACGGTCACTCACTCAGTATCACTGTTCCTCACTCAGTATCACTCTCACTCAGTATCACTCTCACTCAGTCAGTTTCACTGTCACTCACTCAGTATCACTGTCACTCACTCAGTATCACTGCCACACACTCAGTATCACTGTCATTGACTCAGTATCACTGTCACTCACTCGGTATCACTTTCACTCACACAGAATAACTGACACTCACTCAGTATCACTGTAACTCATAGTTCCACTGTCACACACTCAGAATCGCTGTCACTCACTCAGTGTCGCTGTCACTCACTCAGTATCACTCTCACTCACTCAGTATCACTGTCACTCTCTCAGCATCACTCTCACTCAGTATCACTCACTGTCACTCTCTCAGTTTCACTGTCACTCACTCAGTATCACTGTCACTCACTCAGTATCGCTGTCACTCACTCAGTATCACTGTCACTCACTCAGTATCACTGTCGCTCACTCAGCATCACTGTCCCTCACTCAGTATCACTTTCACTCACTCAGCATCACTTTCACTCACTCAGTATCACTGTCACTCACTCAGTATCACTATCACTCACTCAGTATTACTGTCACTCAATCACTGTCTCTCGCTCAGTATCACTGTCACTCACTCAGTATCACTATCACTCACTCAGTATTACTGTCACTCAATCACTGTCTCTCGCTCAGTATCACTGTCACTCACTCAGTATCACTGTCACTCACTAAGTATCACTGTCACTCACTCAGTACCACTGTCACTCACTCAGTACCAATGTCACTCACTCAGTATCACTGTCACTCACTCAGTATCACTGTCGCTCACTCAGTATCACTTTCCCTCACTCAGTATCACTCTCACTCACTCAGTATCACTGTCACTCACTCAATATCACTCTCACTCACTCAGTATCACTGTCTCTCACACAGTATCACTATCACTCACACAGTATCACTGTCACTCAGTATCACTGTCGCTCAGTATCACTGTCACTCACTCGGTATCACTGTCACTCACTCGGTATCACTCTCACTCATTCAGTATCACTGTCACTCACACAGTATCACTGTCACTCACACAGTATCACTGTCACTCAGTATCACTGTCACTCAGTATCACTCACTCACTCAGTATCACTGTCACTCACTCAGTATCACTGTCGCTCACTCAGTATCACTGTCACTCATCAGTATCACTCTCGCTCACTCAATTTCACTTTCTCTCACTCAATATCATTCTCACTCACTAAGTATCACTGTCACTCACTCTTTATCTCTCACACTCACTGAGTATCACTGTCACTCACTCAGTATCATTGTCACTCAGTATCACTGTCACTCAGTATCACTGTCACTCGGTATCACTGTCACTCACTCAGTATCACTATCACTCACTCTCTGTCACTCACTCAGTCTCACTGTCATTCACTCGGTAACACTGTCACTCACTCAGTATCACTGTCACTCTCACAGTATCACTCTCACTCACTCAGTATCACTGTTGCTCACTCAGTATCACTGTCACTCACTCAGTATCACTGTCACTCACTCAGTATCACTGTCACTCACTCATTATCACTCTCACTCACTAAGTATCACTGTCACTCACTCTTTATCACTCTCACTCACTGAGTATCACTGTCACTCACTCGGTATCACTGTCATTCACTCGGTATCACTGTCACTCACTCAGTATCACTGTCACTCACACAGTATCACTGTCACTCAGTGCCACTGTCACTCAGTATCACTGTCACTCAATCGGTATGACCGTCACTCACTCCGTATCGCTGTCAGTCACTCACTGTTACTCACTCAGTATCACTCACTCACTCAGTATCACTGTCACTCACTCAATATCCCTCTCACTCACTAAGTATCACTGTCACTCACTCTTTATCACTCTCACTCACTGAGTATCACTGTCACTCACTCGGTATCACTGTCACTCACTCGGTATGACTGTCACTCACTCCGTATCGCTGTCACTCACTCACTGTTACTCACTCAGTATCACTCACTCACTCAGTATCACTGTCACTCACTCAATATCCCTCTCACTCACTAAGTATCACTGTCACTCACTCTTTATCACTCTCACTCACTGAGTATCACTGTCACTCACTCGGTATCACTGTCACTCACTCGGTATCACTGTCACTCACTCGGGATCACTGTCACTCACTCAGTATCACTGTCACTCACACAGTATCACTGTCACTCAGTACCACTGTCACTCAGTATCACTGTCACTCACTCGGTTTGACTGTCACTCACTCCGTATCGCTGTCACTCACTCACTGTTACTCACTCAGTATCAATCACTCACTCAGTATCACTGTCACTCCCTCAGTATCATGTGACTCAATCAGTCTCACTGACATTCACTCGGTATCACTGTCACTCATTCAGTATCACTGTCACTCTCACAGTATCACTGTCACTCACTCAGTATCACTGTCACACACTCAGTATCACTCACAGTCATTCACTCAGTTTCACTGTCACTCACTCAGTATCACTGTCACTCTCACAGTATCACTCTCACTCACTCACTATCACTGTCACTCACACAGTATCACGGTCACTCACTCAGTATCACTGTTACTCACTCAGTATCACTGTCACTCACTCAGTATCACTGCCACACACTCAGTATCACTGTCATTGACTCAGTATCACTGTCACTCACTCGGTATCACTTTCACTCACACAGAATATCTGACACTCACTCAGTATCACTGTAACTCATAGTTTCACTGTCACTCACTCAGTATCACTGTCACTCACTCGGTATCACTGTCACTCACTCGGTATGACTGTCACTCACTCGGTATGACTGTCACTCACTCCGTATCGCTGTCACTCACTCACTGTTACTCACTCAGTATCACTCACTCACTCAGTATCACTGTCACACCCTCAGTATCATGTCACTCAATCAGTATCACTGTCATTCACTCAGTATCACTGTTACTCACTCAATAGCACTGTCACTCACTCAGCATCACTGTCCCTCATTCTGTGTCACTGTCACTCACTCAGTATCACATTCACTCAATCAGTATCACTGTCACTCACTCAGTATCACTGTCGCTCACTCAGCATCACTGTCCCTCCCTCACTCAGCATCGCTGTCACTCACTCAGTATCACTGTCACTCACTCAGTATTACTGTCGCTCACTCAGCATCACTGTCACTCACTCAGCATCACTGTCCCTCACTCAGTGTCGCTGTCACTCACTCACTGTCACTCGCTCAGTATCACTGTCACTCACTCAGTATCACTATCACTCACTCAGTATTACTGTCACTCAATCACTGTCTCTCACTCAGTATCACTGTCGCTCACTCAGTATCACTGTCACTCACACATTATCACTGTCACTCAGTATCACTGTCCCTCAGTATCACTGTCACTCACTCGGTATGACTGTCACTCACTCCGTATCGCTGTCACTCACTCACTGTTACTCACTCAGTATCACTCTCACTCAGTATCACTGTCACTCACTCAGTATCACTATCACTCACTCTCTGTCACTCACTCAGCCTCACTGTCATTCACTCGGTAACACTGTCACTCACTCAGTATCACTGTCACTCTCACAGTATCACTCTCACTCACTCAGTATCACTGTTGCTCACTCATTATCACTCTCACTCACTAAGTATCACTGTCACTCACTCTTTATCACTCTCACTCACTGAGTATCACTGTCACTCACTCAGTATCATTGTCACTCAGTATCACTGTCATTAGTATCACTGTCACTCACTCGGTTTCACTGTCATTCACTCGGTATCACTGTCACTCACTCAGTATCACTGTCACTCACACAGTATCACTGTCACTCAGTGCCACTGTCACTCAGTATCACTGTCACTCAATCGGTATGACTGTCACTCACTCCGTATCGCTGTCACTCACTCACTGTTACTCACTCAGTATCACTCACTCACTCAGTATCACTGTCACTCACTCAATATCCCTCTCACTCACTAAGTATCACTGTCACTCACTCTTTATCACTCTCACTCACTGAGTATCACTGTCACTCACTCGGTATCACTGTCACTCACTCGGTATCACTGTCACTCACTCGGTATCACTGTCACTCACTCAGTATCACTGTCACTCACACAGTATCACTGTCACTCAGTACCACTGTCACTCAGTACCACTGTCACTCAGTATCACTGTCACTCACTCGGTATGACTGTCACTCACTCCGTATCGCTGTCACTCACTCACTGTTACTCACTCAGTATCACTCACTCACTCAGTATCACTGTCACTCCCTCAGTATCATGTGACTCAATCAGTCTCACTGACATTCACTCGGTATCACTGTCACTCATTCAGTATCACTGTCACTCTCACAGTATCACTGTCACTCACTCAGTATCACTGTCACTCACTCATTATCACTCACAGTCATTCACTCAGTTTCACTGTCACTCACTCAGTATCACTGTCACTCTCACAGTATCACTCTCACTCACTCACTATCACTTTCACTCACACAGTATCACGGTCACTCACTCAGTATCACTGTCACTCACTCAGTATCACTCTCACTCAGTATCACTGTCATTAGTATCACTGTCACTCACTCGGTATCACTGTCATTCACTCGGTATCACTGTCACTCACTCAGTATCACTGTCACTCACACAGTATCACTGTCACTCACACAGTATCACTGTCACTCAGTGCCACTGTCACTCAGTATCACTGTCATTCAATCGGTATGACTGTCACTCACTCCGTATCGCTGTCACTCACTCACTGTTACTCACTCAGTATCACTCACTCACTCAGTATCACTGTCACTCACTCAATATCCCTCTCACTCACTAAGTATCACTGTCACTCACTCTTTATCACTCTCACTCACTGAGTATCACTGTCCCTCACACAGTGTCACTGTCACTCAGTATTACTGTCACTCAGTATCACTGTCACTCACTCGGTATCACTGTCACTCACTTGGTATCACTGTCACTCACTCAGTATCACTGTCACTCACACAGTATCACTGTCACTCAGTACCACTGCCACTCAGTATCACTGTCACTCACTCGGTATGACTGTCACTCACTCCGTATCGCTGTCACTCACTCACTGTTACTCACTCAGTATCACTCACTCACTCAGTATCACTGTCACTCCCTCAGTATCATGTGACTCAATCAGTCTCACTGACATTCACTCGGTATCACTGTCACTCATTCAGTATCACTGTCACTCTCACAGTATCACTGTCACTCACTCAGTATCACTGTCACTCACTCAGTATCACTCACAGTCATTCACTCAGTTTCACTGTCACTCACTCAGTATCACTGTCACTCTCACAGTATCACTCTCACTCACTCACTATCACTGTCACTCACACAGTATCACGGTCACTCACTCAGTATCACTGTCACTCACTCAGTATCACGGTCACTCAGTATCACTCTCACTCAGTATCACTCTCACTCAGTCAGTTTCACTGTCACTCACTCAGTATCACTGTCACTCACTCAGTATCACTGCCACACACTCAGTATCACTGTCATTGACTCAGTATCACTGTCACTCACTCGGTATCACTTTCACTCACACAGAATAACTGACACTCACTCAGTATCACTGTAACTCATAGTTTCACTGTCACTCACTCAGAATCGCTGTCACTCACTCAGTGTCGCTGTCACTCACTCAGTATCACTCTCACTCACTCAGTATCACTGTCACTCTCTCAGCATCACTCTCACTCAGTATCACTGTCACTCACTCAGTATCACTCACTGTCACTCTCTCAGTTTCACTGTCACTCACTCAGTATCACTGTCACTCACTCAGTATCGCTGTCACTCACTCAGTATCGCTGTCACTCACTCAGTATCACTGTCACTCACTCAGTATCACTGTCGCTCACTCAGCATCACTGTCCCTCACTCAGTATCACTTTCACTCACTCAGCATCACTTTCACTCGCTCAGTATCACTGTCACTCACTCAGTATCACTATCACTCACTCAGTATTACTGTCACTCAATCACTGTCTCTCGCTCAGTATCACTGTCACTCACTCAGTATCACTATCACTCACTCAGTATTACTGTCACTCAATCAATGTCTCTCGCTCAAGTATCACTGTCACTCACTCAGTATCACTGTCACTCACTCAGTATCACTGTCACTCACTCAGTACCACTGTCACTCACTCAGTATCACTGTCACTCACTCAGTATCACTGTCACTCACACAGTATCACTGTCACTCAGTACCACTGTCACTCAGTATCACTGTCACTCACGCGGTATGACTGTCACTCACTCCGTATCGCTGTCACTCACTCACTGTTACTCACTCAGTATCACTGTCACTCACTCAATATCCCTCTCACTCACTCAGTATCACTGTCACTCACTCAATATCCCTCTCACTCACTAAGTATCACTGTCACTCACTCTTTATCACTCTCACTCACTGAGTATCACTGTCCCTCACACAGTGTCACTGTCACTCAGTATTACTGTCACTCAGTATCACTGTCACTCACTCGGTATCACTGTCACTCACTTGGTATGACTGTCACTCACTCGGTATGACTGTCACTCACTCCGTATCGCTGTCACTCACTCACTGTTACTCACTCAGGATCACTCACTCACTCAGTATCACTGTCACACCCTCAGTATCATGTCACTCAATCAGTATCACTGTCATTCACTCAGTATCACTGTTACTCACTCAATAGCACTGTCACTCACTCAGCATCACTGTCCCTCATTCTGTGTCACTGTCACTCACTCAGTATCACTTTCACTCAATCAGTATCACTGTCACTCACTCAGTATCACTGTCGCTCACTCAGCATCACTGTCCCTCCCTCACTCAGCATCGCTGTCACTCACTCAGTATCACTGTCACTCACTCAGTATTACTGTCGCTCACTCAGCATCACTGTCACTCACTCAGCATCACTGTCCCTCACTCAGTGTCGCTGTCACTCACTCACTGTCACTTGCTCAGTATCACTGTCACTCACTCAGTATCACTATCACTCACTCAGTATTACTGTCACTCAATCACTGTCTCTCACTCAGTATCACTGTCACTCACTCAGTATCACTGTCACTCACACATTATCACTGTCACTCAGTATCACTGTCCCTCAGTATCACTGTCACTCACTCGGTATGACTGTCACTCACTCCGTATCGCTGTCACTCACTCACTGTTACTCACTCAGTATCACTCTCACTCAGTATCACTGTCACTCACTCAGTATCACTATCACTCACTCTCTGTCACTCACTCAGTCTCACTGTCATTCACTCGGTAACACTGTCACTCACTCAGTATCACTGTCACTCTCACAGTATCACTCTCACTCACTCAGTATCACTGTTGCTCACTCATTATCACTCTCACTCACTAAGTATCACTGTCACTCACTCTTTATCACTCTCACTCACTGAGTATCACTGTCACTCACTCAGTATCATTGTCACTCAGTATCACTGTCATTAGTATCACTGTCACTCACTCGGTATCACTGTCATTCACTCGGTGTCACTGTCACTCACTCAGTATCACTGTCACTCACACAGTATCACTGTCACTCAGTGCCACTGTCACTCAGTATCACTGTCACTCAATCGGTATGACTGTCACTCACTCAGTATCGCTGTCACTCACTCACTGTTACTCACTCAGTATCACTCACTCACTCAGTATCACTGTCACTCACTCAATATCCCTCTCACTCACTAAGTATCACTGTCACTCACTCTTAATCACTCTCACTCACTGAGTATCACTGTCACTCACTCGGTATCACTGTCACTCACTCGGTATCACTGTCACTCACTCGGTATCACTGCCACTCACTCAGTATCACTGTCACTCACACAGTATCACTGTCACTCAGTACCACTGTCACTCAGTATCACTGTCACTCACTCGGTATAACTGTCACTCACTCCGTATCGCTGTCACTCACTCACTGTTACTCACTCAGTATCACTCACTCACTCAGTATCACTGTCACTCCCTCAGTATCATGTGACTCATTCAGTCTCACTGACATTCACTCGGTATCACTGTCACTCATTCAGTATCACTGTCACTCTCACAGTATCACTGTCACTCACTCAGTATCACTGTCACTCACTCATTATCACTCACAGTCATTCACTCAGTTTCACTGTCACTCACTCAGTATCACTGTCACTCTCACAGTATCACTCTCACTCACTCACTATCACTTTCACTCACACAGTATCACGGTCACTCACTCAGTATCACTGTCACTCACTCAGTATCACTCTCACTCAGTATCACTGTCATTAGTATCACTGTCACTCACTCGGTATCACTGTCATTCACTCGGTATCACTGTCACTCACTCAGTATCACTGTCACTCACACAGTATCACTGTCACTCACACAGTATCACTGTCACTCAGTGCCACTGTCACTCAGTATCACTGTCATTCAATCGGTATGACTGTCACTCACTCCGTATCGCTGTCACTCACTCACTGTTACTCACTCAGTATCACTCACTCACTCAGTATCACTGTCACTCACTCAATATCCCTCTCACTCACTAAGTATCACTGTCACTCACTCTTTATCACTCTCACTCACTGAGTATCACTGTCCCTCACACAGTGTCACTGTCACTCAGTATTACTGTCACTCAGTATCACTGTCACTCACTCGGTATCACTGTCACTCACTCGGTATCACTGTCACTCACTCAGTATCACTGTCACTCACACAGTATCACTGTCACTCAGTACCACTGTCACTCAGTATCACTGTGACTCACTCGGTATGACTGTCACTCACTCCGTATCGCTGTCACTCACTCACTGTTACTCACTCAGTATCACTCACTCACTCAGTATCACTGTCACTCCCTCAGTATCATGTGACTCAATCAGTCTCACTGACATTCACTCGGTATCACTGTCTCACTCATTCAGTATCACTGTCACTCTCACAGTATCACTGTCACTCACTCAGTATCACTGTCACTCACTCAGTATCACTCACAGTCATTCACTCAGTTTCACTGTCACTCACTCAGTATCACTGTCACTCTCACAGTATCACTCTCACTCACTCACTATCACTGTCACTCACACAGTATCACGGTCACTCACTCAGTATCACTGTCACTCACTCAGTATTACGGTCACTCAGTATCACTCTCACTCAGTATCACTCTCACTCAGTCAGTTTCACTGTCACTCACTCAGTATCACTGTCATTGACTCAGTATCACTGTCACTCACTCGGTATCACTTTCACTCACACAGAATAACTGACACTCACTCAGTATCACTGTAACTCATAGTTTCACTGTCACTCACTCAGAATCGCTGTCACTCACTCAGTGTCGCTGTCACTCACTCAGTATCACTCTCACTCACTCAGTATCACTGTCACTCTCTCAGCATCACTCTCACTCAGTATCACTGTCACTCACTCAGTATCACTCACTGTCACTCTCTCAGTTTCACTGTCACTCACTCAGTATCACTGTCACTCACTCAGTATCGCTGTCACTCACTCAGTATCGCTGTCACTCACTCAGTATCACTGTCACTCACTCAGTATCACTGTCGCTCACTCAGCATCACTGTCCCTCACTCAGTATCACTTTCACTCACTCAGCATCACTTTCACTCGCTCAGTATCACTGTCACTCACTCAGTATCACTATCACTCACTCAGTATTACTGTCACTCAATCACTGTCTCTCGCTCAAGTATCACTGTCACTCACTCAGTATCACTGTCACTCACTCAGTATCACTGTCACTCACTCAGTACCACTGTCACTCACTCTGAATCACTGTCACTCACTCAGTATCACTGTCACTCACTCAGTATCACTGTCGCTCACTCAGTATCACTTTCACTCACTCAGTATCACTCTCATTCACTCAGTATCACTGTCACTCACTCAATATCACTCTCACTCACTCAGTATCACTGTCACTCACACAGTATCACTATCACTCACACAGTATCACTGTCACTCAGTATCATTGTCACTCAGTGTCACTGTCGCTCAGTATCACTGTCACTCACTCGGTATCACTGTCACTCACTGGGTCTCACTCTCACTCATTCAGTATCACTGTCACTCACACAGTATCACTGTCACTCAGTATCACTGTCACTCAGTATCACTGTCACTCACTCGGTATGGCTGTCACTCACTCCGTATCGCTGTCACTCACTCACTGTCACTCACTCAGTATCACTCACTCAGTATCACTCACTCACTCAGTATCACTGTCACTCACTCAGTATCACTGTCGCTCACTCAGTATCACTGTCACTCATCAGTATCACTCTCGCTCACTCAATTTCACTTTCTCTCACTCAATATCACTCTCACTCACTAAGTATCACTGTCACTCACTCTTTATCACTCACACTCACTGAGTATCACTGTCACTCACTCAGTATCATTGTCACTCAGTATCACTGTCACTCAGTATCACTGTCACTCGGTAGCACTGTCACTCACTCAGTATCACTATCACTCACTCTCTGTCACTCACTCAGTCTCACTGTCATTCACTCGGTAACACTGTCACTCACTCAGTATCGCTGTCACTCTCACAGTATCACTCTCACTCACTCAGTATCACTGTTGCTCACTCAGTATCACTGTCACTCACTCAGTATCACTGTCACTCACTCAGTATCACTGTCACTCACTCATTATCACTCTCACTCACTAAGTATCACTGTCACTCACTCTTTATCACTCTCACTCACTGAGTATCACTGTCAATCACTCAGTATCATTGTCACCCAGTATCACTGTCAATAGTATCACTGTCACTCACTCGGTATCACTGTCATTCACTCGGTATCACTGTCACTCACTCAGTATCACTGTCACTCACACAGTATCACTGTCACTCAGTGCCACTGTCACTCAGTATCACTGTCACTCAATTGGTATGACCGTCACTCACTCCGTATCGCTGTCACTCACTCACTGTTACTCACTCAGTATCACTCACTCACTCAGTATCACTGTCACTCACTCAATATCCCTCTCACTCACTAAGTATCACTGTCACTCACTCGGTATCACTGTCACTCACTCGGTATGACTGTCACTCACTCCGTATCGCTGTCACTCACTCACTGTTACTCACTCAGTATCACTCACTCACTCAGTATCACTGTCACTCACTCAATATCCCTCTCACTCACTAAGTATCACTGTCACTCACTCTTTATCACTCTCACTCACTGAGTATCACTGTCACTCACTCGGTATCACTGTCACTCATTCGGTATCACTGTCACTCACTCGGTATCACTGTCACTCACTCAGTATCACTGTCACTCACACAGTATCACTGTCACTCAGTACCACTGTCACTCAGTATCACTGTCACTCACTCGGTATGACTGTCACTCACTCCGTATCGCTGTCACTCACTCACTGTTACTCACTCAGTATCACTCACTCACTCAGTATCACTGTCACTCCCTCAGTATCATGTGACTCAATCAGTCTCACTGACATTCACTCGGTATCACTGTCACTCATTCAGTATCACTGTCACTCTCACAGTATCACTGTCACTCACTCAGTATCACTGTCACTCACTCAGTATCACTCACAGTCATTCACTCAGTTTCACTGTCACTCACTCAGTATCACTGTCACTCTCACAGTATCACTCTCACTCACTCACTATCACTGTCACTCACACAGTATCACGGTCACTCACTCAGTATCACTGTTACTCACTCAGTATCACTCTCACTCAGTATCACTGTCACTCAGTCAGTTTCACTGTCACTCACTCAGTATCACTGTCACTCACTCAGTATCACTGCCACACACTCAGTATCACTGTCATTGACTCAGTATCACTGTCACTCACTCGGTATCACTTTCACTCACACAGAATAACTGACACTCACTCAGTATCACTGTAACTCATAGTTCCACTGTCACTCACTCAGAATCGCTGTCACTCACTCAGTGTCGCTGTCACTCACTCAGTATCACTCTCACTCACTCAGTATCACTGTCACTCTCTCATCATCACTCTCACTCAGTATCACTCACTGTCACTCTCTCAGTTTCACTGTCACTCACTCCGTATCGCTGTCACTCACTCACTGTCACTCACTCAGTATCACTCACTCAGTATCACTCACTCACTCAGTATCACTGTCACTCACTCAGTATCACTGTCGCTCACTCAGTATCACTGTCACTCATCAGTATCACTCTCGCTCACTCAATTTCACTTTCTCTCACTCAATATCACTCTCACTCACTAAGTATCACTGTCACTCACTCTTTATCACTCACACTCACTGAGTATCACTGTCACTCACTCAGTATCATTGTCACTTAGTATCACTGTCACTCAGTATCACTGTCACTCGGTATCACTGTCACTCACTCAGTATCACTATCACTCACTCTCTGTCACTCACCCAGTCTCACTGTCATTCACTCGGTAACACTGTCACTCACTCAGTATCGCTGTCACTCTCACAGTATCACTCTCACTCACTCAGTATCACTGTTGCTCACTCAGTATCACTGTCACTCACTCAGTATCACTGTCACTCACTCAGTATCACTGTCACTCACTCATTATCACTCTCACTCACTAAGTATCACTGTCACTCACTCTTTATCACTCTCACTCACTGAGTATCACTGTCACTCACTCAGTATCACTGTCAATAGTATCACTGTCACTCACTCGGTATCACTGTCATTCACTCGGTATCACTGTCACTCACTCAGTATCACTGTCACTCACACAGTATCACTGTCACTCACACAGTATCACTGTCACTCAGTGCCACTGTCACTCAGTATCACTGTCACTCAATCGGTATGACCGTCACTCACTCCGTATCGCTGTCACTCACTCACTGTTACTCACTCAGTATCACTCACTCACTCAGTATCACTGTCACTCACTCAATATCCCTCTCACTCACTAAGTATCACTGTCACTCACTCGGTATCACTGTCACTCACTCGGTATGACTGTCACTCACTCCGTATCGCTGTCACTCACTCACTGTTACTCACTCAGTATCACTCACTCACTCAGTATCACTGTCACTCACTCAATATCCCTCTCACTCACTAAGTGTCACTGTCACTCACTCTTTATCACTCTCACTCACTGAGTATCACTGTCACTCACTCGGTATCACTTTCACTCACTCGGTATCACTGTCACTCACTCGGTATCACTGTCACTCACTCAGCATCACTGTCACTCACACAGTATCACTGTCACTCAGTACCACTGTCACTCAGTACCACTGTCACTCACTCGGTATGACTGTCACTCACTCCGTATCGCTGTCACTCACTCACTGTTACTCACTCAGTATCACTCACTCACTCAGTATCACTGTCACTCCCTCAGTATCATGTGACTCAATCAGTCTCACTGACATTCACTCGGTATCACTGTCACTCATTCAGTATCACTGTCACTCTCACAGTATCACTGTCACTCACTCAGTATCACTGTCACTCACTCAGTATCACTCACAGTCATTCACTCAGTTTCACTGTCACTCACTCAGTTTCACTGTCACTCTCACAGTATCACTCTCACTCACTCACTATCACTGTCACTCACACAGTATCACGGTCACTCACTCAGTATCACTGTTACTCACTCAGTATCACTCTCACTCAGTATCACTCTCACTCAGTCAGTTTCACTGTCACTCACTCAGTATCACTGTCACTCACTCAGTATCACTGCCACACACTCAGTATCACTGTCATTGACTCAGTATCACTGTCACTCACACAGTATCACTGTCACTCAGTGCCACTGTCACTCAGTATCACTGTCACTCAATCGGTATGACTGTCACTCACTCAGTATCGCTGTCACTCACTCACTGTTACTCACTCAGTATCACTCACTCACTCAGTATCACTGTCACTCACTCAATATCCCTCTCACTCACTAAGTATCACTGTCACTCACTCTTAATCACTCTCACTCACTGAGTATCACTGTCACTCACTCGGTATCACTGTCACTCACTCGGTATCACTGTCACTCACTCGGTATCACTGCCACTCACTCAGTATCACTGTCACTCACACAGTATCACTGTCACTCAGTACCACTGTCACTCAGTATCACTGTCACTCACTCGGTATAACTGTCACTCACTCCGTATCGCTGTCACTCACTCACTGTTACTCACTCAGTATCACTCACTCACTCAGTATCACTGTCACTCCCTCAGTATCATGTGACTCATTCAGTCTCACTGACATTCACTCGGTATCACTGTCACTCATTCAGTATCACTGTCACTCTCACAGTATCACTGTCACTCACTCAGTATCACTGTCACTCACTCATTATCACTCACAGTCATTCACTCAGTTTCACTGTCACTCACTCAGTATCACTGTCACTCTCACAGTATCACTCTCACTCACTCACTATCACTTTCACTCACACAGTATCACGGTCACTCACTCAGTATCACTGTCACTCACTCAGTATCACTCTCACTCAGTATCACTGTCATTAGTATCACTGTCACTCACTCGGTATCACTGTCATTCACTCGGTATCACTGTCACTCACTCAGTATCACTGTCACTCACACAGTATCACTGTCACTCACACAGTATCACTGTCACTCAGTGCCACTGTCACTCAGTATCACTGTCATTCAATCGGTATGACTGTCACTCACTCCGTATCGCTGTCACTCACTCACTGTTACTCACTCAGTATCACTCACTCACTCAGTATCACTGTCACTCACTCAATATCCCTCTCACTCACTAAGTATCACTGTCACTCACTCTTTATCACTCTCACTCACTGAGTATCACTGTCCCTCACACAGTGTCACTGTCACTCAGTATTACTGTCACTCAGTATCACTGTCACTCACTCGGTATCACTGTCACTCACTCGGTATCACTGTCACTCACTCAGTATCACTGTCACTCACACAGTATCACTGTCACTCAGTACCACTGTCACTCAGTATCACTGTGACTCACTCGGTATGACTGTCACTCACTCCGTATCGCTGTCACTCACTCACTGTTACTCACTCAGTATCACTCACTCACTCAGTATCACTGTCACTCCCTCAGTATCATGTGACTCAATCAGTCTCACTGACATTCACTCGGTATCACTGTCTCACTCATTCAGTATCACTGTCACTCTCACAGTATCACTGTCACTCACTCAGTATCACTGTCACTCACTCAGTATCACTCACAGTCATTCACTCAGTTTCACTGTCACTCACTCAGTATCACTGTCACTCTCACAGTATCACTCTCACTCACTCACTATCACTGTCACTCACACAGTATCACGGTCACTCACTCAGTATCACTGTCACTCACTCAGTATTACGGTCACTCAGTATCACTCTCACTCAGTATCACTCTCACTCAGTCAGTTTCACTGTCACTCACTCAGTATCACTGTCATTGACTCAGTATCACTGTCACTCACTCGGTATCACTTTCACTCACACAGAATAACTGACACTCACTCAGTATCACTGTAACTCATAGTTTCACTGTCACTCACTCAGAATCGCTGTCACTCACTCAGTGTCGCTGTCACTCACTCAGTATCACTCTCACTCACTCAGTATCACTGTCACTCTCTCAGCATCACTCTCACTCAGTATCACTGTCACTCACTCAGTATCACTCACTGTCACTCTCTCAGTTTCACTGTCACTCACTCAGTATCACTGTCACTCACTCAGTATCGCTGTCACTCACTCAGTATCGCTGTCACTCACTCAGTATCACTGTCACTCACTCAGTATCACTGTCGCTCACTCAGCATCACTGTCCCTCACTCAGTATCACTTTCACTCACTCAGCATCACTTTCACTCGCTCAGTATCACTGTCACTCACTCAGTATCACTATCACTCACTCAGTATTACTGTCACTCAATCACTGTCTCTCGCTCAAGTATCACTGTCACTCACTCAGTATCACTGTCACTCACTCAGTATCACTGTCACTCACTCAGTACCACTGTCACTCACTCTGAATCACTGTCACTCACTCAGTATCACTGTCACTCACTCAGTATCACTGTCGCTCACTCAGTATCACTTTCACTCACTCAGTATCACTCTCATTCACTCAGTATCACTGTCACTCACTCAATATCACTCTCACTCACTCAGTATCACTGTCACTCACACAGTATCACTATCACTCACACAGTATCACTGTCACTCAGTATCATTGTCACTCAGTGTCACTGTCGCTCAGTATCACTGTCACTCACTCGGTATCACTGTCACTCACTGGGTCTCACTCTCACTCATTCAGTATCACTGTCACTCACACAGTATCACTGTCACTCAGTATCACTGTCACTCAGTATCACTGTCACTCACTCGGTATGGCTGTCACTCACTCCGTATCGCTGTCACTCACTCACTGTCACTCACTCAGTATCACTCACTCAGTATCACTCACTCACTCAGTATCACTGTCACTCACTCAGTATCACTGTCGCTCACTCAGTATCACTGTCACTCATCAGTATCACTCTCGCTCACTCAATTTCACTTTCTCTCACTCAATATCACTCTCACTCACTAAGTATCACTGTCACTCACTCTTTATCACTCACACTCACTGAGTATCACTGTCACTCACTCAGTATCATTGTCACTCAGTATCACTGTCACTCAGTATCACTGTCACTCGGTAGCACTGTCACTCACTCAGTATCACTATCACTCACTCTCTGTCACTCACTCAGTCTCACTGTCATTCACTCGGTAACACTGTCACTCACTCAGTATCGCTGTCACTCTCACAGTATCACTCTCACTCACTCAGTATCACTGTTGCTCACTCAGTATCACTGTCACTCACTCAGTATCACTGTCACTCACTCAGTATCACTGTCACTCACTCATTATCACTCTCACTCACTAAGTATCACTGTCACTCACTCTTTATCACTCTCACTCACTGAGTATCACTGTCAATCACTCAGTATCATTGTCACCCAGTATCACTGTCAATAGTATCACTGTCACTCACTCGGTATCACTGTCATTCACTCGGTATCACTGTCACTCACTCAGTATCACTGTCACTCACACAGTATCACTGTCACTCAGTGCCACTGTCACTCAGTATCACTGTCACTCAATTGGTATGACCGTCACTCACTCCGTATCGCTGTCACTCACTCACTGTTACTCACTCAGTATCACTCACTCACTCAGTATCACTGTCACTCACTCAATATCCCTCTCACTCACTAAGTATCACTGTCACTCACTCGGTATCACTGTCACTCACTCGGTATGACTGTCACTCACTCCGTATCGCTGTCACTCACTCACTGTTACTCACTCAGTATCACTCACTCACTCAGTATCACTGTCACTCACTCAATATCCCTCTCACTCACTAAGTATCACTGTCACTCACTCTTTATCACTCTCACTCACTGAGTATCACTGTCACTCACTCGGTATCACTGTCACTCATTCGGTATCACTGTCACTCACTCGGTATCACTGTCACTCACTCAGTATCACTGTCACTCACACAGTATCACTGTCACTCAGTACCACTGTCACTCAGTATCACTGTCACTCACTCGGTATGACTGTCACTCACTCCGTATCGCTGTCACTCACTCACTGTTACTCACTCAGTATCACTCACTCACTCAGTATCACTGTCACTCCCTCAGTATCATGTGACTCAATCAGTCTCACTGACATTCACTCGGTATCACTGTCACTCATTCAGTATCACTGTCACTCTCACAGTATCACTGTCACTCACTCAGTATCACTGTCACTCACTCAGTATCACTCACAGTCATTCACTCAGTTTCACTGTCACTCACTCAGTATCACTGTCACTCTCACAGTATCACTCTCACTCACTCACTATCACTGTCACTCACACAGTATCACGGTCACTCACTCAGTATCACTGTTACTCACTCAGTATCACTCTCACTCAGTATCACTGTCACTCAGTCAGTTTCACTGTCACTCACTCAGTATCACTGTCACTCACTCAGTATCACTGCCACACACTCAGTATCACTGTCATTGACTCAGTATCACTGTCACTCACTCGGTATCACTTTCACTCACACAGAATAACTGACACTCACTCAGTATCACTGTAACTCATAGTTCCACTGTCACTCACTCAGAATCGCTGTCACTCACTCAGTGTCGCTGTCACTCACTCAGTATCACTCTCACTCACTCAGTATCACTGTCACTCTCTCATCATCACTCTCACTCAGTATCACTCACTGTCACTCTCTCAGTTTCACTGTCACTCACTCCGTATCGCTGTCACTCACTCACTGTCACTCACTCAGTATCACTCACTCAGTATCACTCACTCACTCAGTATCACTGTCACTCACTCAGTATCACTGTCGCTCACTCAGTATCACTGTCACTCATCAGTATCACTCTCGCTCACTCAATTTCACTTTCTCTCACTCAATATCACTCTCACTCACTAAGTATCACTGTCACTCACTCTTTATCACTCACACTCACTGAGTATCACTGTCACTCACTCAGTATCATTGTCACTTAGTATCACTGTCACTCAGTATCACTGTCACTCGGTATCACTGTCACTCACTCAGTATCACTATCACTCACTCTCTGTCACTCACCCAGTCTCACTGTCATTCACTCGGTAACACTGTCACTCACTCAGTATCGCTGTCACTCTCACAGTATCACTCTCACTCACTCAGTATCACTGTTGCTCACTCAGTATCACTGTCACTCACTCAGTATCACTGTCACTCACTCAGTATCACTGTCACTCACTCATTATCACTCTCACTCACTAAGTATCACTGTCACTCACTCTTTATCACTCTCACTCACTGAGTATCACTGTCACTCACTCAGTATCACTGTCAATAGTATCACTGTCACTCACTCGGTATCACTGTCATTCACTCGGTATCACTGTCACTCACTCAGTATCACTGTCACTCACACAGTATCACTGTCACTCACACAGTATCACTGTCACTCAGTGCCACTGTCACTCAGTATCACTGTCACTCAATCGGTATGACCGTCACTCACTCCGTATCGCTGTCACTCACTCACTGTTACTCACTCAGTATCACTCACTCACTCAGTATCACTGTCACTCACTCAATATCCCTCTCACTCACTAAGTATCACTGTCACTCACTCGGTATCACTGTCACTCACTCGGTATGACTGTCACTCACTCCGTATCGCTGTCACTCACTCACTGTTACTCACTCAGTATCACTCACTCACTCAGTATCACTGTCACTCACTCAATATCCCTCTCACTCACTAAGTGTCACTGTCACTCACTCTTTATCACTCTCACTCACTGAGTATCACTGTCACTCACTCGGTATCACTTTCACTCACTCGGTATCACTGTCACTCACTCGGTATCACTGTCACTCACTCAGCATCACTGTCACTCACACAGTATCACTGTCACTCAGTACCACTGTCACTCAGTACCACTGTCACTCACTCGGTATGACTGTCACTCACTCCGTATCGCTGTCACTCACTCACTGTTACTCACTCAGTATCACTCACTCACTCAGTATCACTGTCACTCCCTCAGTATCATGTGACTCAATCAGTCTCACTGACATTCACTCGGTATCACTGTCACTCATTCAGTATCACTGTCACTCTCACAGTATCACTGTCACTCACTCAGTATCACTGTCACTCACTCAGTATCACTCACAGTCATTCACTCAGTTTCACTGTCACTCACTCAGTTTCACTGTCACTCTCACAGTATCACTCTCACTCACTCACTATCACTGTCACTCACACAGTATCACGGTCACTCACTCAGTATCACTGTTACTCACTCAGTATCACTCTCACTCAGTATCACTCTCACTCAGTCAGTTTCACTGTCACTCACTCAGTATCACTGTCACTCACTCAGTATCACTGCCACACACTCAGTATCACTGTCATTGACTCAGTATCACTGTCACTCACTCGGTATCACTTTCACTCACACAGAATAACTGACACTCACTCAGTATCACTGTAACTCATAGTTCCACTGTCACACACTCAGAATCGCTGTCACTCACTCAGTGTCGCTGTCACTCACTCAGTATCACTCTCACTCAATCAGTATCACTGTCACTCTCTCAGCATCACTCTCACTCAGTATCACTCACTGTCACTCTCTCAGTTTCACTGTCACTCACTCAGTATCACTGTCACTCACTCAGTATCGCTGTCACTCACTCAGTATCACTGTCACTCACTCAGTATCACTGTCGCTCACTCAGCATCACTGTCCCTCACTCAGTATCACTTTCACTCACTCAGCATCACTTTCACTCACTCAGTATCACTGTCACTCACTCAGTATCACTATCACTCACTCAGTATTACTGTCACTCAATCACTGTCTCTCGCTCAGTATCACTGTCACTCACTCAGTATCACTATCACTCACTCAGTATTACTGTCACTCAATCACTGTCTCTCGCTCAGTATCACTGTCACTCACTCAGTATCACTGTCACTCACTAAGTATCACTGTCACTCACTCAGTACCACTGTCACTCACTCAGTACCAATGTCACTCACTCAGTATCACTGTCACTCACTCAGTATCACTGTCGCTCACTCAGTATCACTTTCACTCACTCAGTATCACTCTCACTCACTCAGTATCACTGTCACTCACTCAATATCACTCTCACTCACTCAGTATCACTGTCTCTCACACAGTATCACTATCACTCACACAGTATCACTGTCACTCAGTATCACTGTCGCTCAGTATCACTGTCACTCACTCGGTATCACTGTCACTCACTCGGTATCACTCTCACTCATTCAGTATCACTGTCACTCACACAGTATCACTGTCACTCACACAGTATCACTGTCACTCAGTATCACTGTCACTCAGTATCACTCACTCACTCAGTATCACTGTCACTCACTCAGTATCACTGTCGCTCACTCAGTATCACTGTCACTCATCAGTATCACTCTCGCTCACTCAATTTCACTTTCTCTCACTCAATATCATTCTCACTCACTAAGTATCACTGTCACTCACTCTTTATCACTCACACTCACTGAGTATCACTGTCACTCACTCAGTATCATTGTCACTCAGTATCACTGTCACTCAGTATCACTGTCACTCGGTATCACTGTCACTCACTCAGTATCACTATCACTCACTCTCTGTCACTCACTCAGTCTCACTGTCATTCACTCGGTAACACTGTCACTCACTCAGTATCACTGTCACTCTCACAGTATCACTCTCACTCACTCAGTATCACTGTTGCTCACTCAGTATCACTGTCACTCACTCAGTATCACTGTCACTCACTCAGTATCACTGTCACTCACTCATTATCACTCTCACTCACTAAGTATCACTGTCACTCACTCTTTATCACTCTCACTCACTGAGTATCACTGTCACTCACTCGGTATCACTGTCATTCACTCGGTATCACTGTCACTCACTCAGTATCACTGTCACTCACACAGTATCACTGTCACTCAGTGCCACTGTCACTCAGTATCACTGTCACTCAATCGGTATGACCGTCACTCACTCCGTATCGCTGTCACTCACTCACTGTTACTCACTCAGTATCACTCACTCACTCAGTATCACTGTCACTCACTCAATATCCCTCTCACTCACTAAGTATCACTGTCACTCACTCTTTATCACTCTCACTCACTGAGTATCACTGTCACTCACTCGGTATCACTGTCACTCACTCGGTATGACTGTCACTCACTCCGTATCGCTGTCACTCACTCACTGTTACTCACTCAGTATCACTCACTCACTCAGTATCACTGTCACTCACTCAATATCCCTCTCACTCACTAAGTATCACTGTCACTCACTCTTTATCACTCTCACTCACTGAGTATCACTGTCACTCACTCGGTATCACTGTCACTCACTCGGTATCACTGTCACTCACTCGGTATCACTGTCACTCACTCAGTATCACTGTCACTCACACAGTATCACTGTCACTCAGTACCACTGTCACTCGGTATCACTGTCATTCACTCGGTTTGACTGTCACTCACTCCGTATCGCTGTCACTCACTCACTGTTACTCACTCAGTATCACTCACTCACTCAGTATCACTGTCACTCCCTCAGTATCATGTGACTCAATCAGTCTCACTGACATTCACTCGGTATCACTGTCACTCATTCAGTATCACTGTCACTCTCACAGTATCACTGTCACTCACTCAGTATCACTGTCACACACTCAGTATCACTCACAGTCATTCACTCAGTTTCACTGTCACTCACTCAGTATCACTGTCACTCTCACAGTATCACTCTCACTCACTCACTATCACTGTCACTCACACAGTATCACGGTCACTCACTCAGTATCACTGTTACTCACTCAGTATCACTCTCACTCACTCAGTATCACTGCCACACACTCAGTATCACTGTCATTGACTCAGTATCACTGTCACTCACTCGGTATCACTTTCACTCACACAGAATAACTGACACTCACTCAGTATCACTGTAACTCATAGTTTCACTGTCACTCACTCAGAATCGCTGTCACTCACTCAGTGTCGCTGTCACTCACTCAGTATCACTCTCACTCACTCAGTATCACTGTCACTCAATCGGTATGACCGTCACTCACTCCGTATCGCTGTCACTCACTCACTGTTACTCACTCAGTATCACTCACTCACTCAGTATCACTGTCACTCACTCAATATCCCTCTCACTCACTAAGTATCACTGTCACTCACTCTTTATCACTCTCACTCACTGAGTACCACTGTCACTCACTCGGTATCACTGTCACTCACTCGGTATGACTGTCACTCACTCCGTATCGCTGTCACTCACTCACTGTTACTCACTCAGTATCACTCACTCACTCAGTATCACTGTCACTCACTCAATATCCCTCTCACTCACTAAGTATCACTGTCACTCACTCTTTATCACTCTCACTCACTGAGTATCACTGTCACTCACTCGGTATCACTGTCACTCACTCGGTATCACTGTCACTCACTCGGTATCACTGTCACTCACTCAGTATCACTGTCACTCACACATTATCACTGTCACTCAGTACCACTGTCACTCAGTATCACTGTCACTCACTCGGTTTGACTGTCACTCACTCCGTATCGCTGTCACTCACTCACTGTTACTCACTCAGTATCACTCACTCACTCAGTATCACTGTCACTCCCTCAGTATCATGTGACTCAATCAGTCTCACTGACATTCACTCGGTATCACTGTCACTCATTCAGTATCACTGTCACTCTCACAGTATCACTGTCACTCACTCAGTATCACTGTCACTCACTCAGTATCACTCACAGTCATTCACTCAGTTTCACTGTCACTCACTCAGTATCACTGTCACTCTCACAGTATCACTCTCACTCACTCACTATCACTGTCACTCACACAGTATCACGGTCACTCACTCAGTATCACTGTTACTCACTCAGTATCACTCTCACTCAGTATCACTCTCACTCAGTCAGTTTCACTGTCACTCACTCAGTATCACTGTCACTCACTCAGTATCACTGCCACACACTCAGTATCACTGTCATTGACTCAGTATCACTGTCACTCACTCGGTATCACTTTCACTCACACAGAATAACTGACACTCACTCAGTATCACTGTAACTCATAGTTTCACTGTCACTCACTCAGAATCGCTGTCACTCACTCAGTGTCGCTGTCACTCACTCAGTATCACTCTCACTCACTCAGTATCACTGTCACTCTCTCAGCATCACTCTCACTCAGTATCACTGTCACTCACTCAGTATCACTCACTGTCAATCTCTCAGTTTCACTGTCACTCACTCAGTATCACTGTCACTCACTCAGTATCGCTGTCACTCACTCAGTATCACTGTCACTCACTCAGTATCACTGTCGCTCACTCAGCATCACTGTCCGTCACTCAGTATCACTTTCACTCACTCAGCATCACTTTCACTCACTCAGTATCACTGTCACTCACTCAGTATCACTATCACTCACTCAGTATTACTGTCACTCAATCACTGTCTCTCGCTCAGTATCACTGTCACTCACTCAGTATCACTATCACTCACTCAGTATTACTGTCACTCAATCACTGTCTCTCGCTCAGTATCACTGTCACTCACTCAGTATCACTGTCACTCACTCAGTATCACTGTCACTCACTCAGTACCACTGTCACTCACTCAGTACCAATGTCACTCACTCAGTATCACTGTCACTCACTCAGTATCACTGTCGCTCACTCAGTATCACTTTCACTCACTCAGTATCACTCTCACTCACTCAGTATCACTGTCACTCACTCAATATCACTCTCACTCACTCAGTATCACTGTCACTCACACAGTATCACTATCACTCACACAGTATCACTGTCACTCAGTACCACTGTCACTCAGTATCACTGTCACTCACTCGGTATGACTGTCACTCACTCCGTATCGCTGTCACTCACTCACTGTTTCTCACTCAGTATCACTCACTCACTCAGTATCACTGTCACTCCCTCAGTATCATGTGACTCAATCAGTCTCACTGACATTCACTCGGTATCACTGTCACTCTCACAGTATCACTGTCACTCACTCAGTATCACTGTCACTCACTCAGTATCACTCACAGTCATTCACTCAGTTTCACTGTCACTCACTCAGTATCACTGTCACTCTCACAGTATCACTCTCACTCACTCACTATCACTGTCACTCACACAGTATCACGGTCACTCACTCAGTATCACTGTCACTCACTCAGTATCACTCTCACTCAGTATCACTCTCACTCAGTATCACTCTCACTCAGTCAGTTTCACTGTCACTCACTCAGTATCACTGTCATTGACTCAGTATCACTGTCACTCACTCGGTATCACTTTCACTCACACAGAATAACTGACACTCACTCAGTATCACTGTAACTCATAGTTTCACTGTCACTCACTCAGAATCGCTGTCACTCACTCAGTGTCGCTGTCACTCACTCAGTATCACTCTCACTCACTCAGTATCACTGTCACTCTCTCAGCATCACTCTCACTCAGTATCACTGTCACTCACTCAGTATCACTCACTGTCACTCTCTCAGTTTCACTGTCACTCACTCAGTATCACTGTCACTCACTCAGTATCGCTGTCACTCACTCAATATCGCTGTCACTCACTCAGTATCACTGTCACTCACTCAGTATCACTGTCGCTCACTCAGCATCACTGTCCCTCACTCAGTATCACTTTCACTCACTCAGCATCACTTTCACTCGCTCAGTATCACTGTCACTCACTCAGTATCACTATCACTCACTCAGTATTACTGTCACTCAATCACTGTCTCTCGCTCAGTATCACTGTCACTCACTCAGTATCACTATCACTCACTCAGTATTACTGTCACTCAATCACTGTCTCTCGCTCAAGTATCACTGTCACTCACTCAGTATCACTGTCACTCACTCAGTATCACTGTCACTCACTCAGTACCACTGTCACTCACTCTGAATCACTGTCACTCACTCAGTATCACTGTCACTCACTCGGTATCACTGTCGCTCACTCAGTATCACTTTCACTCACTCAGTATCACTCTCATTCACTCAGTATCACTATCACTCACTCAATATCACTCTCACTCACTCAGTATCACTGTCACTCACACAGTATCACTATCACTCACACAGTATCACTGTCACTCAGTATCATTGTCACTCAGTGTCACTGTCGCTCAGTATCACTGTCACTCACTCGGTATCACTGTCACTCACTCGGTATCACTCTCACTCATTCAGTATCACTGTCACTCACACAGTATCACTGTCACTCAGTATCACTGTCACTCAGTATCACTGTCACTCAGTATCACTGTCACTCACTCGGTATGGCTGTCACTCACTCCGTATCGCTGTCACTCACTCACTGTCACTCACTCAGTATCACTCACTCAGTATCACTCACTCACTCAGTATCACTGTCACTCACTCAGTATCACTGTCGCTCACTCAGTATCACTGTCACTCATCAGTATCACTCTCGCTCACTCAATTTCACTTTCTCTCACTCAATATCACTCTCACTCACTAAGTATCACTGTCACTCACTCTTTATCACTCACACTCACTGAGTATCACTGTCACTCACTCAGTATCATTGTCACTCAGTATCACTGTCACTCAGTATCACTGTCACTCGGTATCACTGTCACTCACTCAGTATCACTATCACTCACTCTCTGTTACTCACTCAGTCTCACTGTCATTCACTCGGTAACACTGTCACTCACTCAGTATCGCTGTCACTCTCACAGTATCACTCTCACTCACTCAGTATCACTGTTGCTCACTCAGTATCACTGTCACTCACTCAGTATCACTGTCACTCACTCAGTATCACTGTCACTCACTCATTATCACTCTCACTCACTGAGTATCACTGTCAATCACTCAGTATCATTGTCACCCAGTATCACTGTCAATAGTATCACTGTCACTCACTCGGTATCACTGTCATTCACTCGGTATCACGGTCACTCACTCAGTATCACTGTTACTCACTCAGTATCACTCTCACTCAGTATCACTGTCACTCAGTCAGTTTCACTGTCACTCACTCAGTATCACTGTCACTCACTCAGTATCACTGCCACACACTCAGTATCACTGTCATTGACTCAGTATCACTGTCACTCACTCGGTATCACTTTCACTCACACAGAATAACTGACACTCACTCAGTATCACTGTAACTCATAGTTCCACTGTCACTCACTCAGAATCGCTGTCACTCACTCAGTGTCGCTGTCACTCACTCAGTATCACTCTCACTCACTCAGTATCACTGTCACTCTCTCATCATCACTCTCACTCAGTATCACTCACTGTCACTCTCTCAGTTTCACTGTCACTCACTCCGTATCGCTGTCACTCACTCACTGTCACTCACTCAGTATCACTCACTCAGTATCACTCACTCACTCAGTATCACTGTCACTCACTCAGTATCACTGTCGCTCACTCAGTATCACTGTCACTCATCAGTATCACTCTCGCTCACTCAATTTCACTTTCTCTCACTCAATATCACTCTCACTCACTAAGTATCACTGTCACTCACTCTTTATCACTCACACTCACTGAGTATCACTGTCACTCACTCAGTATCATTGTCACTCAGTATCACTGTCACTCAGTATCACTGTCACTCGGTATCACTGTCACTCACTCAGTATCACTATCACTCACTCTCTGTCACTCACTCAGTCTCACTGTCACTCACTCGGTAACACTGTCACTCACTCAGTATCGCTGTCACTCTCACAGTATCACTCTCACTCACTCAGTATCACTGTTGCTCACTCAGTATCACTGTCACTCACTCAGTATCACTGTCACTCACTCAGTATCACTGTCACTCACTCATTATCACTCTCACTCACTAAGTATCACTGTCACTCACTCTTTATCACTCTCACTCACTGAGTATCACTGTCACTCACTCAGTATCATTGTCACCCAGTATCACTGTCAATAGTATCACTGTCACTCACTCGGTATCACTGTCATTCACTCGGTATCACTGTCACTCACTCAGTATCACTGTCACTCACACAGTATCACTGTCACTCAGTGCCACTGTCACTCAGTATCACTGTCACTCAATCGGTATGACCGTCACTCACTCCGTATCGCTGTCACTCACTCACTGTACTCACTCAGTATCACTCACTCACTCAGTATCACTGTCACTCACTCAATATCCCTCTCACTCACTAAGTATCACTGTCACTCACTCGGTATCACTGTCACTCACTCGGTATGACTGTCACTCACTCCGTATCGCTGTCACTCACTCACTGTTACTCACTCAGTATCACTCACTCACTCAGTATCACTGTCACTCACTCAATATCCCTCTCACTCACTAAGTGTCACTGTCACTCACTCTTTATCACTCTCACTCACTGAGTATCACTGTCACTCACTCGGTATCACTGTCACTCACTCGGTATCACTGTCACTCACTCGGTATCACTTTCACTCACTCAGTATCACTGTCACTCACACAGTATCACTGTCACTCAGTACCACTGTCACTCAGTATCACTGTCACTCACTCGGTATGACTGTCACTCACTCCGTATCGCTGTCACTCACTCACTGTTACTCACTCAGTATCACTCACTCACTCAGTATCACTGTCACTCCCTCAGTATCATGTGACTCAATCAGTCTCACTGACATTCACTCGGTATCACTGTCACTCATTCAGTTTCACTGTCACTCTCACAGTATCACTGTCACTCACTCAGTATCACTGTCACTCACTCAGTATCACTCACAGTCATTCACTCAGTTTCACTGTCACTCACTCAGTATCACTGTCACTCTCACAGTATCACTCTCACTCACTCACTATCACTGTCACTCACACAGTATCACGGTCACTCACTCAGTATCACTGTTACTCACTCAGTATCACTCTCACTCAGTATCACTGTCACTCAGTCAGTTTCACTGTCACTCACTCAGTATCACTGTCACTCACTCAGTATCACTGCCACACACTCAGTATCACTGTCATTGACTCAGTATCACTGTCACTCACTCGGTATCACTTTCACTCACACAGAATAACTGACACTCACTCAGTATCACTGTAACTCATAGTTCCACTGTCACACACTCAGAATCGCTGTCACTCACTCAGTGTCGCTTTCACTCACTCAGTATCACTCTCACTCACTCAGTATCACTGTCACTCTCTCAGCATCACTCTCACTCAGTATCACTCACTGTCACTCTCTCAGTTTCACTGTCACTCACTCAGTATCACTGTCACTCACTCAGTATCGCTGTCACTCACTCAGTATCACTGTCACTCACTCAGTATCACTGTCGCTCACTCAGCATCACTGTCCCTCACTCAGTATCACTTTCACTCACTCAGCATCACTTTCACTCACTCAGTATCACTGTCACTCACTCAGTATCACTATCACTCACTCAGTATTACTGTCACTCAATCACTGTCTCTCGCTCAGTATCACTGTCACTCACTCAGTATCACTATCACTCACTCAGTATTACTGTCACTCAATCACTGTCTCTCGCTCAGTATCACTGTCACTCACTCAGTATCACTGTCACTCACTAAGTATCACTGTCACTCACTCAGTACCACTGTCACTCACTCAGTACCAATGTCACTCACTCAGTATCACTGTCACTCACTCAGTATCACTGTCGCTCACTCAGTATCACTTTCACTCACTCAGTATCACTCTCACTCACTCAGTATCACTGTCACTCACTCAATATCACTCTCACTCACTCAGTATCGCTGTCACTCACACAGTATCACTATCACTCACACAGTATCACTGTCACTCAGTATCACTGTCGCTCAGTATCACTGTCACTCACTCGGTATCACTGTCACTCACTCGGTATCACTCTCACTCATTCAGTATCACTGTCACTCACACAGTATCACTGTCACTCACACAGTATCACTGTCACTCAGTATCACTGTCACTCAGTATCACTCACTCACTCAGTATCACTGTCACTCACTCAGTATCACTGTCGCTCACTCAGTATCACTGTCACTCATCAGTATCACTCTCGCTCACTCAATTTCACTTTCTCTCACTCAATATCATTCTCACTCACTAAGTATCACTGTCACTCACTCTTTATCACTCACACTCACTGAGTATCACTGTCACTCACTCAGTATCATTGTCACTCAGTATCACTGTCACTCACTCAGGATCACTATCACTCACTCTCTGTCACTCACTCAGTCTCACTGTCATTCACTCGGTAACACTGTCACTCACTCAGTATCACTGTCACTCTCACAGTATCACTCTCACTCACTCAGTATCACTGTTGCTCACTCAGTATCACTGTCACTCACTCAGTATCACTGTCACTCACTCAGTATCACTGTCACTCACTCAGTATCACTGTCACTCACTCATTATCACTCTCACTCACTAAGTATCACTGTCACTCACTCTTTATCACTCTCACTCACTGAGTATCACTCTCACTCACTCGGTATCACTGTCATTCACTCGGTATCACTGTCACTCACTCAGTATCACTGTCACTCACTCAGTATCACTCTCACTCACACAGTATCACTGTCACTCAGTGCCACTGTCACTCAGTATCACTGTCACTCAATCGGTATGACCATCACTCTCTCCGTATCGCTGTCACTCACTCACTGTTACTCACTCAGTATCACTCACTCACTCAGTATCACTGTCACTCACTCAATATCCCTCTCACTCACTAAGTATCACTGTCACTCACTCTTTATCACTCTCACTCACTGAGTATCACTGTCACTCACTCGGTATCACTGTCACTCACTCGGTATGACTGTCACTCACTCCGTATCGCTGTCACTCACTCACTGTTACTCACTCAGTATCACTCACTCACTCAGTATCACTGTCACTCACTCAATATCCCTCTCACTCACTAAGTATCACTGTCACTCACTCTTTATCACTCTCACTCACTGAGTATCACTGTCACTCACTCGGTATCACTGTCACTCACTCGGTATCACTGTCACTCACTCGGTATCACTGTCACTCACTCAGTATCACTGTCACTCACACAGTATCACTGTCACTCAGTACCACTGTCACTCAGTATCACTGTCACTCACTCGGTTTGACTGTCACTCACTCCGTATCGCTGTCACTCACTCACTGTTACTCACTCAGTATCACTCACTCACTCAGTATCACTGTCACTCCCTCAGTATCATGTGACTCAATCAGTCTCACTGACATTCACTCGGTATCACTGTCACTCATTCAGTATCACTGTCACTCTCACAGTATCACTGTCACTCACTCAGTATCACTGTCACTCACTCAGTATCACTCACAGTCATTCACTCAGTTTCACTGTCACTCACTCAGTATCACTGTCACTCTCACAGTATCACTCTCACTCACTCACTATCACTGTCACTCACACAGTATCACGGTCACTCACTCAGTATCACTGTTACTCACTCAGTATCACTCTCACTCAGTATCACTGTCACTCAGTCAGTTTCACTGTCACTCACTCAGTATCACTGTCACTCACTCAGTATCACTGCCACACACTCAGTATCACTGTCATTGACTCAGTATCACTGTCACTCACTCGGTATCACTTTCACTCACACAGAATAACTGACACTCACTCAGTATCACTGTAACTCATAGTTTCACTGTCACTCACTCAGAATCGCTGTCACTCACTCAGTGTCGCTGTCACTCACTCAGTATCACTCTCACTCACTCAGTATCACTGTCACTCTCTCAGCATCACTCTCACTCAGTATCATTGTCACTCACTCAGTATCACTCACTGTCACTCTCTCAGTTTCACTGTCACTCACTCAGTATCACTGTCACTCACTCAGTATCGCTGTCACTCACTCAGTATCACTGTCACTCACTCAGTATCACTGTCGCTCACTCAGCATCACTGTCCGTCACTCAGTATCACTTTCACTCACTCAGCATCACTTTCACTCACTCAGTATCACTGTCACTCACTCAGTATCACTATCACTCACTCAGTATTACTGTCACTCAATCACTGTCTCTCGCTCAGCATCACTGTCACTCACTCAGTATCACTATCACTCACTCAGTATTACTGTCACTCAATCACTGTCTCTCGCTCAGTATCACTGTCACTCACTCAGTATCACTGTCACTCACTCAGTATCACTGTCGCTCACTCAGTACCACTGTCACTCACTCAGTACCAATGTCACTCACTCAGTATCACTGTCACTCACTCAGTATCACTGTCGCTCACTCAGTATCACTTTCACTCACTCAGTATCACTCTCACTCACTCAGTATCACTGTCACTCACTCAATATCACTCTCACTCACTCAGTATCACTGTCACTCACACAGTATCACTATCACTCACACAGTATCACTGTCACTCAGTATCACTGTCACTCGGTATCACTGTCACTCACTCAGTATCACTATCACTCACTCTCTGTCACTCACTCAGTCTCACTGTCATTCACTCGGTAACACTGTCACTCACTCAGTATCACTGTCACTCTCACAGTATCACTCTCACTCACTCAGTATCACTGTTGCTCACTCAGTATCACTGTCACTCACTCAGTATCACTGTCACTCACTCAGTATCACTGTCACTCACTCAGTATCACTGTCACTCACTCATTATCACTCTCACTCACTAAGTATCACTGTCACTCACTCTTTATCACTTTCACTCACTGAGTATCACTGTCACTCACTCGGTATCACTGTCACTCACTCAGTATCACTGTCACTCACTCAGTATCACTGTCACTCACTCAGTATCTCTGTCAATCGCTCAGTATCAATCTCACTCAGTATCACTCTCACTCACTCAGTATCACTGTCACTCACTCAGTATCACTCACTGTCACTCACTCAGTTTCACTGTCACTCACTCAGTATCACTGTCACTCACTCAGTATCACTGTCACTCACTCAGTATCTCTGTCAATCGCTCAGTATCAATCTCACTCAGTATCACTGTCACTCACTCAGTATCACTCACTGTCACTCACTCAGTTTCACTGTCACTCACTCAGTATCACTGTCACTCACTCAGTATCACTATCACTCACTCAGCATCACTGTCACTCACTCAGTATCACTGTCACTAACACAGTATCGCCGTCACTCATTCAGGATCACTGTCACTCACTAAGTATCACTCACTCACTCAGTATCACTGTCACTCACTCAGTATCACTCACTCTCTCAGTATCACTCTCACTCACTCAGTATCACTGTCAATCACTCAGTATCACTGTCGCTCTCTCAGCATCACTGTCCCTCACTCAGTGTTGCTGTCACTCACTCACTGTCACTCGCTAAGTATCACTGTCACTCACTCAGTATCAATATCACTCACTCAGTATTACTGTCACTCAATCACTGTCTCTCACTCAGTATCACTGTCACTCACTCGGTATCACTGTCACTCACTCGGTATCACTCTCACTCACTCAGTATCACTTTCACTCACTCGGTATCACTCTCACTCACTCAGTATCACTTTCACTCACTCGGTATCACTCTCACTCACTCAGTATCACTGTCACTCACACAGTCTCACTGTCACTCAGTATCACTGTCACTCAGTATCACTGTCACTCAGTACCACTGTCACTCAGTATCACTGTCACTCACTCGGTATGACTGTCACTCACTCCGTATCGCTGTCACTCACTCACTGTTACTCACTCAGTATCACTCACTCACTCAGTATCACTGTCACTCACTCAGTATCATGTCACTCAATCAGTAACACTGTCACTCACTCAGTATCACTGTTACACACTCAATAGCACTGTCACTCACTCAGCATCACTGTCACTCACTCAGTATCACTGTCACTCACTCAGTATCACTCTCAGTCACTCAGTAACACTCTCACTCACTCAGTGTCACTGTCACTCACTCAGTATCACTGTCACTCACTCAGTATCACTGTCACTCACTCAGTATCACTGTCACTCACACAGTATCACTATGACTCACACAGTATCACTATGACTCACACAGTATCACTGTCACTCACACAGTATCACTGTCACTCACTCAGTATCACTCTCACTCATTCAGTATCACTCTCACTCACTCAGTATAACTGTCACTCACTCGGTATCACTGTCACTCACTCGGTATCACTCTCACTCACTCAGTATCACTGTCACTCACACAGTATCACTATCACTCACACAGTATCACTGTCACTCAGTATCACTGTCACTCAGTATCACTGTCACTCAGTATCACTGCCACTCAGTATCACTGCCACTCAGTATCACTGCCACTCTGTATCACTGCCACTCTGTATCACTGCCACTCAGTATCACTGCCACTCAGTATCACTGCCACTCAGTATCACTGCCACTCAGTATCACTGCCACTCAGTATCACTGCCACTCAGTATCACTGCCACTCAGTATCACTGTCACTCACTCGGTATCACTGTCACTCACTCGGTATCACTCTCACTCACTCACTATCACTGTCACTCACACAGTATCACTGTCACTCACTCAGTATCTCTGTCACTCACTCAGTATCACTCTCACTCAGTATCACTGTCACTCACTCAGTATCACTATCACTCACTCTCTGTAACTCACTCAGTATCACTGTCATTCACTCGGTATCACTGTCACTCTCACAATATCACTATGACTCACACAGTATCACTATGACTCACACAGTATCACTGTCACTCACACAGTATCACTGTCACTCACACAGTATCACTGTCACTCAGTATCACTGGCACTCAGTATCACTGTCACTCACTCGGTATGACTGTCACTCACTCCGTATCGCTGTCACTCAGTATCAGTGTCACTCACTCGGTATCACTGTCACTCACTCGGTATCACTGTCACTCACTCAGTATCACTCTCACTCACTCAGTATCACTGTCACTCACTCAATATCACTCTCACTCACTAAGTATCACTGTCACTCACTCTTTATCACTCTCACTCACTGAGTATCACTGTCACTCACACAGTATCACTGTTACTCAGTATTACTGTCACTCAGTATCACTGTCACTCACTCGGTATCACTGTCACTCACTCGGTATCACTGTCACTCACTCAGTATCACTGTCACTCACACAGTATCACTGTCACTCAGTACCACTGTCACTCAGTATCACTGTCACTCACTCGGTATGACTGTCACTCACTCCGTATCGCTGTCACTCACTCAGTATCACTATCACTCACTCTCTGTAACTCACTCAGTATCACTGTCATTCGCTCGGTATCACTGTCACTAACTCAGTATCACTGTCACTCTCACAGTATCACTCTCACTCACTCAGTATCACTCTCACTCACTCAGTATCACTATCACTCACTCAGTATCACTCACTGTCACTCACTCAGTTTCACTGTCACTCACTCAGTATCACTGTCACTCACTCAGTATCACTGCCACACACTCAGTATCACTGTCATTGACTCAGTATCACTGTCACTCACTCGGTATCACTGTCACTCACTCAGAATCACTGTCACTCACTCAGTATCACTGTCACTCACTCAGTATCACTGTCACTCACTCAGTATCACTCTCACTCACTCAGTATCACTGTCACTCTCTCAGTATCACTCTCACTCAGTATCACTGTCACTCACTCAGTATCACTCACTGTCACTCACTCAGTTTCACTGTCACTCACTCAGTATCACTGTCACTCATTCAGAATCACTATCACTCTCTCAGTATCACTGTCACTCACTCAGTATCACTGTCACTAACACAGTATCGCCGTCACTCATTCAGGATCACTGTCACTCACTAAGTATCACTCACTCACTCAGTATCACTGTCACACACTCAGTATCACTCACTCTCTCAGTATCACTCTCACTCACTCAGTATCACTGTCAATCACTCAGTATCACAGTCGCTCACTCAGCATCACTGTCCCTCACTCAGTGTCGCTGTCACTCACTCACTGTCACTCGCTCAGTATCACTGTCACTCACTCAGTATCACTATCACTCACTCAGTATTACTGTCACTCAATCACTGTCTCTCACTCAGTATCACTGTCACTCACTCAGTATCACTGTCACTCACTCAGTATCACTGTCACTCACTCAGTATCACTATCACTCACTCAGCATTACTGTCACTCAATCACTGTCTCTCACTCAGTATCACTGTCACTCACTCAGTATCACTGTCACTCACTCGGTATCACTCTCACTCACTCAGTATACCTGTCACTCACTCAGTATCACTGTCACTCACACAGTATCACTGTCACTCAGTATCACTGTCACTCAGTATCACTGTCACTCACTCGGTATCACTGTCACTCACTCGGTATCACTCTCAGTCACTCGGTATCACTCTCAGTCACTCGGTATCACTGTCATTCACACAGTATCACTGTCACTCAGTATCACTGTCACTCAGTATCACTGTCACTTACTTGGTATGACTGCCACTCACTCGGTATGACTGTCACTCACTCCGTATCGCTCTCACTCATTCACTGTTACTCACTCAGTATCACTCACTCACTCTGTATCACTCTCACTCACTCAGAATCACTGTCACTCACTCAGTATCACTGTCACTCATTCAGTATCACTGTCACTCACTCAGTATCACTGTCACTCTCTCAGTATCACTCTCACTCACTCAGTATCACTGTCACTCACTCAGTATCTCTCTCACTCACTCATTATCACTGTCATGCACTCACTCACTCAGTCAATCTTCCTTTCACTAACTCAGTCATTTATTTGATTACATCAAAGGAGTCTCATTTCTATTTTAATAATCATCTAATACCCTCTTGACAGCCTCAATTGAATCTGCCCCAACCACGTGCAGACGGTGCATTCCAGACTCAAACCGCTCGAGTCAACAGCTTTTTTCTCACAGTCTTTGTTTCTTAGCTATATCATTTTAAATCTGTGCCCTCTCCTTCTTGATCGTTTTGTGAGTGGGAACAATTTCTCCCCGTCTACTCTGTCCAGACACCTCCTGATTTTGAAAATCTTTTTCAAATATCTTCTGATCTTTCTTCTCTCCACGGAGAACAGTGCTAACCAGTCTAATCTAACGTCATAGCCAACCTCTCTAATCTAACGTCATTGCCAACCTCTCTAATCTAACCTCATAGCCAACCTCTCTAATCTAACCTGATAGCCAACCTCTCTAATCTAACGTCATAGCCAACCTCTCTAATCTAACCTCATAGCCAACCTCTCTAATCTAACCTGATAGCCAACCTCTCTAATCTAACGTCATAGCCAACCTCTCTAATCTAACCTCATAGCCATGCTCTCTAATCTAACCTCATAGCCAACCTCTCTAATCTAACCTCACAGCCAACATCTCTAATCTAGCCTCATAGCCAACCTCTCCAATCTAAACTCAGAGCCAACCTCTCTAATATCACCTCATTGCCAACATCTTTAAACTAACCTCATAGCCAACCTCTCTAATCTAACCTCAAAGCCAACATCTCTAATCAAACCTCATTGCCAATCTCTCCAATCTATGTTTATAGCCAACCTCTCTAATCTAACCTCATAGCCAACCTCTCTAATCCAACTTCATAGCCAACCTCTCTAATCTAACCTCATAGCCAACCTCTCTAATCTAACCTCTTAGCCAACCTCTCTAATCTAACCTCATAGCTAACCTCTCTAATCTAACCTCAGAGCCAACCTCTCTAATCCAACTTCATAGCCAACCTCACCAATCTAACCTCACAGCTAACCTCTCTAATCTAACCTCATAGCCAACCTCTCTAATCTAAGATCAAATCCAACATCTCTAATCCAATCTCATAGCTAACCTCTCAAATATCACCTCATAGCCAACCTCTCTAACCTAAATTCACAGCCAACCTCTCTAATCTAACCTCACAGCCAACATCTCTAATCTAACCTCATAGCTAACCTCTCCAATCTCACCTCATAGCCAACCTCTCTAATCTAAACACATTGCCAACCTCTATAATCTAAAATCATAGCCAAGCTCTCTAATCTAACCTCACAGCCAACATCTCTAATCTAACCTCATAGCTAACCTCTCCAATCTCACCTCATAGCCAATCTCTCTAATCTAACCACGTTGCCAACCTCTCCAATCTAAACTCAGAGCCAACCTCTCTAATATCACCTCATTGCCAACATCTTTAAACTAACCTCATAGCCAACCTCTCTAATCTAACCTCAAAGCCAACATCTCTAATCAAACCTCATTGCCAATCTCTCCTATCTATGTTTATAGCCAACCTCTGTAATCTAACCTCATAGCCAACCTCTCTAATCCAACTTCATAGCCAACCTCTCTAATCTAACCTCATAGCCAACCTCTCTAATATAACCTCTTAGCCAACCTCTCTAATCTAACCTCATAGCTAACCTCTCTAATCTAACCTCATAGCCAACCTCACCAATCTAACCTCACAGCTAACCTCTCTAATCTAACCTCATAGCCAACCTCTCTAATCTAAGATCAAATCCAACATCTCTAATCCAATCTCATAGCTAACCTCTCAAATATCACCTCACAGCCAACCTCTCTAACCTAAATTCACAGCCAACCTCTCTAATCTACCCTCATAGCTAACTTCTCAAATATCACCTCTTAGCCAACCTCTCTAAACTAACCTCATAGCCAATCTCTCTCATCAAACCTCTTAGCCAACCTCTTTAATCTAACCTCATAGCCAACCTCTCTAAACTAACCTCATAGACAACCTCTCTAATATAACCTCTTAGCCAACCTCTCTAATCTAACCTCATAGCCATCCTCACCAATCTAATCTCATAGCTAACGTCTCTCGGGGCAGCACGGTAGCCTTGTGGATAGCACAATTGCTTCACAGCTCCAGGGACCCAGGTTCGATTCCGGCTTGTGTCACTGTCTGTGCGGAGTCTGCACATCCTCCCCGTGTCTGCGTGGGTTTCCTCCGGGTTCTCCGGTTTCCTCCCACAGTCCAAAGATGTGCAGGTTAGGTGGATTGGCCATGATAAATTGCCCTTAGTGTCCAAAAATTGACCTTAGTGTTGGGTGGGGTTACTGGGTTATGGGGATAGGGTGGCAGTGTTGACCTTGGGTAGGGTGCTCTTTCCAAGAGCCGGTGCAGACTCGATGGGCTGAATGGCCTCCTTATGCACTGTAAATTCTATGATAACTATGATAACTACTCTAACCTCATAGCCAACCTCTCTAATCTAACCTCATAGCCAACCTCTCTAATCTAACATCATAGCCAACCTCACCAATCTAACCTCATAGCCAACCTCTCTAATCTAACCTCATTGCCAACCTCACCAATCTAACCTCATACCAAGCTCTCTAATCTAACCTCATAGCCAACCTCTCTAAACTAACCTCATAGCCAACCTCTCTAATCTAACCTCATAGCCAACCTCTCTAATCTAACCTCATAGCCAACCTCTCTGTCTAACCTCATAGCCAACCTCACAAATCTTACCTCATATGATGGATTGGTTAGGTGGATAGTCCATGATAAATTGCCCTTAGTGTCCACAAATTGACCTTAGTGTTGGGTGGGGTTACTGGGTTATGGTGATAGGGTGGAGGTGTTAACGTTGGGTCGGGTGCTCTTTTCAAGAGCCGGTGCAGACTCGATGGGCCGAATGGCCTCCTTCTGCACTGAAAAATCTATGATATCTAACCTCTCTAATCTAACCTCAAAGCCAACATCTCTAACCAACCGCATAGCCAACCTCTCTAATCTAACCTCAAAGCCTACATCTCTAATCTAACCTCATAGCTAACCACTCCAATCTCACCTCATAGCCAACATCTCCAATCTCACCTCATAGCCAACCTCTCTAATCTAACTACATAGCCAACCTCTCTAATCTAACCTCAAAGCCTACATCTCTAATCTAACCTCATAGCTAACCTCTCCAATCTCACCTCGTAGCCAATCTCTCTAATCTAACCACATTGCCAACCTCTCTAATCTAACCACATAGCCAACCTCTCCAATCTCACCTCGTAGCCAATCTCTCTAATCTAACCACATTGCCAGCCTCTCTGCTCTAACCTAATAGCCAACCACTCCAATCTAACCACATTGCCAACCTCTCTAATATCACCTCATAGCCAACCTCTCTAATCTAACCTCATTGCCAATCTCGCTAATCTAACCTCATAGCGAAACTCTGCAATCTAACCTCAGAGCCAACCTCTCTAATATCACCTCATTGACAACCTCTCTAATCTAACCTCATTGCCAATCTCTCTAATCTAACCTCATATCTAACCTCTCTAATCTAACCTCAAATCCAACATCTCTAATCCAATCTCATAGCTAACCTCTCAAATATCACCTCATAGCCAACCTCTCTGACCTAAATTCACAGCCAACCTCTCTAATCTACCCTCATAGCTAACTTCTCAAATATCAACTCTTAGCCAACCTCTCTAAACTAACCTCATAGCCAATCTCTCTAATCTAACCTCTTAGCCAACCTCTCTAATCTAACCTCATAGCCAACCTCTCTAATCTAACTTCATAGCAAACCTCCCTAATCTAACCTCACAGCCAACCTCTCTAATCTAACCTCATAGCCAACCTCTCTAATCTAACCTCACAGCCAACCTCTCTAATCTAACCTCATAGCTAACCTCTCTAATCTAACCTCATAGCCAACCTCTCTAATCTAACTTCATAGCAAACCTCCCTAATATAACCTCATAGCCAACCTCTCTAATCTAACCTCATAGCCAACCTCTCTAATCTAACCCCATAGCCAACCTCTCTAATCTAACCTCATAGCCAACCTCTCTAATCTACCCTCATAGCCAACCTCTTTAATCGATCCTCTTAGCCAAACTCTCTTATCTAACATAATGGCCAGCCTCTCTAATCCAACCTCATAGCCAACCTCTCTAATCTAACCTCATAATCAACCTCTTTAATCTAATCTCATAACCAACCTCTCTAATCTAACCCCATAGTCAACCTCTCTAATCTAACCCCATAGCCAACCTCACGAATCTAACCTCACAGCCAACCTCACCAATCTAACCTCAAATCCAACATCTCTAATCTAATCTCATAGCTAACCTCTCAAATATCACCTCATAGCCAACCTCTCTAATCTAAATTCACAGCCAACCTCTCTAATCTACCCTCATAGCTAACTTCTCAAATATCACCTCATAGCCAACCTCTCTAAACTAACCTCATAGCCAACCTCTCTAATCTAACCTCTTAGCCAACTTCTCTAATCTAACCTCATAGCCAACATCTTTGAACTAACCTCATAGCCAACCTTTCTAATCTAAACTCATAGCCAACCTCTCCAATCTCACCTCATAGCCAACCTCTCTAATCTAACCTCATAGCCAACCCCTCGAATCTAACCTCATCGCCAACCTCACCAATCTAACCTCATAGCCAACATCCCTAATCTAACCTCATAGCCAACCTGTCTAATCTAACCTCATAGCCAACCTCTCTAATCTAACCTCATAGCCAACCTCTCTAATCTAACCTCATAGCCAACCTCTCTAATCTAACCTCATAGCCAAGCGATCTAATGTAACCTCATAGCCAACCTCTCTAATCTAACCTCATAGCCATGCTCTCTAATCTAACCTCATAGCCAACCTCTCTAATCTAAACTCATAGCCAACCTCTCTAATCTGACCTCATAGCTAACCTCTCTGATCTAACCTCATAGCCAACCTCTCTGTCTAACCTCATAGCCAACCTCACCAATCTTACCTCATATGATGGATTGGTAAGGTGGATAGGCCATGATAAATTACCCTTAGTGTCCACAAATTGACCTTAGTGTTGGGTGGGGTTACTGGGTTATGGTGATAGGGTGGAGGTGTTAACCTTGCGTAGGGTGCTCTTTCCAAGATCCGGTGCAGACTCGATGGACCGAATGGCCTCCTTCTGCACTGAAATATCTATGATATCCAACCTCTCTAATTTAACCTCAAAACCAACATCTCTAATCTAACCTCATAGCCAACCTCTGTAATCTAACCTCATTGCTAACCTCTCTAATCTAACCTCATAGCCAACCTCTCTTATCCATCCTCATAGCCAACCTCTCTAATCTAACCTCATAGCCAACCTCTCTAATCAAACCTCAAAGCCAACATCTCTAATCTAACCTCATAGCTAACCTCTCTAATCTAACCTCATAGCCAACCTCTCTTATCTAACCTCATAGCCAACCTCTCTAATCTAACCTCATAGCCAACCTCTCCAATCTCACCTCATAGCCAATCTCTCCAATCTAACCATATTGCCAACCTCTCTAATCTAACATCTTAGCTAAGCTCTCTAATCTAACCTCACAGCCAACATCTCTAATCTAACCTCATAGCTAACCTCTCCAATCTCACCTCATAGCCAACCTCTCTAATCTAACCACATTGCCAACCTCTATAATCTAAAATCATAGCCAAGCTCTCTAATCTAACCTCACAGCCAACATCTCTAATCTAACCTCATAGCTAACCTCTCCAATCTCACCTCGTAGCCAATCTCTCTAATCTAACCACGTTGCCAACCCCTCTAATCTAACCTCATAGCCAACCTCTCCAATCTAAACTCAGAGCCAACCTCTCTAATATCACCTCATTGCCAACATCTCTAAACTAACCTCATAGCCAACCTCTCTAATCTAACCTCAAAGCCAACATCTCTAATCTAACCTCATAGGCAATCTCTGTAATCTAACCTCAAAGCCAACCTCTCTAATCTAACCTCATAGCCAACCTCTCTAATCTAACATCATTGCCAATCTCTCTAATCTAACCTCATAGGTAAGCTCTCTAATCTAACCTCATAGCCAACCTCTCTAATCTAACCTCATAGCCAACCTCTCCAATCTAACCTCAGAGCCAACCTCACTAATATCACCTCATTGCCAACCTCTCTAATCTAACCTCATTGCCAACCTCTCTAATCTAACCTCATAGCGAAACTTTCCAATCTAACCTCAGAGCCAACCTCTCTAATATCACCTCATTGCCAACCTCTCTAATCTAACCTCATTGCCAATCTCTCTAATCTAACCTCATATCTAACCTCTCTAATCTAACCTCAAATCCAACATCTCTAATCCAATCTCATAGCTAACCTCTCAGATATCACCTCATAGCCAACCTCTCTGACCTAAATTCACAGCCAACCTCTCTAATCTACCCTCATAGCTAACTTCTCAAATATCACCTCTTAGCCAACCTCTCTAAACTAACTTCATAGCAAACCTCCCTAATCTAACCTCACAGCCAACCTCTCTAATCTAACCTCATAGCCAACCTCTCTAATCTAACCTCACAGCCAACCTCTCTAATCTAACCTCATAGCTAACCTCTCTAATCTAACCTCACAGCCAACCTCTCTAATCTAACCTCATAGCCAAGCTCTCTAATCTAACTTCATAGCAAACCTCCCTAATCTAACCTCACAGCCAACCTCTCTAATCTAACCTCATAGCCAACCTCTCTAATCTATCCTCATAGCCAACCTCTCTAATCTAACTTCATAGCAAACCTCCCTAATATAACCTCATAGCCAACCTCTCTAATCTAACCTCATAGCCAACCTCTCTAATCTAACCCCATAGCCAACCTCTCTAATCTAACCTCATAGCCAACCTCTCTAATCTACCCTCATAGCCAACCTCTTTAATCGATCCTCTTAGCCAAACTCTCTTATCTAACATAATGGCCAGCCTCTCTAATCCAACCTCATAGCCAACCTCTCTAATCTAACCTCATAATCAACCTCTTTAATCTAATCTCATAACCAACCTCTCTAATCTAACCCCATAGCCAACCTCTCCAATCTAACCCCATAGCCAACCTCACGAATCTAACCTCATAGCCAACCTCACGAATCTAACCTCACAGCCAACCTCACCAATCTAACCTCACAGCTAACCTCTCTAATCTAACCTCATAGCCAACCTCTCTAACCTAATCTCATAGCTAACCTCTCAAATATCACCTCATAGCCAACCTCTCTAATCTAAATTCACAGCCAACCTCTCTAATCTACCCTCATAGCTAACTTCTCAAATATCACCTCATAGCCAACCTCTCTAAACTAACCTCATAGCCAACCTCTCTAATCTAACCTCTTAGCCAACTTCTCTAATCTAACCTCATAGCCAACATCTCTGAACTAACCTCATAGACAACCTCTCTAATCTAACCGCATAACCAACCTCTCTAATCTAACCTCATAGCCAACCTCTCTAATCTGACCTCATAGCCAACCTCTCTAATCTAACCTCATAGCCAACCTCTCTAATCTAAACTCATAGCCAACCTCTCCAATCTCACCTCATAGCCAACCTCTCTAATCTAACCTCATAGCCAACCCCTCGAATCTAACCTCATCGCCAACCTCACCAATCTAACCTCATAGCCAACGTCCCTAATCTTTCCTCATAGCCAACCTGTCTAATCTAACCTCATAGCCAACCTCTCTAATCTAACCTCATAGCCAACCTCTCTAATCTAACCTCACAGCCAACCTCTCTAATCTAACCTCATAGCCAAGCGATCTAATGTAACCTCATAGCCAACCTCTCTAATCTAACCTCATAGCCATGCTCTCTAATCTAACCTCATAGCCAACCTCTCTAATCTAACCTCATAGCCAACCTCTCTAATCTAACCTCGTAGCTAACCTCTCTGATCTAACCTCATAGCCAACCTCTCTGTCTAACCTCATAGCCAACCTCACCAATCTTACCTCATATGATGGATTGGTAAGGTGGATAGGCCATGATAAATTACCCTTAGTGTCCACAAATTGACCTTAGTGTTGGGTGGGGTTACTGGGTTATGGTGATAGGGTGGAGGTGTTAACCTTGCGTAGGGTGCTCTTTCCAAGATCCGGTGCAGACTCGATGGACCGAATGGCCTCCTTCTGCACTGAAATATCTATGATATCCAACCTCTCTAATTTAACCTCAAAGGCAACATCTCTAATCTAATCTCATAGCCAACCTCTGTAATCTAACCTCATTGCTAACGTCTCTAATCTAACCTCATAGCCAACCTCTCTTATCCATCCTCATAGCCAACCTCTCTAATCTAACCTCATAGCCAACCTCTCTAATCTAACCTCAAAGCCAACATCTCTAATCTAACCTCATAGCTAACCTCTCTAATCTAACCTCATAGCCAACCTCTCTTATCTAACCTCATAGCCAACCTCTCTAATCTAACCACATAGCCAACCTCTCCAATCTCACCTCATAGCCAATCTCTCCAATCTAACCATATTGCCAACCTCTCTAATCTAACATTTTAGCTAAGGTCTCTAATCTAACCTCACAGCCAACATCTCTAATCTAACCTCATAGCTAACCTTTCCAATCTCACCTCATAGCCAACCTCTCTAATCTAACCACATTGCCAACCTCTATAATCTAAAATCATAGCCAAGCTCTCTAATCTAACCTCACAGCCAACATCTCTAATCTAACCTCATAGCTAACCTCTCCAATCTCACCTCGGAGCCAATCTCTCTAATCTAACCACATTGCCAACCTCTATAATCTAACCTCATAGCCAACCTCTCTAATCTAACCTCATAGCCAACCTCTCTAATCTAACCTCATAGCCAACCTCTCCAATCTAAACTCAGAGCCAACCTCTCTAATATCACCTCATTGCCAACATCTCTAAACTAACCTCATAGCCAACCTCTCTAATCTAACCTCAAAGCCAACATCTCTAATCAAACCTCATTGCCAATCTCTCCTATCTATGTTCATAGCCAACCTCTCTAATCTAACCTCATAGCCAACCTCTCTAATCCAACTTCATAGCCAACCTCTCTAATCTAACCTCATAGCCAACCTCTCTAATCTAACCTCATAGCCAACCTCTCTAATCTAACCTCATAGCTAACCTCTCTCATTTAACCTCATTGCCAACCTCACCAATCTAACCTCACAGCTAACCTCTCTAATCTAACCTCAAAGCCAACCTCTCAAATCTAAGATCAAATCCAACATCTCTAATCCAATCTCATAGCTAACCCCTCAAATATCACCTCATAGCCAACCTCTCTAACCTAAATTCACAGCCAACCTCTCTAATCTACCCTCAAAGCTAACTTCTCAAATATCACCTCTTAGCCAACCTCTCTAAACTAACCTCAGAGCCAATCTCTCTAATCACACCTCTTAGCCAACCTCTTTAATCTAACCTCATAGCTAACCTCTCTAAACTAACCTCATAGACAACCTCTCTAATCTAACCGCATGACCAACCTCTCTGATCTAACCTCATAGCCAACCTCTCTAATCTAACCTCATAGCAATCCTCACCAATCTAATCTCATAGCTAACGTCTCTCGGGGCAGCACGGTAGCCTTGTGGATAGCACAATTGCTTCACAGCTCCAGGGTCCCAGGTTCGATTCCGGCTTGTGTCACTGTCTGTGCGGAGTCTGCACATCCTCCCCGTGTCTGCGTGGGTTTCCTCCGGGTGCTCCGGTTTCCTCCCACAGTCCAAAGATGTGCAGGTTAGGTGGATTGGCCATGATAAATTGCCCTTAGTGTCCAAAAATTGACCTTAGTGTTGGGTGGGGTTACTGGGTTATGGGGATAGGGTGGCAGTGTTGACCTTGGGTAGGGTGCTCTTTCCAAGAGCCGGTGCAGACTCGATGGGCTGAATGGCCTCCTTATTCACTGTAAATTCTATGATAACTATGATAACTACTCTAACCTCATAGCCAACCTCTCTAATCTAACCTCATAGCCAACCTCACCAATCTAACCTCATAGCCAACCTCTCTAATCTAACTTCATAGCCAACCTCACCAATCTAACCTCCTAGCCAACCGCTCTTATCGAACCTCATCGCCAAACTCTCTAATCTAACCTCATTGCCAACCTCACCAATCTAACCTCATTGCCAACCTCTCTAATCTAACCTCATAGCCAACCTCTCTAATCTATCCTCATAGCTAACCTCTCTAATCTAACCTCACAGCCAACCTCTCTAATCTAACCTCATAGCCAACCTCTCTGTCTAACCTCATAGCCAACCTCACCAATCTTACCTCATATGATGGATTGGTTAGGTGGATAGTCCATGATAAATTGCCCTTAGTGTCCACAAATTGACCTTAGTGTTGGGTGGGGTTACTGGGTTATGGTGATAGGGTGGAGGTGTTAACCTTGGGTCGGGTGCTCTTTTCAAGAGCCGGTGCAGACTCGATGGGCCGAATGGCCTCCTTCTGCACTGAAAAATCTATGATAACTAACCTCTCTAATCTAACCTCAAAGCCAACATCTCTAATCTAACCGCATAGCCAACCTCTCTAATCTAACCTCAAAGCCTACATCTCTAATCTAACCTCATAGCTAACCTCTCCAATCTCACCTCATAGCCAACCTCTCCAATCTCACCTCATAGCCAACCTCTCCAATCTCACCTCGTAGCCAATCTCTCTAATCTAACCACATTGCCAGCCACTCTACTCTAACCTAATAGCCAACCTCTCCAATCTAACCACATTGCCAACCTCTCAAATATCACCTCATAGCCAACCTCTCTAATCTAACCTCAGAGCCAACCTCTCGAATCTAACTTCATAGCCAACGTCCCTAATCTAACCTCAGAGCCAACATCTCTAATCTGACCTCATAGCCAAGCTCTCTAATCTAACCTCATAGCCAACCTCTCTAATTTAACCTCATAGCCAACCTCTGTAATCTAACCTCATAGCATACCTCTCTAATCTAACCTCATAGCCAACCTCTCTAATCTAACCTCATTGCCAATCTCTCTAATCTAACCTCACAGGTAAGCTCTCTAATCTAACCTCATAGCCAACCTCTCTAATCTAACCTCATAGCCAACCTCGCCAATCTAACCTCAGAGCCAACCTCTCTAATATCACCTCATAGCCAACCTCTGTAATCTAACCTCAAAGCCAACCTCTCTAATCTTACCTCATAGCCAACCACTCTAATCTAACCTCATTGCCAATCTCTCTAATCTAACCTCATAGGTAAACTCTCTAATCTAACCTCATAGCCAACCTCTCTAATCTAACCTCATAGCCAACCTCTCTAATCTACCCTCATAGCCAACCTCTTTAATCGATCCTCTTAGCAAAACTCTCTTATCTAACATAATGGCCTGCCTCTCTAATCCAACCTCATAGCCAACCTCTCTAATCTAACCTCATAATCAACCTCTTTAATCTAATCTCATAACCAACCTCTCTAATCTAACCCCATAGCCAACCTCTCCAATCTAACCCCATAGCCAACCTCACGAATCTAACCTCATAGCCAACCTCACGAATCTAACCTCACAGCCAACCTCACCAATCTAACCTCACAGCTAACCTCTCTAATCTAACCTCATAGCCAACCTCTCTAATCTAACCTCAAATCCAACATCTCTAATCTAATCTCATAGCTAACCTCTCAAATATCACCTCATAGCCAACCTCTCTAATCTAAATTCACAGCCAACCTCTCTAATCTACCCTCATAGCTAACTTCTCAAATATCACCTCATAGCCAACCTCTCTAAACTAACCTCATAGCCAACCTCTCTAATCTAACCTCTTAGCCAACTTCTCTAATCTAACCTCATAGCCAACATCTCTGAACTAACCTCATAGACAACCTCTCTAATCTAACCGCATAACCAACCTCTCTAATCTAACCTCATAGCCAACCTTTCTAATCTAAACTCATAGCCAACCTCTCCAATCTCACCTCATAGCCAACCTCTCTAATCTAACCTCATAGCCAACCCCTCGAATCTAACCTCATCGCCAACCTCACCAATCTAACCTCATAGCCAACGTCCCTAATCTAACCTCATAGCCAACCTGTCTAATCTAACCTCATAGCCAACCTCTCTAATCTAACCTCATAGCCAACCTCTCTAATCTAACCTCATAGCCAACCTCACCAATCTTACCTCATATGATGGATTGGTAAGGTGGATAGGCCATGATAAATTACCCTTAGTGTCCACAAATTGACCTTAGTGTTGGGTGGGGTTACTGGGTTATGGTGATAGGGTGGAGGTGTTAACCTTGCGTAGGGTGCTCTTTCCAAGATCCGGTGCAGACTCGATGGACCGAATGGCCTCCTTCTGCACTGAAATATCTATGATATCCAACCTCTCTAATTTAACCTCAAAGCCAACATCTCTAATCTAATCTCATAGCCAACCTCGGTAATCTAACCTCATTGCTAACGTCTCTAATCTAAACTCATAGCCAACCTCTCTTATCCATCGTCATAGCCAACCTCTCTAATCTAACCTCATAGCCAACCTCTCTAATCTAACCTCAAAGCCAACATCTCTAATCTAACCTCATAGCTAACCTCTCTAATCTAACCTCATAGCCAACCTCTCTTATCTAACCTCATAGCCAACCTCTCTAATCTAACCACATAGCCAACCTCTCCAATCTCACCTCATAGCCAATCTCTCCAATCTAACCATATTGCCAACCTCTCTAATCTAACATTTTAGCTAAGGTCTCTAATCTAACCTCACAGCCAACATCTCTAATCTAACCTCATAGTTAACCTCTCCAATCTCACCTCATAGCCAACCTCTCTAATCTAACCACATTGCCAACCTCTATAATCTAAAATCATAGCCAAGCTCTCTAATCTAACCTCACTGCCAACATCTCTAATCTAACCTCATAGCTAACCTCTCCAATCTCACCTCGGAGCCAATCTCTCTAATCTAACCACGTTGCCAACCTCTCTAATCTAACCTCATAGCCAACCTCTCTAATCTAACCTCATAGCCAACCTCTCTAATCTAACCTCATAGCCAACCTCTCTAATATCACCTCATTGCCAACATCTCTAAACTAACCTCATAGCCAACCTCTCTAATCTAACCTCAAAGCCAACATCTCTAATCAAACCTCATTGCCAATATCTCCTATCTATGTTTATAGCCAACCTCTCTAATGTAACCTCATAGCCAACCTCTCTAATCCAACTTCATAGCCAACCTCTCTAATCTAACCTCATAGCCAACCTCTCTAATCTAACCTCATAGCCAACCTCTCGAATCTAACCTCATAGCTAACCTCTCTCATCTAACCTCATTGCCAACCTCACCAATCTAACCTCACAGCTAACCTCTCTAATCTAACCTCATAGCCAACCTCTCTAATCTAAGATCAAATCCAACATCTCTAATCAAATCTCATAGCTAACCTCTCAAATATCACCTCATAGCCAACCTCTCTAACCTAAATTCACAGCCAACCTCTCTAATCTACCCTCAAAGCAAACTTCTCAAATATCACCTCTTAGCCAACCTCTCTAAACTAACCTCAGAGCCAATCTCTCTAATCACACCTCTTAGCCAACCTCTTTAATCTAACCTCATAGCTAACCTCTCTAAACTAACCTCATAGACAACCTCTCTAATCTAACCGCATGACCAACCTCTCTGATCTAACCTCATAGCCAACCTCTCTAATCTAACCTCATAGCAATCCTCACCAATCTAATCTCATAGCTAACGTCTCTCGGGGCAGCACGGTAGCCTTGTGGATAGCACAATTGCTTCACAGCTCCAGGGTCCCAGGTTCGATTCCGGCTTGTGTCACTGTCTGTGCGGAGTCTGCACATCCTCCCCGTGTCTGCGTGGGTTTCCTCCGGGTGCTCCGGTTTCCTCCCACAGTCCAAAGATGTGCAGGTCAGGTGGATTGGCCATGATAAATTGCCCTTAGTGTCCAAAAATTGACCTTAGTGTTGGGTGGGGTTACTGGGTTATGGGGATAGGGTGGCAGTGTTGACCTTGGGTAGGGTGCTCTTTCCAAGAGCCGGTGCAGACTCGATGGGCTGAATGGCCTCCTTATTCACTGTAAATTCTATGATAACTATGATAACTACTCTAACCTCATAGCCAACCACTCTAATCTAACCTCATTGCCAATCTCTCTAATCTAACCTCATAGGTAAACTCTCTAATCTAACCTCATAGCCAACCTCTCTAATCTAACCTCATAGCCAACCTCTCTAATCTACCCTCATAGCCAACCTCTTTAATCGATCCTCTTAGCAAAACTCTCTTATCTAACATAATGGCCTGCCGCTCTAATCCAACCTCATAGCCAACCTCTCTAATCTAACCTCATAATCAACCTCTTTAATCTAATCTCATAACCAACCTCTCTAATCTAACCCCATAGCCAACCTCTCCAATCTAACCCCATAGCCAACCTCACGAATCTAACCTCATAGCCAACCTCACGAATCTAACCTCACAGCCAACCTCACCAATCTAACCTCACAGCTAACCTCTCTAATCTAACCTCACAGCCAACCTCTCTAATCTAACCTCAAATCCAACATCTCTAATCTAATCTCATAGCTAACCTCTCAAATATCACCTCATAGCCAACCTCTCTAATCTAAATTCACAGCCAACCTCTCTAATCTACCCTCATAGCTAACTTCTCAAATATCACCTCATACCCAACCTCTCTAAACTAACCTCATAGCCAACCTCTCTAATCTAACCTCTTAGCCAACTTCTCTAATCTAACCTCATAGCCAACATCTCTGAACTAACCTCATAGACAACCTCTCTAATCTAACCGCATAACCAACCTCTCTAATCTAACCTCATAGCCAACCTTTCTAATCTAAACTCATAGCCAACCTCTCCAATCTCACCTCATAGCCAACCTCTCTAATCTAACCTCATAGCCAACCCCTCGAATCTAACCTCATCGCCAACCTCACCAATCTAACCTCATAGCCAACGTCCCTAATCTAACCTCATAGCCAACCTGTCTAATCTAACCTCATAGCCAACCTCTCTAATCTAACCTCATAGCCAACCTCTCTAATCTCACCTCACAGCCAACCTCTCTAATCTAACCTCATAGCCAAGCGATCTAATGTAACCTCATAGCCAACCTCTCTAATCTAACCTCATAGCCATGCTCTCTAATCTAACCTCATAGCCAACCTCTCTAATCTAACCTCATAGCCAACCTCTCTAATCTAACCTCGTAGCTAACCTCTCTGATCTAACCTCATAGCCAACCTCTCTGTCTAACCTCATAGCCAACCTCACCAATCTTACCTCATATGATGGATTGGTAAGGTGGATAGGCCATGATAAATTACCCTTCGTGTCCACAAATTGACCTTAGTGTTGGGTGGGGTTACTGGGTTATGGTGATAGGGTGGAGGTGTTAACCTTGCGTAGGGTGCTCTTTCCAAGATCCGGTGCAGACTCGATGGACCGAATGGCCTCCTTCTGCACTGAAATATCTATGATATCCAACCTCTCTAATTTAACCTCAAAGCCAACATCTCTAATCTAATCTCATAGCCAACCTCTGTAATCTAACCTGATTGCTAACGTCTCTAATCTAACCTCATAGCCAACCTCTCTTATCCATCCTCATAGCCAACCTCTCTAATCTAACCTCATAGCCAACCTCTGTAATCTAACCTCAAAGCCAACATCTCTAATCTAACCTCATAGCTAACCTCTCTAATCTAACCTCATAGCCAACCTCTCTTATCTAACCTCATAGCCAACCTCTCTAATCTAACCACATAGCCACCCTCTCCAATCTCACCTCATAGCCAATCTCTCCAATCTAACCATATTGCCAACCTCTCTAATCTAACATTTTAGCTAAGGTCTCTAATCTAACCTCACAGCCAACATCTCTAATCTAACCTCATAGTTAACCTCTCCAATCTCACCTCATAGCCAACCTCTCTAATCTAACCACATTGCCAACCTCTATAATCTAAAATCATAGCCAACCTCTCTAATCTAACCTCATAGCCAACCTCTCTAATCTAACCTCATAGCCAACCTCTCTAATATCACCTCATTGCCAACATCTCTAAACTAACCTCATAGCCAACCTCTCTAATCTAACCTCATAGCCAACCTCTCTAATCTAACCTCATAGCCAACCTCTCTAATCTAACCTCATAGCCAACCTCTCTAATCTAACCTCATAGCTAACCTCTCTCATCTAACCTCATTGCCAACCTCACCAATCTAACCTCACAGCTAACCTCTCTAATCTAACCTCATAGCCAACCTCTCTAATCTAAGATCAAATCCAACATCTCTAATCCAATCTCATAGCTAACCTCTCAAATATCACCTCATAGCCAACCTCTCTAACCTAAATTCACAGCCAACCTCTCTAATCTACCCTCAAAGCTAACTTCTCAAATATCACCTCTTAGCCAACCTCTCTAAACTAACCTCAGAGCCAATCTCTCTAATCACACCTCTTAGCCAACCTCTTTAATCTAACCTCATAGCTAACCTCTCTAAACTAACCTCATAGACAACCTCTCTAATCTAACCGCATGACCAACCTCTCTGATCTAACCTCATAGCCAACCTCTCTAATCTAACCTCATAGCAATCCTCACCAATCTAATCTCATAGCTAACGTCTCTCGGGGCAGCACGGTAGCCTTGTGGATAGCACAATTGCTTCACAGCTCCAGGGTCCCAGGTTCGATTCCGGCTTGTGTCACTGTCTGTGCGGAGTCTGCACATCCTCCCCGTGTCTGCGTGGGTTTCCTCCGGGTGCTCCGGTTTCCTCCCACAGTCCAAAGATGTGCAGGTCAGGTGGATTGGCCATGATAAATTGCCCTTAGTGTCCAAAAATTGACCTTAGTGTTGGGTGGGGTTACTGGGTTATGGGGATAGGGTGGCAGTGTTGACCTTGGGTAGGGTGCTCTTTCCAAGAGCCGGTGCAGACTCGATGGGCTGAATGGCCTCCTTATTCACTGTAAATTCTATGATAACTATGATAACTACTCTAACCTCATAGCCAACCTCTCTAATCTAACCTCATAGCCAACCTCACCAATCTAACCTCATAGCCAACTTCTCTAATCTAACCTCATAGCCAACCTCTCTAATCTAACCTCATAGCCAACCTCACCAATCTAACCTCATAGCCAACCTCTCTAATCTAACCTCATAGCCAACCTCACCAATCTAACCTCCTAGCCAACCTCTCTTATCGAACCTCATCGCCAAACTCTCTAATCTAACCTCATTGCCAACCTCACCAATCTAACCTCATTGCCAACCTCTCTAATCTAACCTCATAGCCAACCTCTCTAATCTAACCTCATAGCCAACCTCTCTAAACTAACCTCATAGCCAACCTCTCTAATCTAACCTTATAGCCAACCTCTCTGTCTAACCTCATAGCCAACCTCACCAATCTTACCTCATATGATGGATTGGTTAGGTGGATAGTCCATGATAAATTGTCCTTAGTGTCCACAAATTGACCTTAGTGTTGGGTGGGGTTACTGGGTTATGGTGATAGGGTGGAGGTGTTAACCTTGGGTCGGGTGCTCTTTTCAAGAGCCGGTGCAGACTCGATGGGCCGAATGGCCTCCTTCTGCACTGAAATATCTATGATAACTAACCTCTCTAATCTAACCTCAAAGCCAACATCTCTAATCTAACCGCATAGCCAACCTCTCTAATCTAACCTCAACGTCTACATCTCTAATCTAACCTCATAGCTAACCTCTCCAATCTCACCTCGTAGCCAATCTCTCTAATCTAACCACATAGCCAACCTCTCTAATCTAACCACATAGCCAACCTCTCCAATCTCACCTCGTAGCCAATCTCTCTAATCTAACCACATTGCCAGCCACTCTACTCTAACCTAATAGCCAACCTCTCCAATCTAACCACATTGCCAACCTCTCAAATATCACCTCATAGCCAACCTCTCTAATCTAACCTCAGAGCCAACCTCTCGAATCTAACTTCATAGCCAACGTCCCTAATCTAACCTCAGAGCCAACATCTCTAATCTGACCTCATAGCCAAGCTCTCTAATCTAACCTCATAGCCAACCTCTCTAATTTAACCTCATAGCCAACCTCTGTAATCTAACCTCAAAGCCAACCTCTCTAATCGAACCTCATAGCCAACCTCTCTAATCTAACCTCATTGCCAATCTCTCTAATCTAACCTCATAGGTAAGCTCTCTAATCTAACCTCATAGCCAACCTCTCTAATCTAACCTCATAGCCAACCTCGCCAATCTAACCTCAGAGCCAACCTCTCTCATATCACCTCATAGCCAACCTCTGTAATCTAACCTCAAAGCCAACCTCTCTAATCTTACCTCATAGCCAACCTCTCTAATCTAACCTCATAGCCAACCTCTCTAATCTAACCTCATAGCCAACCTCTCCAATCTAACCTCAGAGCCAACCTCTCTAATATCACCTCATTGCCAACCTCTCTAATCTAATCTCATTGCCAACCTCTCTAATCTAACCTCATAGCCAAACTCTCCAATCTAACCTCAGAGCCAACCTCTCTAATATCACCTCATTGCCAACCTCTCTAATCTACCCTCATAGCCAATCTCTCTAATCTAACCTCATATCTAACCTCTCTAATCTAACCTCAAATCCAACATCTCTAATCCAATCTCATAGCTAACCTCTCAAATATCACCTCATAGCCAACCTCTCTAACCTAAATTCACAGCCAACCTCTCTAATCTACCCTCATAGCTAACTTCTCAAATATCACCTCTTAGCCAACCTCTCTAAACTAACCTCATAGCCAATCTCTCTAATCTAACCTCTTAGCCAACCTCTCTAATCTAACCTCATCGCTTACCTCTCTAATCTAACCTCATAGCCAACCTCTCTAATCTAACTTCATAGCAAACCTCCCTAATCTAACCTCACAGCCAACCTCTCTAATCTAACCTCATAGCCAACCTCTCTAATCTAACCTCATAGCCAACCTCTCTAATCTAACCCCATAGCCAACCTCTCTAATCTAACCTCATAGCCAACCTCTCTAATCTACCCTCATAGCCAACCTCTTTCATCGATCCTCTTAGCCAAACTCTCTTATCTAACATAATGGCCAGCCTCTCTAATCCAACCTCATAGGCAACCTCTCTAATCTAACCTCATAACCAACCTCTTTAATCTAATCTCATAACCAACCTCTCTAATCTAACCCCATAGCCAACCTCTCTAATCTAACCCCATAGCCAACCTCACGAATCTAACCTCATAGCCTACCGCTCTAATCTAACCCCATAGCCAACCTCACGAATCTAACCTCACAGCCAACCTCTCTAATCTAACCTCAAAACCAACATCTCTAATCTAACCTCACAGCCAACCTCACCAATCTAACCTCACAGCTAACCTCTCTAATCTAACCTCATAGCCAACCTCTCTAATCTAAGCTCAAATCCAACATCTCTAACCTAATCTCAAAACCAACCTCTCTAATCTAACCTCTTAGCCAACCTCTCTAATCTAACCTCATCGCCAACATCTCTGAACTAACCTCATAGACAACCTCTCTAATCTAACCGCATAACCAACCTCTATAATCTAACCTCATAGCCAACCTCTCCAATCTCACCTCATAGCCAACCTCTCTAATCTAACCTCATAGCCAACCTCTCTAATCTACCCTCATAACCTACGTCTCTAAGCTAACCTCATAGCCAACCTCTCTAATTTAACCTCATAGTCAACCTCTTTAATCTAACCTCATAGCCAACCTCTCTAATCTAACCTCAGACCAATCCACTCTAATCTAACATCATAGCCAACCTCTCTAATCTAACCTCATAGCCAACCTGTCTCGTCTAACCTCATAGCCAACCTCTCTAATCTACCCTCATAACCTACCTCTCTAATCTAACCTCATTGCCAACCTCTCTAATCAACCCCATAGCCAACCTCTCCAATCTAACCTCATAGCCAACCTGTCTAATCTAACCTCATAGCCAACCTCTCTAATCTACCCTCATAACCAACCTCTCTAATCTAACCTCATAGCCAACCTCTCTAATCTACCCTCATAACCAACCTCACTAATCTAACCTCATAGCCAACCACTCTAATTTAACCTCATAGTCAACCTCTTTAATCTAACCTCATAGCCAACCTCTCTAATCTAACCTCATAGCCAACCTCTCTAATCTAACCTCAGAGCCAACCTCTCTAATCTACCCTCATAACCTACCTCTCTAATCTAACCTCATTGCCAACCTCTCTAATCTAACCTCATAGCCAACCTCTCTAATCTAACCTCATAGCCATCCTCACCAATCTAACCTCATAGCTAACGTCTCTCAGGGCAGCACGGTAGCCTTGTGGATAGCACAATTGCTTCAGAGCTCCAGTGTCCCAGGTTCGATTCCGGCTTGTGTCACTGTCTGTGCGGAGTCTGAACATCCTCCCCGTGTCTGCGTGTGTTTCCTCCGGGTGCTCCCGTTTCCTCCTACAGTCCAAAGATGTGCAGGTTAGGTGGATTGGCCATGATAAATTGCCCTTAGTGTACAAAAATTGTCCTTAGTATTGGGTGTGGTTACTGGGTTATGGGGATCGGTGGCAGTGTTGACCTTGGGTAGGGTGCTCTTTCCAACAGCATCTGCAGACTCGATGGGCTGAATGGCCTCCTTCTGCACTGTAAATTCTATGATAACTATGATAACTACTCTAACCTCATAGCCAACCTCACCAATCTAACCTCATAGCCAACCTCTCTAATCTAACCTCATAGCCAACCTCTCTAATCTAACCTCATAGCCAACGTCCCTAATCTAACCTCATAGCCAACCTCTCTAATCTAACCTCAGAGCCAACCTCTCTAATCTAACCTCAGAGTCAACCTCTCTAAGATAACCTCATAGCCAACCTCTCTAATCAAACCTCATAGCCAACCTCTCAAATCTAACCTCTTAGCCAACCTCTCTAATCTAACCTCATAGCCAACCTCTCTAATCTAACCTCATAGCCAACCTCTCTAATCTACCCTCATAACCTACCTCTCTAATCTAACCTCATTGCCAACCTCTCTAATCAACCCCATAGCCAACCTCTCTAATCTAACCTCATAGCCAACCTGTCTAATCTAACCTCATAGCCAACCTCTCTAATCTACCCTCATAACCAACCTCTCTAATCTAACCTCATAGCCAACCTCTCTAATCTACCCTCATAACCAACCTCACTAATCTAACCTCATAGCCAACCTCTCTAATTTAACCTCATAGTCAACCTCTTTAATCTAACCTCATAGCCAACCTCTCTAATCTAACCTCATAGCCAACCTCTCTAATCTAACCTCAGAGCCAACCTCTCTAATCTACCCTCATAACCTACCTCTCTAATCTAACCTCATTGCCAACCTCTCTAATCTAACCTCATAGCCAACCTCTCTAATCTAACCTCATAGCCATCCTCACCAATCTAACCTCATAGCTAACGTCTCTCAGGGCAGCACGGTAGCCTTGTGAATAGCACAATTGCTTCACAGCTCCAGTGTCCCAGGTTCGATTCCGGCTTGTGTCACTGTCTGTGCGGAGTCTGAACATCTTCCCCGTGTCTGCGTGTGTTTCCTCCGGGTGCTCCGGTTTCCTCCTACAGTCCAAAGATGTGCAGGTTAGGTGGATTGGCCATGATAAATCGCCCTTAGTGTACAAAAATTGTCCTTAGTATTGGGTGTGGTTACTGGGTTATGGGGATAGGGTGGCAGTGTTGACCTTGGGTAGGGTGCTCTTTCCAACAGCATCTGCAGACTCGATGGGCTGAATGGCCTCCTTCTGCACTGTAAATTCTATGATAACTATGATAACTACTCTAACCTCATAGCCAACCTCTCTAATCTAACCTCATAGCCAACCTCACCAATCTAACCTCATAGCCAACCTCTCTAATCTAACCTCAGAGTCAACCTCTCTAAGATAACCTCATAGCCAACCTCTCTAATCTAACCTCATAGCCAACCTCTCAAATCTAACCTCATAGCCAACCTCTCTAATCTAACCTCATAGCCAACCTCTCTAATCTAACCTCATAGCCAACCTCTCTAATCTACCCTCAATAACCTACCTCTCTAATCTAACCTCATTGCCAACCTCTCTAATCAACCCCATAGCCAACCTCTCCAATCTAACCTCATAGCCAACCTGTCTAATCTAACCTCATAGCCAACCTCTCTAATCTACCCTCATAACCAACCTCTCTACTCTAACCTCATAGCCAACCTCTCTAATCTACCCTCATAACCAACCTCACTAATCTAACCTCATAGCCAACCACTCTAATTTAACCTCATAGTCAACCTCTTTAATCTAACCTCATAGCCAACCTCTCTAATCTAACCTCATAGCCAACCTCTCTAATCTAACCTCAGAGCCAACCTCTCTAATCTACCCTCATAACCTACCTCTCTAATCTAACCTCATTGCCAACCTCTCTAATCTAACCTCATAGCCAACCTCTCTAATCTAACCTCATAGCCATCCTCACCAACCTAACCTCATAGCTAACGTCTCTCAGGGCAGCACGGTAGCCTTGTGGATAGCACAATTGCTTCACAGCTCCAGTGTCCCAGGTTCGATTCCGGCTTGTGTCACTGTCTGTGCGGAGTCTGAACATCCTCCCCGTGTCTGCGTGTGTTTCCTCCGGGTGCTCCGGTTTCCTCCTACAGTCCAAAGATGTGCAGGTTAGGTGGATTGGCCATGATAAATTGCCCTTAGTGTACAAAAATTGTCCTTAGTATTGGGTGTGGTTACTGGGTTATGGGGATAGGGTGGCAGTGTTGACCTTGGGTAGGGTGCTCTTTCCAACAGCATCTGCAGACTCGATGGGCTGAATGGCCTCCTTCTGAACTGTAAATTCTATGATAACTATGATAACTACTCTAACCTCATAGCCAACCTCTCTAAGCTAACCTCATAGCCAACCTCACCAATCTAACCTCATAGCCAACCTCTCTAATCTAACCTCATAGCCAACCTCTCTAATCTAACCTCATAGCCAACCTCTCTAATCTAACCTCATAGCCAACGTCCCTAATCTAACCTCATAGCCAACCTCTCTAATCTAACCTCAGAGCCAACCTCTCTAATCTAACCTCAGAGTCAACCTCTCTAAGATAACCTCATAGCCAACCTCTCTAATCTAACCTCATAGCCAACCTCTCAAATCTAACCTCATAGCCAACCTCTCTAATCTAACCTCATAGCCAACCTCTCTAATCTAACCTCATAGCCAACCTCTCTAATCTACCCTCATAACCTACCTCTCTAATCTAACCTCATTGCCAACCTCTCTAATCAACCCCATAGCCAACCTCTCTAATCTAACCTCATAGCCAACCTGTCTAATCTAACCTCATAGCCAACCTCTCTAATCTACCCTCATAACCAACCTCTCTAATCTAACCTCATAGCCAACCTCTCTAATCTACCCTCATAACCAACCTCACTAATCTAACCTCATAGCCAACCACTCTAATTTAACCTCATAGTCAACCTCTTTAATCTAACCTCATAGCCAACCTCTCTAATCTAACCTCATAGCCAACCTCTCTAATCTAACCTCAGAGCCAACCTCTCTAATCTACCCTCATAACCTACCTCTCTAATCTAACCTCATTGCCAACCTCTCTAATCTAACCTCATAGCCAACCTCTCTAATCTAACCTCATAGCCATCCTCACCAATCTAACCTCATAGCTAACGTCTCTCAGGGCAGCACGGTAGCCTTGTGGATAGCACAATTGCTTCACAGCTCCAGTGTCCCAGGTTCGATTCCGGCTTGTGTCACTGTCTGTGCGGAGTTTGAACATCCTCCCCGTGTCTGCGTGTGTTTCCTCCGGGTGCTCCGGTTTCCTCCTACAGTCCAAAGATGTGCAGGTTAGGTGGATTGGCCATGATAAATTGCCCTTAGTGTAAAAAAATTGTCCTTAGTATTGGGTGTGGTTACTGGGTTATGGGGATAGGGTGGCAGTGTTGACCTTGGGAAGGGTGCTCTTTCCAACAGCATCTGCAGACTCGATGGGCTGAATGGCCTCCTTCTGCACTGTAAATTCTATGATAACTATGATAACTACTCTAACCTCATAGCCAACCTCTCTAATCTAACCTCATAGCCAACCTCACCAATCTAACCTCATAGCCAACCTCTCTAATCTAACCTCATAGCCAACCTCTCTAATCTAACCTCATAGCCAACCTCACTAATCTAACCTCATAGCCAACGTCCCTAATCTAACCTCATAGCCAACCTCTCTAATCTAACCTCATAGCCAACCTCTCTAATCTAACCTCATAGCCAAACTCTCTAATCTAACCTCATAGCCAACCTCTCTAATCTAACCTCATAGCCAACCTCTCTAATCTAACCTCATAGCCAAGCGATCTAATGTAACCTCATAGGCAAACTCTCTAATCTAGCCTCATAGCCAATCTCTCTAATCTAACCTCATAGCCAACCTCTCTAAACTAACCTCATAGCCAACCTCTCTAATCTAACCGCATAACCAACCTCTCTAATCTAACCTCATAGCCAACCTCTCTAATCTAACCTCATAGCCATCCTCACCAATCTAATCTCATAGCTAACGTCTCTCGGGGCAGCACGGTAGCCTTGTGGATAGCACAATTGCTTCACAGCTCCAGTGTCCCAGGTTCGATTCCGGCTTGTGTCACTGTCTGTGCGGAGTCTGCACATCCTCCCCGTGACTGCGTGGGTTTCCTCCGGGTGCTCCGGTTTCCTCCTACAGTCCAAAGATGTGCAGGTTAGGTGGATTGGCCATGATAAATTGCCCTTAGTGTCCAAAAATTGACCTTAGTGTTGGGTGGGGTTACTGGGTTATGGGGATAGGGTGGCAGTGTTGACCTTGGGTAGGGTGCTCTTTCCAAGGGCATCTGCAGACTCGATGGGCTGAATGGCCTCCTTATGCACTGTAAATTCTATGATAACTATGATAACTACTCTAACCTCATAGCCAACCTCTCTAATCTAACCTCATAGCCAACCTCACCAATCTAACCTCATAGCCAACTTCTCTAATCTAACCTCATAGCCAACCTCTCTAATCTAACCTCATAGCCAACCTCACCAATCTAACCTCATAGCCAACCTCTCTAATCTAACCTCATAGCCAACCTCACCAATCTAACCTCATAGCCAACCTCTCTAATCTAACCTCATAGCCAACCTCTCTCATCTAACCTCATTGCCAACCTCACCAATCTAACCTCATACCAACCTCTCTAATCTAACCTCATAGCCAACCTCTCTAATCTAACCTCATAGCCAACCTCTCTAATCTAACCTCATAGCCAACCTCTCTAATCTAACCTCATAGCCAACCTCTCTGTCTAACCTCATAGCCAACCTCACCAATCTTACCTCATATGATGGATTGGTTAGGTGGATAGTCCATGATAAATTGCCCTTAGTGTCCACAAATTGACCTTAGTGTTGGGTGGGGTTACTGGGTTATGGTGATAGGGTGGAGGTGTTAACCTTGGGTCGGGTGCTCTTTTCAAGAGCCGGTGCAGACTCGATGGGCCGAATGGCCTCCTTCTGCACTGAAAAATCTATGATATCTACCCTCTCTAATCTAACCTCAAAGCCAACATCTCTAATCTAACCGCATAGCCAACCTCTCTAATCTAACCTCAAAGCCTACATCTCTAATCTAACCTCATAGATAACCTCTCCAATCTCACCTCATAGCCAACCTCTCCAATCTCACCTCATAGCCAACCTCTCTAATCTAACCACATAGCCAACCTCTCTAATCTAACCTCAAAGCCTACATCTCTAATCTAACCTCATAGATAACCTCTCCAATCTCACCTCGTAGCCAATTTCTCTAATCTAACCACATTGCCAACCTCTCTAATCTAACCACATAGCCAACCTCTCCAATCTCACCTCGTAGCCAATCTCTCTAATCTAACCACATTGCCAGCCTCTCTACTCCAACCTAATAGCCAACCTCTCCAATCTAACCACATTGCCAACCTCTCTAATATCACCTCATAGCCAACCTCTCTAATCTAACCTCAGAGCCAACCTCTTTAATCTAACTTCATCGCCAACGTCCCTAATCTAACCTCAGAGCCAACCTCTCTAATCTGACCTCACAGCCAACCTCTCTAATCTAACCTCATAGCCAACCTCTCTAATCTAACCTCATAGCCAACCTCTCTGATCTAACCTCATAGCCAACCTCTGTAATCTAACCTCAAAGCCAACCTCTCTAATCTAACCTCATAGCCAACCTCTCTAATCTAACCTCATTGCCAATCTCTCTAATCTAACCTCATAGGTAAGATCTCTAATCTAACCTCATAGCCAACCTCTCTAATCTAACCTCATAGCCAACCTCTCCAATCTAACCTCAGAGCCAACCTCTCTAATATCACCTCATTGCCAACCTCTCTAATCTAACCTCATAGCCAACCTCTCTGATCGAAATTCACAGCCAACCTCTCTAATCTACCCTCATAGCTAACTTCTCAAATATCACCTCATAGCCAACCTCTCTAAACTAACCTCATAGCCAACCTCTCTAATCTAACCTCTTAGCCAACCTCTCTAATCTAACCTCATAGCCAACATCTCTGAACTAACCTCATAGACAACCTCTCTTATCTAACCGCATAACCAACCTCTCTAATCTAACCTCATAGCCAACCTCTCTAATCTAAACTCATAGCCAACCTCACCAATCTAACCTCATAGCTAACATCTCTAATCTTACCTCATAGCCAACCTCTCTAATCTAAACTCATAGCCAACCTCTCCAATCTCACCTCATAGCCAACCTCTCTAATCTAACCTCATAGCCAACCTCTCGAATCTAACCTCATCGCCAACCTCACCAATCTAACCTCATAGCCAACGTCCCTAATCTAACCTCATAGCCAACCTCTCTAATCTAACCTCATAGCCAACCTCTCTAATCTAACCTCATAGCCAACCTCTCTAATCTAACCTCATAGCCAAGCGATCTAATGTAACCTCTTAGCCAACCTCTCTAATCTAACCTCATAGCCATGCTCTCTAATCTAACCTCATAGCCAACCTCTCTAATCTAACCTCATAGCTAACCTCTCTGATCTAACCTCATAGCCAACCTCTCTGTCTAACCTCATAGCCAACCTCACCAATCTTACCTCATATGATGGATTGGTAAGGTGGATAGGCTATGATAAATTACCCTTAGTGTCCACAAATTGACCTTAGTGTTGGGTGGGGTTACTGGGTTATGGTGATAGGGTGGAGGTGTTAACCTTGCGTAGGGTGCTCTTTCCAAGATCCGATGCAGACTCGATGGACCGAATGGCCTCCTTCTGCACTGAAATATCTATGATATCCAACCTCTCTAATTTAACCTCAAAGCCAACATCTCTAATCTAACCTCATAGCCAACCTCTGTAATCTAACCTCATTGTTAACCTCTCTAATCTAACCTCATAGCCAACCTCTCTTATCCATCCTCACAGCCAACGTCTCTAATCTAACCTCATAGCCAACCTCTCTAATCTAACCTCAAAGCCAACATCTCTAATCTAACCTCATAGCTAACCTCTCTAATATAACCTCATAGCCAACCTCTCTTATCTAACCTCATAGCCAACCTCTCTAATCTAACCACATAGCCAACCTCTCCAATCTCACCTCATAGCCAATCTCTCCAATCTAACCATATTGCCAACCTCTCTAATCTAACATCATAGCTAAGATCTCTAATCTAACCTCACAGCCAACATCTCTAATCTAACCTCATAGCTAACCTCTCCAATCTCACCTCATAGCCAACCTCTCTAATCTAACCACATTGCCAACCTCTATAATCTAAAATCATAGCCAAGCTCTCTAATCTAACCTCACAGCCAACATCTCTAATCTAACCTCATAGCTAACCTCTCCAATCTCACCTCGTAGCCAACCTCTCTAATATCACCTCATTGCCAACATCTCTAAACTAACCTCATAGCCAACCTCTCTAATCTAACCTCAAAGCCAACATCTCTAATCAAACCTCATTGCCAATCTCTCCTATCTATGTTTATAGCCAACCTCTCTAATCTAACCTCATAGCCAACCTCTCTAATCCAACTTCATAGCCAACCTCTCTAATCTAACCTCATAGCCAACCTCTCTAATCTAACTTCATAGCCAGCCTCTCTAATCTAACCTCATAGCTAACCTCTCTAATCTAACCTCATAGCCAACCTCACCAATCTAACCTCACAGCTAACCTCTCTAATCTAACCTCATAGCCAACCTCTCTAATCTAAGATCAAATCCAACATCTCTAATCCAATCTCATAGCTAACTTCTCAAATATCACCTCTTAGCCAACCTCTCTAAACTAACCTCAGAGCCAATCTCTCTAATCAAACCTCTTAGCCAACCTCTTTAATCTAACCTCATAGCTAACCTCTCTAAACTAACCTCATAGACAACCTCTCTAATCTAACCGCATGACCAACCTCTCTGAACTAACCTCATAGCCAACCTCTCTAATCTAACCTCATAGCCATCCTCACCAATTTAATCTCATAGCTAACGTCTCTCGGGGCAGCACGGTAGCCTTGTGGATAGCACAATTGCTTCATAGCTCCAGGGTCCCAGGTTCGATTCCGGCTTGTGTCACTGTCTGTGCGGAGTCTGCACATCCTCCCCGTGTCTGCGTGGGTTTCCTCCGGGTGCTCCGGTTTCCTCCCACAGTCCAAAGATGTGCAGGTTAGGTGGATTGGCCATGATAAATTGCCCTTCGTGTCCAAAAATTGACCTTAGTGTTGGGTGGGGTTGCTGGGTTATGGGGATAGGGTGGCAGTGTTGACCTTGGGTAGGGCGCTCTTTCCAAGAGCCGGTGCAGACTCGATGGGCTGAATGGCCTCCTTATGCACTGTAAATTCTATGATAACTATGATAACTACTCTAACCTCATCGCCAACCTCACCAATCTAACGGCATAGCCAACCTCTCTAATCTAACCTCAAAGCCTACATCTCTAATCTAACCACATGGCCAACCTCTCCAATCTCACCACGTAGCCAACCTCTCCAATCTAACCACATTGCCAACCTCTCTAATCTAACCTCATAGCCAACCTCCCTAATCTAACCTCATAGCCAACCTCTTTAATCGATCCTCTTAGCCAAACTCTCTTATCTAACATAATGGCCAACCTCACCAATCTAACCTCATAACCAACCTCTCTAATCTAACCCCATAGCCAACCTCTCTAATCTAACCCCATAGCCAACCTCACGAATCTAACCTCATAGCCAACCGCTCTAATCTAACCCCATAGCCAACCTCACGAATCTAACCTCACAGCCAACCTCTCTAATCTAACCTCAAAACCAACATCTCTAATCTAACCTCACAGCCAACCTCACCAATCTAACCTCACAGCTAACCTCTCTAATCTAAGCTCAAATCCAACATCTCTAACCTAATCTCAAAACCAACCTGTCTAATCTAACCTCATAGCCAACCTCCCTAATCTAACCTCATAGCCAACCTCACCAATCTAACCTCACAGCTAACCTCTCTAATCTAACCTCATCGCCAACCTCTCTAATCTAACATCAAATCCAACATCTCTAATCTAATCTCATAGCTAACCTCTCAAATATCACCTCATAGCCAACCTCTCTAATCTAAATTCACAGCCAACCTCTCTAATCTACCCTCATAGCTAACTTCTCAAATATCACCTCATAGCCAACCTCTCTAAACTAACCTCATAGCCAACCTCTCTAAACTAACCTCATAGACAACGTCCCTAATCTAACCTCACAGCCAACCTCTCTAATCTAACCTCATAGCCAACCTCTGTAATCTAACCTCAAAGCCAACCTCTCTAATCTAACCTCATAGCCAACCTCTCTAATCTAACCTCATAGGTAAGCTCTCTAATCTAACCTCATAGCCAACCTCTCTAATCTAACCTCATAGCCAACCTCTCCAATCTAACCTCAGAGCCAACCTCTCTAATATCACCTCATTGCCAACCTCTCAAATCTAACCTCATTGCCAATCTCTCTAATCTAACCTCATATCTAACCTCTCTAATCTAACATCAAATCCAACATCTCTAATCCAATCTCATAGCTAACCTCTCAAATATCACCTCATAGCCAACATCTCTAATCTAACCTCATTGCCAACCTCTCTAATCAACCCCATAGCCAACCTCTCTAATCTAACCTCATAGCCAAACTCTCTAATCTAACCTCATAGCCAACCTCTCTAATCTACCCTCATAACCAACCTCTCTAATCTAACCTCATAGCCAACCTCTCTAATCTACCCTCATAACCAACCTCACTAATCTAACCTCATAGCCAACCACTCTAATTTAACCTCATAGTCAACCTCTTTAATCTAACCTCATAGCCAACCTCTCTAATCTAACCGCATAACCAACCTCTCTAATTTAACCTCATAGCCAACCTCTCTAATCTAACCTCATAGCCATCCTCACCAATCTAATCTCATAGCTAACGTCTCTCGGGGCAGCACGGTAGCCTTGTGGATAGCTCAATTGCTTCACAGCTCCAGTGTCCCAGGTTCGCTTCCGGCTTGTGTCACTGTCTGTGCTGAGTCTGCACATCCTCCCCGTGACTTCGTGGGTTTCCTCCGGGTGCTCCGGTTTCCTCCTACAGTCCAAAGATGTGCAGGTTAGGTGGATTGCCCATGATAAATTGCCCTTAGTGTCCAAAAATTGACCTTAGTGTTGGGTGTGGTTACTGGGTTATGGGGATAGGGTCGCAGTGTTGACCTTGGGTAGGGTGCTCTTTCCAAGAGCATCTGCAGACTCGATGGACTGAATGGCCTCCTTCAGCACTGTAAATTCTATGATTACTATGATAACTACTCTAACCTCATAGCCAACCTCTCTAATCTAACCTCATAGCCAACCTCACCAATCTAACCTCATAGCCAACCTCACCAATCTAACCTCATAGCCAACCTCGCCAATCTAACCTCATAGCCAACGTCCCTAATCTAACCTCATAGCCAACCTCTCTAATCTAACCTCATAGCCAAACTCACCAATCTAACCTCATAGCCAACCTCTCTAATCTAACCTCATAGCCAACCTCTCTAATCTAACCTCATAGCCAACCTCTCTAATCTAACCTCATAGCCAACCTCTCTAATCTAACCTCATAGCCAAGCGATCTAATGTAACCTCATAGCCAACCGCTCTAATCTAACCTCATAGCCATGCTCTCTAATCTAACCTCATAGCTAACCTCTCTGATCTAACCTCATAGCCAACCTCTCTGTCTAACCTCATAGCCAACCTCACCAATCTTACCTCATATGATGGATTGGTAAGGTGGAAAGGCCATGATAAATTGCCCTTAGTGTCCACAAATTGACCTTAGTGTTGGGTGGGGTTACTGGGTAATGGTGATAGGGTGGAGGTGTTAACCTTGCGTAGGGTGCTCTTTCCAAGATCCGGTGCAGACTCGATGGACCGAATGGCCTCCTTCTGCACTGAAATATCTATGATATCCAACCTCTCTAATTTAACCTCAAAGCCAACATCTCTAATCTAACCTCATAGCCAACCTCTGTAATCTAACCTCATTGCTAACCTCTCTAATCTAACCTCATAGCCAACCTCTCTTATCCATCCTCATAGCCAACCTCTCTAATCTAACCTCATAGCCAACCTCTCTAATCTAACCTCAAAGCCAACAACTCTAATCTAACCTCATAGCTAACCTCTCTAATCTAACCTCATAGCCAACCTCTTTTATCTAACCTCATAGCCAACCTCTCTAATCTAACCTCATAGCCAACCTCTCCAATCTCACCTCATAGCCAATCTCTCCAATCTAACCATATTGCCAACCTCTCTAATCTAACATCATAGCTAAGCTCTCTAATCTAACCTCACAGCCAACATCTCTAATCTAACCTCAGAGCTAACCTCTCCAATCTCACCTCATAGCCAACCTCTCTAATCTAACCACATTGCCAACCTCTATAATCTAAAATCATAGCCAAGCTCTCTAATCTAACCTCACAGCCAACATCTCTAATCTAACCTCATAGCTAACCTCTCCAATCTCACCTCGTAGCCAATCTCTCTAATCTAACCACGTTGCCAACCTCTCTAATCTAACCTCATAGCCAACCTCTCCAATCTAAACTCAGAGCCAACCTCTCTAATATCACCTCATTGCCAACATCTCTAAACTAACCTCATTGCCAACCTCTCTAATCAACCCCATAGCCAACCTCTCTAATCTAACCTCATGGCCAAACTCTCTAATCTAACCTCATAGCCAACCTCTCTAATCTACCCTCATAACCAACCTCTCTAATCTAACCTCATAGCCAACCTCTCTAATCTACCCTCATAACCAACCTCACTAATCTAACCTCATAGCCAACCACTCTAATTTAACCTCATAGTCAACCTCTTTAATCTAACCTCATAGCCAACCTCTCTAATCTAACCGCATAACCAACCTCTCTAATTTAACCTCATAGCCAACCTCTCTAATCTAACCTCATAGCCATCCTCACCAATCTAATCTCATAGCTAACGTCTCTCGGGGCAGCACGGTAGCCTTGTGGATAGCTCAATTGCTTCACAGCTCCAGTGTCCCAGGTTCGATTCCGGCTTGTGTCACTGTCTGTGCGGAGTCTGCACATCCTCCCCGTGACTGCGTGGGTTTCCTCCGGGTGCTCCGGTTTCCTCCTACAGTCCAAAGATGTGCAGGTTAGGTGGATTGCCCATGATATTTTGCCCTTAGTGTCCAAAAATTGACCTTAGTGTTGGGTGTGGTTACTGGGTTATGGGGATAGGGTCGCAGTGTTGACCTTGGGTAGGGTGCTCTTTCCAAGAGCATCTGCAGACTCGATGGGCTGAATGGCCTCCTTCAGCACTGTAAATTCTATGATTACTATGATAACTACTCTAACCTCATAGCCAACCTCTCTAATCTAACCTCATAGCCAACCTCACCAATCTAACCTCATAGCCAACCTCACCAATCTAACCTCATAGCCAACGTCCCTAATCTAACCTCATAGCCAACCTCTCTAATCTAACCTCATAGCCAACCTCACCAATCTAACCCCATAGCCAACCTCTCTAATCTAACCTCATAGCCAACCTCTCTAATCTAACCTCATAGCCAACCTCTCTAATCTAACCTCATAGCCAACCTCTCTAATCTAACCTCATAGCCAAGCGATCTAATGTAACCTCATAGCCAACCGCTCTAATCTAACCTCATAGCCATGCTCTCTAATCTAACCTCATAGCTAACCTCTCTGATCTAACCTCATAGCCAACCTCTCTGTCTAACCTCATAGCCAACCTCACCAATCTTACCTCATATGATGGATTGGTAAGGTGGAAAGGCCATGATAAATTGCCCTTAGTGTCCACAAATTGACCTTAGTGTTGGGTGGGGTTACTGGGTAATGGTGATAGGGTGGAGGTGTTAACCTTGCGTAGGGTGCTCTTTCCAAGATCCGGTGCAGACTCGATGGACCGAATGGCCTCCTTCTGCACTGAAATATCTATGATATCCAACCTCTCTAATATAACCTCAAAGCCAACATCTCTAATCTAACCTCATAGCCAACCTCTGTCATCTAACCTCATTGCTAACCTCTCTAATCTAACCTCATAGCCAACCTCTCTTATCCATCCTCATAGCCAACCTCTCTAATCTAACCTCATAGCCAACCTCTCTAATCTAACCTCAAAGCCAACATCTCTAATCTAACCTCATAGCTAACCTCTCTAATCTAACCTCATAGCCAACCTCTCTTATCTAACCTCATAGCCAACCTCTCTAATCTAACCTCATAGCCACCCTCTCCAATCTCACCTCATAGCCAATCTCTCCAATCTAGCCATATTGCCAACCTCTCTAATCTAACATCATAGCTAAACTCTCTAATCTAACCTCACAGCCAACATCTCTAATCTAACCTCATAGCTAACCTCTCCAATCTCACCTCATAGCCAACCTCTCTAATCTAACCACATTGCCAACCTCTATAATCTAAAATCATAGCCAAGCTCTCTAATCTAACCTCACAGCCAACATCTCTAATCTAACCTCATAGCTAACCTCTCCAATCTCACCTCGTAGCCAATCTCTCTAATCTAACCACGTTGCCAACCTCTCTAATCTAACCTCATAGCCAACCTCTCCAATCTAAACTCAGAGCCAACCTCTCTAATATCACCTCATTGCCAACATCTCTAAACTAACCTCATAGCCAACCTCTCTAATCTAACCTCAAAGCCAACATCTATAATCAAACCTCATTGCCAATCTCTCCTATCTATGTTTATAGCCAACCTCTCTAATCTAACCTCATAGCCAACCTCACTAATCCAACTTCATAGCCACCCTCTCTAATCTAAGATCAAATCCAACATCTCTAATCTAATCTCATAGCTAACCTCTCAAATATCACCTCATAGCCAACCTCTCTACCCTAAATTCACAGCCAACCTCTCTAATCTACCCTCATAGCTATCTTCTCAAATATCACCTCTTAGCCAACCTCTCTAAACTAACCTCATAGCCAATCTCTCGAATCAAACCTCTTAGCCAACCTCTTTCATCTAACCTCATAGCCAACCTCTCTAAACTAACCTCATAGACAACCTCTCTAAACTAACCTCATAGACAACCTCTCTAATCTAACCGCATGACCAACCTCTCTAATCTAACCTCATAGCCAACCTCTCTAATCTAACCTCATAGCCATCCTCACCAATCTAATCTCATAGCTAACGTCTCTCGGGGCTGCACGGTAGCCTTGAGGATAGCACAATTGCTTCACAGCTCCAGGGTCCCAGGTTCGATTCCGGCTTGTGTCACTGTCTGTGCGGAGTCTGCACATTCTCCCCGTGTCTGCGTGGGTTTCCTCCGAGTGCTCCGGTTTCCTGCCACAGTCCAAAGATGTGCAGGTTAGGTGGATTGGCCATGATAAATTGCCCTGAGTGTCCAAAAATTGACCTTAGTGTTGGGTGGGGTTACTGGGTTATGGGGATAGGGTGGCAGTGTTGACCTTGGGTAGGGTGCTCTTTCCAAGAGCCGGTGCAGACTCGATGGGCTGAATGGCCTCCTTATGCACTGTAAATTCTATGATAACTAGGATAACTACTCTAACCTCATAGCCAACCTCTCTAATCTAACCTCATAGCCAACCTCTCTAATCTAACCTCATAGCCAACCTCACCAATCTAACCTCATAGCCAACTTCTCTAATCTAACCTCATAGCCAACCTCTCTAATCTAACCTCATAGCCAACCTCACCAATCTAACCTCATAGCCAACCTCTCTAATCTAACCTCATTGCCAACCTCACCAATCTAACCTCATAGCCAACCTCTCTAATCTAACCTCATAGCCAACCTCTCTAATCTAACCTCATTGCCAACCTCACCAATCTAACCTCATACCAACCTCTCTCATCTAACCTCATAGCCAACCTCTCTAATCTAACCTCATAGCCAACATCTCTAATCTAACCTCATAGCCAACTTCTCTAATCTCACCTCATAGCCAACCTCTCTGTCTAACCTCATAGCCAACCTCACCAATCTTACCTCATATGATGGATTGGTTAGGTGGATAGTCCATGATAAATTGCCCTTAGTGTCCACAAATTGACCTTAGTGTTGGGTGGGGTTACTGGGTTATGGTGATAGGGTGGAGGTGTTAACCTTGGGTCGGGTGCTCTTTTCAAGAGCCGGTGCAGACTCGATGGGCCGAATGGCCTCCTTCTGCACTGAAAAATCTATGATATCTAACCTCTCTAATCTAACCTCAAAGCCAACATCTCTAATCTAACCGCATAGCCAACCTCTCTAATCTAACCTCATAGCTAACCTCTCCAATCTCACCTTGTAGCCAATCTCTCTAATCTAACCACATTGCCAACCTCTCTAATCTAACCACATAGCCAACCTCTCCAATCTCACCTCGTAGCCAATCTCTCTAATCTAACCACATTGCCAGCCTCTCTACTCTCACCTAATAGCCAACCTCTCCAATCTAACCACATTGCCAACCTCTCTAATATCACCTCATAGCCAACCTCTCTAATCTAACCTCAGAGCCAACCTCTCTAATCTAACCTCAGAGCCAACCTCTCTAATCTAACTTCATAGCCAACGTCCCTAATCTAACCTCAGAGCCAACCTCTCTAATCTGACCTCATAGCCAACCTCTCTAATCTAACCTAATAGCCAACCTCTCTAATCTAACCTCATAGCCAACCTCCCTAATCTAACCTCATAGCCAACCTCTGTAATCTAACCTCAAAGCCAACCTCTGTAATCTAACCTCATAGCCAACCTCACTGATCTAACTTCATTGCCAATCTCTCTAATCTAACCTCATAGGTAAACTCTCTAATCTAACCTCATAGCCAACCTCTCTAATCTAACCTCATAGCCAACCTCTCCAATCTAACCTCAGAGCCAACCTCTCTAATATCACCTCATTGCCAACCTCTCTAATCTAATCTCATTGCCAACCTCTCTAATCTAACCTCATAGCCAAACTCTCCAATCTAACCTCAGAGCCAACCTCTCTAATATCACCTCATTGCCAACCTCTCTAATCTAACCTCATTGCCAATCTCTCTAATCTAACCTCATATCTAACCTCTCTAATCTAACCTCAAATCCAACATCTCTAATCCAATCTCATAGCTAACCTCTCAAATATCACCTCATAGCCAACCTCTCTAACCTAAATTCACAGCCAACCTCTCTAATCTACCCTCATAGCTAACTTCTCAAATATCACCTCTTAGCCAACCTCTCTAAACTAACCTCATCGCTAACCTCTCTAATCTAACCTCATAGCCAACCTCTCTAATCTAACTTCACAGCAAACCTCCCTAATCTAACCTCACAGCCAACCTCTCTAATCTAACCTCATAGCCAACCTCTCTAATCTATCCTCATAGCCAACCTCTTTAATCGATCCTCTTAGCCAAACTCTCTTATCTAACATAATGGCCAGCCTCTCTAATCCAACCTCATAGCCAACCTCTCTAATCTAACCTCTTAACCAACCTCTTTAATCTAATCTCATAACCAACCTCTCTAATCTAACCCCATAGCCAACCTCTCTAATCTAACCCCAGAGCCAACCTCACGAATCTAACCTCATAGCCTACCGCTCTAATCTAACCCCATAGCCAACCTCACGAATCTAACCTCACAGCCAACCTCTCGAATCTAACCTCAAAACCAACATCTCGAATCTAACCTCACAGCCAACCTCACCAATCTAACCTCACAGCTAACCTCTCTAATCTAACCTCATAGCCAACCTCTCTAATCTAAGCTCAAATCCAACATCTCTAACCTAATCTCAAAACCAACCTCTCTAATCTAACCTCTTAGCCAACCTCTCTAATCTAACCTCATAGCCAACATCTCTGAACTAACCTCATAGACAACCTCTCTAATCTAACCGCATAACCAACCTCTCTAATCTAACCTCATAGCCAACCTCTCTAATCTAACCTCATAGCCAACCTCTCCAATCTCACCTCATAGCCAACCTCTCTAATCTAACCTCATAGCCAACCTCTCGAATCTAACCTCATAGCCAACCTCTCTAAACTAACCTCATAGACAACGTCCCTAATCTAACCTCACAGCCAAACTCTCTAATCTAACCTCATGTCCAACCTCACCAATCTAACCACATAGCCAACCTCTCTAATCTAACTTCAAAGCCAAGCTCTCTAATTTAACCTCATAGCCAACCTCTCTAATCTAACCTCATAGCCAACCTCTCTAATCTAACCTCATAGCCAACCTCTCTAATCTAACCTCAAAGCCAACCTCTCTAAGCTACCCTCATAACCTACCTCTCTAATCTAACCTCATAGCCAACCTCTCTAATCTACCCTCATAACCTACCTCTCTAGGCTAACCTCATAGCCAACCTCTCTAATTTAACCTCATAGTCAACCTCTTTAATCTAACCTCATAGCCAACCTCTCTAATCTAACCTCAGACCAATCCACTCTAATCTAACATCATAGCCAACCTCTCTAATCTAACCTCATAGCCAACCTGTCTCATCTAACCTCATAGCCAACCTCTCTATTCTAACCTCAGAGCAAACCTCTCTAATCTAACCTCAGAGTCAACCTCTCTAAGATAACCTCATAGCCAACCTCTCTAATCTAACCTCATAGCCAACCTCTCAAACCTAAACTCATAGCCAACCTCTCTAATCTAACCTCATAGCCAACCTCTCTAATCTAACCTCATAACCTACCTCTCTAATCTAACCTCATTGCCAACCTCTCTAATCAACCCCATAGCCAACCTCTCTAATCTAACCTCATAGCCAACCTGTCTAATCTAACCTCATAGCCAACCTCTCTAATCTACCCTCATAACCAACCTCTCTAATCTAACCTCATAGCCAACCTCTCTAATCTACCCTCATAACCAACCTCACTAATCTAACCTCATAGACAACCACTCTAATTTAACCTCATAGTCAACCTCTTTAATCTAACCTCATAGCCAACCTCTCTAATCTAACCTCATAGCCAACCTCTCTAATCTAACCTCAGAACCAACCTCTCTAATCTACCCTCATAACCTACCTCTCTAATCTAACCTCATTGCCAACCTCTCTAATCTAACCTCATAGCCAACCTCTCTAATCTAACCTCATAGCCATCCTCACCAATCTAACCTCATAGCTAACGTCTCTCAGGGCAGCACGGTAGCCTTGTGGATAGCACAATTGCTTCACAGCTCCAGTGTCCCAGGTTCGATTCCGGCTTGTGTCACTGTCTGTGCGGAGTCTGAACATCAACCCCGTGTCTGCGTGTGTTTCCTCCGGGTGCTCCGGTTTCCTCCTACAGTCCAAAGATGTGCAGGTTAGGTGGATTGGCCATGATAAATTGCCCTCAGTGTACAAAAATTGTCCTTAGTATTGGGTGTAGTTACTGGGTTATGGGGATAGGGAGGCAGTGTTGACCTTGGGTAGGGTGCTCTTTCCAACAGCATCTGCAGACTCGATGGGCTGAATGGCCTCCTTCTGCACTGTAAATTCTATGATAACTATGATAACTACTCTAACCTCATAGCCAACCTCTCTAATCTAACCTCATAGCCAACCTCACCAATCTAACCTCATAGCCAACCTCTCTAATCTAACCTCATAGCCAACCTCTCTAATCTAACCTCATAGCCAACGTCCCTAATCTAACCTCATAGCCAACCTCTCTAATCTAACCTCATAGCCAACCTCTCTAATCTAACCTCATAGCCAAACTCTCTAATCTAACCTCATAGCCAACCTCTCTAATCTAACCTCATAGCCAACCTCTCTAATCTAACCTCATAGCCAAGCGATCTAATGTAACCTCATAGGCAACCTCTCTAATCTAGCCTCATAGCCATGCTCTCTAATCTAACCTCATAACCTACCTCTCTAATCTAACCCCATATCCAACCTCTCTAATCTAACCTCATAGCCAACCTCTCTAATCTAACCTCATAGCTAACCTCTCTAATCTAACCTCATTGCCAACCTCTCTAATCTAACCTCAGAGCCAACCTCTCTAATCTACCCTCATAACCAACCTCTCTAATCTAACCTCATAGCCAACCTCTCGAATCTACCCTCATAACCAACATCTCTAATCTAACCTCATAGCCAACCTCTCTAATTTAACCTCATAGTCAAACTCTTTAATCGAACCTCATAGCCAACCTCTCTAATCTAACCTCATAGCCAACCTCTCTAATCTAACCTCTTAGCCAACCTCTCTAATCTAACCTCATAGCCAACCTCGCTAATCTTACCTCATAGCTAACTTCTCAAATATCACCTCATAGCCAACCTCTCTAAACTAACCTCATAGCCAACCTTCCTAATCTAACCTCTTAGCCAACCTCTCTAATCTAACCTCATAGCCAACCACTCTAAACTAACCTCATAGCCAACCTCTCTAATCTAACCGCATAACCAACCTCTCTAATCTAACCTCATAGCCAACCTCTCTAATCTAACCTCATAGCCATCCTCACCAATCTAATCTCATAGCTAACGTCTCTCGGGGCAGCACGGTAGCCTTGTGGATAGCACAATTGCTTCACAGCTCCAGTGTCCCAGGTTCGATTCCGGCTTGTGTCACTGTCTGTGCGGAGTCTGCACATCCTCCCCGTGTCTGCGTGGGTTTCCTCCGGGTGCTCCGGTTTCCTCCTACAGTCCAAAGATGTGCAGGTTAGGTGGATTGGCCATGATAAATTGCCCTTAGTTTCCAAAAATTGACCTTAGTGTTGGGTGTGGTTACTGGGTTATGGGGATAGGGTCGCAGTGTTGACCTTGGTTAGGGTGCTCTTTCCAAGAGCATCTGCAGACTCGATGGGCTGAATGGCCTCCTTCAACCATGTAAATTCTATGATTACTATGATAACTACTCTAACCTCATAGCCAACGTCTCTAATCTAACCTCATAGCCAACCTCACCAATCTAACCTCATAGCCAACGTCCCTAATCTAACCTCATAGCCAACCTCTCTAATCTAACCTCATTGTCAACCTCTCTAATCTAACCTCATAGCCAACCTCTCTAATCTAACCTCATAGCCAAGCGATGTAATGTAACCTCATAGGCAACCTCTCTAATCTAACCTCATAGCCATGCTCTCTAATCTAACCTCATAACCTACCTCTCTAATCTAACCTCATTGCCAACCTCTCTAATCAAACCCCATAGCCAACCTCTCTAATCTAACCTCATAGCCAACCTCTCTAATCTAACCTCATAGCCAACCTCTCTAATCTAACCTCATAGCCAACCTCTCTAATCTAACCTCATAGCCAACCTCTCTAATCTACCCTCATAACCAACCTCTCTAATCTAACCTCATAGCCAACCTCTCTAATCTACCCTCATAACCAACCTCTCTAATCTAACCTCAGAGCCAACCTCTCTAATTTAACCTCATAGTCAACCTCTTTAATCGAACCTCATAGCCAACCTCTCTAATCTAACCTCATAGCCAACCTCTCTAATCTAACCTCATAGCCAACCTCTCTAATCTACCCTCATAACCTACCTCTCTAATCTAACCTCATTGCCAACCTCTCTAATCTAACATCATAGCCAACCTCTCTAATCTAACCTCATAGCCAACCTCAATAATCTACCCTCATCACATACCTCTCTAATCTAACCTCATTGCCAACCTCTCTAATCTAACCTGTTAGCCAACCTCTCTAATCTAACCTGATAGCCAACCTCGCTAATCTTACCTCATAGCTAACTTCTCAAATATCACCTCAAAACCAACCTCTCTAAACTAACCTCACAGCCAACCTCTCTAATCTAACCTCTTAGCCAACCTCTCTAATCTAACCTCATAGCCATCCTCACCAATCTAATCTCTTAGCTAACGTCTCTCGGGGCAGCACGGTAGCCTTGTGGATAGCACAATTGCTTCACAGCTCCAGTGTCCCAGGTTCGATTCCGGCTTGTGTCACTGTCTGTGCGGAGTCTGCACATCCTCCCCGTGACTGCGTGGGTTTCCTCCGGGTGCTCCGGTTTCCTCCTACAGTCCAAAGATGTGCAGGTTAGGTGGATTGGCCATGATAAATTGCCCTTAGTGTCCAAAAATTGACCTTAGTGTTGGGTGTGGTCACTGGGTTATGGGGATAGTGTCGCAGTGTTGACCTTGGGTAGGGTGCTCTTTCCAAGAGCATCTGCAGACTCGATGGGCTGAATGGCCTCCTTCAGCACTGTAAATTCTATGATTACTATGATAACTACTCTAACCTCATAGCCAACCTCTCTAATCTAACCTCATCGCCAACCTCTCTAATCTAACCTCATAGCCAACCTCTCTAATCTAACCTCATAGCCAACCTCTCTAATCTAACCTCATAGCCAAGCGATCTAATGTAACCTCATAGCCAACCTCTCTAATCTAACCTCATAGCCAACCTGTCTAATCTAATCTCATAGCTAACCTCTCTGATCTAACCTCATAGCCAACCTCTCTGTCTAACCTCATAGCCAACCTCACCAATCTTACCTCATATGATGGATTGGTAAGGTGGATAGGCCATGATAAATTGCCCTTAGTGTCCACAAATTGACCTTAGTGTTGGGTGGGGTTACTGGGTTATGGTGATAGGGTGGAGGTGTTAACCTTGCGTAGGGTGCTCTTTCCAAGATCCGGTGCAGACTCGATGGACCGAATGGCCTCCTTCTGCACTGAAATATCTATGATATCCAACCTCTCTAATCTAACCTCAAAGCCAACATCTCTAATCTAACCTCATAGCTAACCTCTCTAATCTAACCTCACAGCCAACCTCTCTTATCTAACCTCATAGCCAACCTCTCTAATCTAACCTCATAGCCAACCTCTCCAATCTCACCTCATAGACAATCTCTCCAATCTAACCATATTGCCAACCTCTCTAATCTAACATCATAAACTAAGCTCTCTAATCTAACCTCACAGCCAACATCTCTAATCTAACCTCATAGCTAACCTCTCCAATCTCACCTCATAGCCAACCTCTCTAATCTAAACACATTGCCAACCTCTATAATCTAAAATCATAGCCAAGCTCTCTAATCTAACCTCACAGCCAACATCTCTAATCTAACCTCATAGCTAACCTCTCCAATCTCACCTCGTAGCCAATCTCTCTAATCTAACCACGTTGCCAACCTCTCTAATCTAACCTCATAGCCAACCTCTCCAATCTAAACTCAGAGCCAACTTCTCTAATATCACCTCATTGCCAACATCTCTAAACTAACCTCATATCCAACCTCTCTAATCTAACCTCAAAGCCAACATCTCTAATCAAACCTCATTGCCAATCTCTCCTATCTATGTTTATAGCCAACCTCTCTAATCTAACCTCATAGCCAACCTCTCTGTCTAACCTCATAGCCAACCTCACCAATCTTACCTCATATGATGGATTGGTAAGGTGGATAGGCCATGATAAATTGCCCTTTGTGTCCACAAATTGACCTTAGTGTTGGGTGGGGTTACCGGGTTATGGTGATAGGGTGGAGGTGTTAACCTTGCGTAGGGTGCTCTTTCCAAGATCCGGTGCAGACTCGATGGACCGAATGGCCTCCTTCTGCACTGAAATATCTATGATATCCAACCTCTCTAATTTAACCTCAAAGCCAACATCTCTAATCTAACCTCATAGCCAACCTCTGTAATCTAACCTCATTGCTAACCTCTCTAATCTAACCTCATAGCCAACCTCTCTTATCCATCCTCATAGCCAACTTTCTAATCTAACCTCATAGCCAACCTCTCTAATCTAACCTCAAAGCCAACATCTCTAATCTAACCTCATAGCTAACCTCTCTAATCTAACCTCCTAGCCAACCTCTCTTATCTAACCTCATAGCCAACCTCTCTAATCTAACCTCATAGCCAACCTCTCCAATCTCACCTCATAGCCAATCTCTCCAATCTAACCATATTGCCAACCTCTCTAATCTAACATCATAGCTAAGATCTCTAATCTAACCTCACAGCCAACATCTCTAATCTAACCTCATAGCTAACCTCTCCAATCTCACCTCATAGCCAACCTCTCTAATCTAACCTCATAGCCAACCTCTCTAATCTAACCTCATAGCCAACCTCTCTAATCTAACCTCATAGCCAAGCGATCTAATGTAACCTCATAGGCAACCTCTCTAATCTAGCCTCATAGCCATGCTCTCTAATCTAACCTCATAACCGACCTCTCTAATCTAACCCCATATCCAACCTCTCTAATCTAACCTCATAGCCAACCTCTCTAATCTAACCTCATAGCTAACCTCTCTAATCTAACCTCATAGCCAACCTCTCTAATCTAACCTCAGAGCCAACCTCTCTAATCTACCCTCATAACCAACCTCTCTAATCTAACCTCATAGCCAACCTCTCGAATCTACCCTCATAACCAACCTCTCTAATCTAACCTCATAGCCAACCTCTCTAATTTAACCTCATAGTCAAACTCTTTAATCGAACCTCATAGCCAACCTCTCCAATCTAACCTCATAGCCAACCTCTCTAATCTAACCTCTTAGCCAACCTCTCTAATCTAACCTCATAGCCAACCTCGCTAATCTTACCTCATAGCTAACTTCTCAAATATCACCTCATAGCCAACCTCTCTAAACTAACCTCATAGCCAACCTTCCTAATCTAACCTCTTAGCCAACCTCTCTAATCTAACCTCATAGCCAACCTCTCTAAACTAACCTCATAGCCAACCTCTCTAATCTAACCGCATAACCAACCTCTCTAATCTAACCTCATAGCCAACCTCTCTAATCTAACCTCATAGCCATCCTCACCAATCTAATCTCATAGCTAACGTCTCTCGGGGCAGCACGGTAGCCTTGTGGATAGCACAATTGCTTCACAGCTCCAGTGTCCCAGGTTCGATTCCGGCTTGTGTCACTGTCTGTGCGGAGTCTGCACATCCTCCCCGTGTCTGCGTGGGTTTCCTCCGGGTGCTCCGGTTTCCTCCTACAGTCCAAAGATGTGCAGGTTAGGTGGATTGGCCATGATAAATTGCCCTTAGTTTCCAAAAATTGACCTTAGTGTTGGGTGTGGTTACTGGGTTATGGGGATAGGGTCGCAGTGTTGACCTTGGTTAGGGTGCTCTTTCCAAGAGCATCTGCAGACTCGATGGGCTGAATGGCCTCCTTCAACCATGTAAATTCTATGATTACTATGATAGCTACTCTAACCTCATAGCCAACGTCTCTAATCTAACCTCATAGCCAACCTCTGTAATCTAACCTCACAGCCAACCTCTCTAATCTAACCTCATAGCCAACCTCTCTTATCCATCCTCATAGCCAACCTCTCCAATTTAACCTCATAGCCAACCTCTCTAATCTAACCTCAAAGCCTACATCTCTAATCTAACCTCATAGCTAACCTCTCTAATCTAACCTCATAGCCAACCTCTCTTATCTAACCTCATAGCCAACCTCTCTAATCTAACCTCATAGCCAACCTCTCCAATCTCACCTCATAGCCAATCTCTCCAATCTAACCATATCGCCAACCTCTCTAATCTAACATCATAGCTAAGCTCTCTAATCTAACCTCACAGCCAACATCTCTAATCTAACCTCACAGCTAACCTCTCCAATCTCACCTCATAGCCAACCTCTCTAATCTAAACACATTGCCAACCTCTATAATCTAAAATCATAGCCAAGCTCTCTAATCTAACCTCAAAGCCTACATCTCTAATCTAACCTCATAGCTAACCTCTCTAATCTAACCTCATAGCCAACCTCTCTTATCTAACCTCATAGCCAACCTCTCTAATCTAACCTCATAGCCAACCTCTCAAATCTCACCTCATAGCCAATCTCTCCAATCTAACCATATCGCCAACCTCTCTAATCTAACATCATAGCTAAGCTCTCTAATCTAACCTCACAGCCAACATCTCTAATCTAACCTCACAGCTAACCTCTCCAATCTCACCTCATAGCCAACCTCTCTAATCTAAACACATTGCCAACCTCTATAATCTAAAATCATAGGCAACCTCTCCAATCTAAACTCAGAGCCAACCTCTCTAATATCACCTCATTGCCAACATCTCTAAACTAACCTCATAGCCAACCTCTCTAATCTAACCTCAAAGCCAACATCTCTAATCAAACCTCATTGCCAATCTCTCCTATCTATGTTTATAGCCAACCTCTCTAATCTAACCTCATAGCCAACCTCTCTAATCCAACTTCATAGCCAACCTCTCTAATCTAACCTCATAGCCAACCTCTCGAATCTAACCTCATAGCCAACCTCTCTAATCTAACCTCATAGCTAACCTCTCTAATCTAACCTCATAGCCAACCTCACCAATCTAACCTCACAGCTAACCTCTCTAATCTAACCTCATAGCCAACCTCTCTAATCTAAGATCGAATCCAACATCTCTAATCTAACCTCATAGCCAACCTCTCTAATCTAACCTCATAGCTAACCTCTCGAATCTAACCTCACAGCGAACCTCTCTAATCTAACCTCACAGCCAACCTCTCTAATCTAACTTCAAAACCAACCTCTCTAATCTAACCTCATAGCCAACCTCACTAATCTAACCTCATAGCCAACCTCACCAATCTAACCTCACAGTTAACCTCTCTAATCTAACGTCATAGCCAACCTCTCCAATCCTACCTCAAATCCAACATCTCTAATCCAATCTCATAGCTAACCTCTCAAATATCACATCATAGCCAACCTCTCTAATCTAAATTCACAGCCAACCTCTCTAATCTAACCTCATAGCCAACCTCTCTAATCTAACCTCATATCCAACCTCTCTAATCTAACCTCATAGCCAACCTCTCTAATCTAACCTCATAGCTAACGTCTCTAATCCAACTTCAGAGCCAACCTCTCTAATCTAACCTCATAGCCAACCTCTCTAATCTAACCTCATAGCCAACCTCTCTAATCTAACCTCATAGCTAACCTCTCGAATCTAACCTCACAGCGAACCTCTCTAATCTAACCTCACAGCCAACCTCTCTAATCTAACTTCAAAACCAACCTCTCTAATCTAACCTCATAGCCAACCTCACTAATCTAACCTCATAGCCAACCTCACCAATCTAACCTCACAGCTAACCTCTCTAATCTAACGTCATAGCCAACCTCTCCAATCTAACCTCAAATCCAACATCTCTAATCCAATCTCATAGCTAACCTCTCAAATATCACATCATAGCCAACCTCTCTAATCTAAATTCACAGCCAACCTCTCTAATCTAACCTCATAGCCAACCTCTCTAATCTAACCTCATATCCAACCTCTCTAATCTAACCTCATAGCCAACCTCTCTAATCTAACCTCATAGCTAACGTCTCTAATCTAACCTCATAGCCAACCTCTCTAATCTAACCTCACAGCCAACCTCTCTAATCTTACATCAAAACCAACCTCTCTAATCTAACCTCATAGCCAACCTCCCTAATCTAACCACATAGCCAACCTCACCAATCTAACCTCACAGCTAACCTCTCTAATCTAACCTAATAACCAACCTCTCTAATCTAACCTCAAATCCAACATCTCTAATCTAATCTCATAGCTAACTTCTCAAATATCACCTCATAGCCAACCTCTCTAAACTAACCTCATAGCCAACCTCTCTAATCTAACCTCATAGCCATCCTCACCAATCTAATCTCATAGCTAACGTCTCTCGGGCAGCACGGTAGCCTTGTGGATAGCACAATTGCTTCACAGCTCCAGGGTCCCAGGTTCGATTCCGGCTTGTGTCACTGTCTGTGCGGAGTCTGCACATCCTCCCCGTGTCTGCGTGGGTTTCCTCCGGGTGCTCCGGTTTCCTCCTACAGTCCAAAGATGTGCAGGTTAGGAGGATTGGCCATGATAAATTGCCCTCAGTGTCCAAAAATTGACCTTAGTGTTGGGTGGGGTTACTGGGTTATGGGGATAGGGTGGCAGTGTTGACCTTGGGTAGGGTGCTCTTTCCAAGAGCCGCTGCAGACTCGATGGGCTGAATGGCCTCCTTCTGCACTGTAAATTCTATGATAACTACTCTAACCTCATAGCCAACCTCTCTAATCTAACCTCATAGCCAACCTCACCAATCTAACCTCATAGCCAACCTCTCTAATCTAACGTCATAGCCAACCTCTCTAATCTAACCTCATAGCCAACCTCTCTAATCTAACCTCATAGCCAACCTCACCAATCTAACCTCATAGCCAACCTCTCTAATGTAACCTCATAGCCAACGTCCCTAATCTAACCTCATAGCCAACCTCTCTAATCTAACCTCATAGCCAACCTCACCAATCTAACCTCATAGCCAACGTCCCTAATCTAACCTCATAGCCAACGTCTCTAAACTGACCTCATAGACAACCTCTCTAATCAAACCGCATAACCAACCTCTCTAATCTAACCTCATAGCCAACGTTTCTAAACTGACCTCATAGACAACCTCTCTAATCAAACCGCATAACCAACCTCTCTAATCTAACCTCATAGCCAACCTCTCTAATCTAACCTCATAGCCAACCTCTCTAATCTAACCTCATAGCCAACCTCTCTAATCTAACCTCATAGCCAACCTCTCTAATCTAACCTCATAGCCAACGTCTCTAAACTGACCTCATAGACAACCTCTCTAATCAAACCGCATAACCAACCTCTCTAATCTAACCTCATAGCCAACCTCTCTAATCTAACCTCATAGCCAACCTCTCTAATCTAACCTCATAGCCAACCTCTCTAATCTAACCTCATAGCCAACCTCTCTAATCTAACCACATTGCCAATCTAATCTCATAGCTAACGTCTCTCGGGCAGCACGGTAGCCTAGTGGATAGCACAATTGCTTCACAGCTCCAGGGTCCCAGGTTCGATTCCGGCTTGTGTCACTGTCTGTGCGGAGTCTGCACATCCTCCCCGTGTCTGCGTGGGTTTCCTCCGGGTGCTCCGGTTTCCTCCTACTGTCCAAAGATGTGCAGGTTAGGTGGATTGGCCATGATAAATTGCCCTTAGTGTCCAAAAATTGACCTTAGTGTTGGGTGGGGTTACTGGGTTATGGGGATAGGGTGGCAGTGTTGACCTTGGGTAGGGTGCTCTTTCCAAGAGCCACTGCAGACTCGATGGGCTGAATGGCCTCCTTCTGCACTGTAAATTCTATGATAACTATGATAACTACTCTAACCACATGGCCAACCTCTCTAAACTAACCTCATAGCCAACCTCACCAATCTAACCTCATAGCCAACCTCTCTAATCTAACCTCATAGCCAACCTCTCTAATCTAACCTCATAGCCAACCTATCTAATCTAACCTCATAGCCAACCTCACCAATCTAACCTCATAGCCAACCTCTCTAATCTAACCTCATAGCCAACCTCACCAATCTAACCTCCTAGCCAACCTCACCAATCTAACCTCATAGCCAACCTCTCTAATCTAACCTCATAGCCAACCTCTCTAATCTAACCTCATAGCCAACCTCTCTAATCTAACCTCATAGCCAACCTCACTAATCTAACATCATAGCCAAACTCTCTGTCGAACCTCATAGCCAACCTCACCAATCTTACCTCATATGATGGATTGGTTGGGTGGATAGGCCATGATAAATTGCCCTTAGTGTCCACAAATTGACCTTACTGTTGGGTGGGGTTACTGGGTTATGGGGATAGGCTGGCAGTGCTGACCTTGGGTAGGGTGCTCTTTCCAAGAGCCGCTGCAGACTCGATGGGCTGAATGGCCTCCTTCTGCACTGTAAATTCTATGATAACTATGATAACTTCTCTAACCTCATAGCCAACCTCTCTAATCTAACCTCATAGCCAACCTCTCCAATCTAACCTCATAGCCAACCTCTCTAATCTAACCTCATAGCCAACCTCTCCAATCTAACCTCATAGCCAACGACCCAAATCTAACCTCATAGCCAACCTCTCTAATCTAACCTCATAGCCAACCTCACCAATCTAACCTCATAGCCAACCTCTCTAATCTAACCTCATAGCCAACCTCTCCAATCTAACCTCATAGCCAACGTCCCTAATCTAACCTCATAGCCAACCTCTCAAATCTAACCTCATAGCCAACCTCTCTAATCTAACCTCATAGCTAAACTCTCTAATCTACCCTCATAACCTACCTCTCTAATCTAACCTCATTGCCAACCTCTCTAATCTAACCCCATAGCCAACCTCTCTAATCTAACCTCATAGTCAACCTCTCTAATCTAACCCCATAGCCAACCTCTCTAATCTAACCTCATAACCAACCTCTCTAATCTAATCTCATAACCAACCTCTCTAATCTAACCCCATAGCCAACCTCTCTAATCTAACCCCATAGCCAACCTCACGAAACTAACCTCAGAGCCAACCGCTCCAATCTAACCTCATAGCCAACGACCCAAATCTAACCTCATAGCCAACCTCTCTAATCTAACCTCATAGCCAACCTCACCAATCTAACCTCATAGCCAACCTCTCTAATCTAACCTCATAGCCAACCTCTCCAATCTAACCTCATAGCCAACGTCCCTAATCTAACCTCATAGCCAACCTCTCCAATCTAACCTCATAGCCAAAGACCCAAATCTAACCTCATAGCCAACCTCTCTAATCTAACCTCATAGCCAACCTCACCAATCTAACCTCATAGCCAACCTCTCTAATCTAACCTCATAGCCAACCTCTCCAATCTAACCTCATAGCCAACGTCCCTAATCTAACCTCATAGCCAACCTCTCAAATCTAACCTCATAGCCAACCTCTCTAATCTAACCTCATAGCTAAACTCTCTAATCTACCCTCATAACCTACCTCTCTAATCTAACCTCATTGCCAACCTCTCCAATCTAACCTCATAGCCAACGTCCCTAATCTAACCTCATAGCCAACCTCTCCAATTTAACCTCATAGCCAACCTCTCTAATCTAACCTCAAAGCCTACATCTCTAATCTAACCTCATAGCTAACCTCTCTAATCTAACCTCATAGCCAACCTCTCTTATCTAACCTCATAGCCAACCTCTCTAATCTAACCTCATAGCCAACCTCTCCAATCTCACCTCATAGCCAATCTCTCCAATCTAACCATATCGCCAACCTCTCTAATCTAACATCATAGCTAAGCTCTCTAATCTAACCTCACAGCCAACATCTCTAATCTAACCTCACAGCTAACCTCTCCAATCTCACCTCATAGCCAACCTCTCTAATCTAAACACATTGCCAACCTCTATAATCTAAAATCATAGCCAAGCTCTCTAATCTAACCTCAAAGCCTACATCTCTAATCTAACCTCATAGCTAACCTCTCTAATCTAACCTCATAGCCAACCTCTCTTATCTAACCTCATAGCCAACCTCTCTAATCTAACCTCATAGCCAACCTCTCCAATCTCACCTCATAGCCAATCTCTCCAATCTAACCATATCGCCAACCTCTCTAATCTAACATCATAGCTAAGCTCTCTAATCTAACCTCACAGCCAACATCTCTAATCTAACCTCACAGCTAACCTCTCCAATCTCACCTCATAGCCAACCTCTCTAATCTAAACACATTGCCAACCTCTATAATCTAAAATCATAGGCAACCTCTCCAATCTAAACTCAGAGCCAACCTCTCTAATATCACCTCATTGCCAACATCTCTAAACTAACCTCATAGCCAACCTCTCTAATCTAACCTCAAAGCCAACATCTCTAATCAAACCTCATTGCCAATCTCTCCTATCTATGTTTATAGCCAACCTCTCTAATCTAACCTCATAGCCAACCTCTCTAATCCAACTTCATAGCCAACCTCTCTAATCTAACCTCATAGCCAACCTCTCGAATCTAACCTCATAGCCAACCTCTCTAATCTAACCTCATAGCTAACCTCTCTAATCTAACCTCATAGCCAACCTCACCAATCTAACCTCACAGCTAACCTCTCTAATCTAACCTCATAGCCAACCTCTCTAATCTAAGATCGAATCCAACATCTCTAATCCAATCTCATAGCTAACCTCTCAAATATCACATCATAGCCAACCTCTCTAACCTAAATTCACAGCCAACCTCTCTAATCTACCCTCATAGCTAACTTCTCAAATATCACCTCTTGGCCAACCTCTCTAAACTAACCTCAAAGCCAATCTCTCTAATCAAACCTCTTAGCCAACCTTTTTAATCTAACCTCATAGCCAACCTCTCTAAACTAACCTCATAGACAACCTCTCTAATCTAACCGCATGACCAACCTCTCTAATCTAACCTCATAGCCAACCTCACTAATCTAACCTCATAGCCATCCTCACCAATCTAATCTCATAGCTAACGTCTCTCGGGGCAGCACGGTAGCCTTGTGAATAGCACAATTGCTTCACAGATCCAGGGTCCCAGGTTCGATTCCGGCTTGTGTCACTGTCTGTGCGGAGTCTGCACATCCTCCCCGTGTCTGCGTGGGTTTCCTCCGGGTGCTCCGGTTTCCTCCCACAGTCCAAAGATGTGCAGGTTAGGTGGATTGGCTATGATAAATTGCCCTTAGTGTCCAACAATTGACCTTAGTGTTGGGAGGGGTTACTGGGATATGGTGATAGGGTGGCAGTGTTGACCTTGGGTAGGGTGCTCTTTCCAAGAGCCGGTGTAGACTGGATGGGCTGAATGGCCTCCTTATGCACTGTAAATTCTATGATAACTATGATAACTACTCTAACCTCATAGCCAACCTCTCTAATCTAACCTCAAAGCCATCATCTCTAATCTAACCTCATTGCTAACCTCTCCAATCTCACCTCATAGCCATTATCTCTAATCTAACCACATTGCCAACCTCTCTAATCTAACCTCATAGCCAACCTCTCTAATCTAACCTCATAGACAACCTCTCTAATCTAACCACATTGCCAACCTCTCTAATCTAACCTCATAGCCAACCTCTCCAATCTAACCTCAGAGCCAACCGCTCTAATATCACCTCATTGCCAACCACTCTAATCTAACCTCATAGCCAACCTCTCTAATCTAACCTCAAAGCCAACATCTCTAATCAAACCTCATTGCCAATCTCTCCTATCTATGTTTATAGCCAACCTCTCTAATCTAACCTCATAGCCAACCTCTCTAATCCAACTTCAGAGCCAACCTCTCTAATCTAACCTCATAGCCAACCTCTCTAATCTAACCTCATAGCCAACCTCTCTAATCTAACCTCATAGCTAACCTCTCGAATCTAACCTCACAGCGAACCTCTCTAATCTAACCTCACAGCCAACCTCTCTAATCTAACTTCAAAATCAACCTCTCTAATCTAACCTCATAGCCAACCTCACTAATCTAACCTCATAGCCAACCTCACCAATCTAACCTCACAGTTAACCTCTCTAATCTAACGTCATAGCCAACCTCTCCAATCCTACCTCAAATCCAACATCTCTAATCCAATCTCATAGCTAACCTCTCAAATATCACATCATAGCCAACCTCTCTAATCTAAATTCACAGCCAACCTCTCTAATCTAACCTCATAGCCAACCTCTCTAATCTAACCTCATATCCAACCTCTCTAATCTAACCTCATAGCCAACCTCTCTAATCTAACCTCATAGCTAACGTCTCTAATCCAACTTCAGAGCCAACCTCTCTAATCTAACCTCATAGCCAACCTCTCTAATCTAACCTCATAGCCAACCTCTCTAATCTAACCTCATAGCTAACCTCTCGAATCTAACCTCACAGCGAACCTCTCTAATCTAACCTCACAGCCAACCTCTCTAATCTAACTTCAAAACCAACCTCTCTAATCTAACCTCATAGCCAACCTCACTAATCTAACCTCATAGCCAACCTCACCAATCTAACCTCACAGCTAACCTCTCTAATCTAACGTCATAGCCAACCTCTCCAATCTAACCTCAAATCCAACATCTCTAATCCAATCTCATAGCTAACCTCTCAAATATCACATCATAGCCAACCTCTCTAATCTAAATTCACAGCCAACCTCTCTAATCTAACCTCATAGCCAACCTCTCTAATCTAACCTCATATCCAACCTCTCTAATCTAACCTCATAGCCAACCTCTCTAATCTAACCTCATAGCTAACGTCTCTAATCTAACCTCATAGCCAACCTCTCTAATCTAACCTCACAGCCAACCTCTCTAATCTTACATCAAAACCAACCTCTCTAATCTAACCTCATAGCCAACCTCCCTAATCTAACCTCATAGCCAACCTCACCAATCTAACCTCACAGCTAACCTCTCTAATCTAACCTAATAACCAACCTCTCTAATCTAACCTCAAATCCAACATCTCTAATCTAATCTCATAGCTAACTTCTCAAATATCACCTCATAGCCAACCTCTCTAAACTAACCTCATAGCCAACCTCTCTAATCTAACCTCATAGCCATCCTCACCAATCTAATCTCATAGCTAACGTCTCTCGGGCAGCACGGTAGCCTTGTGGATAGCACAATTGCTTCACAGCTCCAGGGTCCCAGGTTCGATTCCGGCTTGTGTCACTGTCTGTGCGGAGTCTGCACATCCTCCCCGTGTCTGCGTGGGTTTCCTCCGGGTGCTCCGGTTTCCTCCTACAGTCCAAAGATGTGCAGGTTAGGAGGATTGGCCATGATAAATTGCCCTCAGTGTCCAAAAATTGACCTTAGTGTTGGGTGGGGTTACTGGGTTATGGGGATAGGGTGGCAGTGTTGACCTTGGGTAGGGTGCTCTTTCCAAGAGCCGCTGCAGACTCGATGGGCTGAATGGCCTCCTTCTGCACTGTAAATTCTATGATAACTACTCTAACCTCATAGCCAACCTCTCTAATCTAACCTCATAGCCAACCTCACCAATCTAACCTCATAGCCAACCTCTCTAAACTAACCTCATAGCCAACCTCTCTAATCTAACCTCATAGCCAACGTCTCTAAACTGACCTCATAGACAACCTCTCTAATCAAACCGCATAACCAACCTCTCTAATCTAACCTCATAGCCAACCTCTCTAATCTAACCTCATAGCCAACCTCTCTAATCTAACCTCATAGCCAACCTCTCTAATCTAACCTCATAGCCAACCTCTCTAATCTAACCACATTGCCAATCTAATCTCATAGCTAACGTCTCTCGGGCAGCACGGTAGCCTAGTGGATAGCACAATTGCTTCACAGCTCCAGGGTCCCAGGTTCGATTCCGGCTTGTGTCACTGTCTGTGCGGAGTCTGCACATCCTCCCCGTGTCTGCGTGGGTTTCCTCCGGGTGCTCCGGTTTCCTCCTACAGTCCAAAGATGTGCAGGTTAGGTGGATTGGCCATGATAAATTGCCCTTAGTGTCCAAAAATTGACCTTAGTGTTGGGTGGGGTTACTGGGTTATGGGGATAGGGTGGCAGTGTTGACCTTGGGTAGGGTGCTCTTTCCAAGAGCCACTGCAGACTCGATGGGCTGAATGGCCTCCTTCTGCACTGTAAATTCTATGATAACTATGATAACTACTCTAACCACATGGCCAACCTCTCTAAACTAACCTCATAGCCAACCTCACCAATCTAACCTCATAGCCAACCTCTCTAATCTAACCTCATAGCCAACCTCTCTAATCTAACCTCATAGCCAACCTATCTAATCTAACCTCATAGCCAACCTCACCAATCTAACCTCATAGCCAACCTCTCTAATCTAACCTCATAGCCAACCTCACCAATCTAACCTCCTAGCCAACCTCACCAATCTAACCTCATAGCCAACCTCTCTAATCTAACCTCATAGCCAACCTCTCTAATCTAACCTCATAGCCAACCTCTCTAATCTAACCTCATAGCCAACCTCACTAATCTAACATCATAGCCAAACTCTCTGTCGAACCTCATAGCCAACCTCACCAATCTTACCTCATATGATGGATTGGTTGGGTGGATAGGCCATGATAAATTGCCCTTAGTGTCCACAAATTGACCTTACTGTTGGGTGGGGTTACTGGGTTATGGGGATAGGCTGGCAGTGCTGACCTTGGGTAGGGTGCTCTTTCCAAGAGCCGCTGCAGACTCGATGGGCTGAATGGCCTCCTTCTGCACTGTAAATTCTATGATAACTATGATAACTTCTCTAACCTCATAGCCAACCTCTCTAATCTAACCTCATAGCCAACCTCTCCAATCTAACCTCATAGCCAACCTCTCTAATCTAACCTCATAGCCAACCTCTCCAATCTAACCTCATAGCCAACGACCCAAATCTAACCTCATAGCCAACCTCTCTAATCTAACCTCATAGCCAACCTCACCAATCTAACCTCATAGCCAACCTCTCTAATCTAACCTCATAGCCAACCTCTCCAATCTAACCTCATAGCCAACGTCCCTAATCTAACCTCATAGCCAACCTCTCAAATCTAACCTCATAGCCAACCTCTCTAATCTAACCTCATAGCTAAACTCTCTAATCTACCCTCATAACCTACCTCTCTAATCTAACCTCATTGCCAACCTCTCTAATCTAACCCCATAGCCAACCTCTCTAATCTAACCTCATAGTCAACCTCTCTAATCTAACCTCATAGCCAACCTCTCTAATCTAATCTCATAACCAACCTCTCTAATCTAACCCCATAGCCAACCTCTCTAATCTAACCCCATAGCCAACCTCACGAAACTAACCTCAGAGCCAACCGCTCCAATCTAACCTCATAGCCAACGACCCAAATCTAACCTCATAGCCAACCTCTCTAATCTAACCTCATAGCCAACCTCACCAATCTAACCTCATAGCCAACCTCTCTAATCTAACCTCATAGCCAACCTCTCCAATCTAACCTCATAGCCAACGTCCCTAATCTAACCTCATAGCCAACCTCTCCAATCTAACCTCATAGCCAAAGACCCAAATCTAACCTCATAGCCAACCTCTCTAATCTAACCTCATAGCCAACCTCACCAATCTAACCTCATAGCCAACCTCTCTAATCTAACCTCATAGCCAACCTCTCCAATCTAACCTCATAGCCAACGTCCCTAATCTAACCTCATAGCCAACCTCTCAAATCTAACCTCATAGCCAACCTCTCTAATCTAACCTCATAGCTAAACTCTCTAATCTACCCTCATAACCTACCTCTCTAATCTAACCTCATTGCCAACCTCTCTAATCTAACCCCATAGCCAACATCTCTAATCTAACCTCATAGTCAACCTCTCTAATCTAACCCCATAGCCAACCTCTCTAATCTAACCTCATAACCAACCTCTCTAATCTAACCCCATAGCCAACCTCTCTAATCTAACCCCATAGCCAATCTCTCTAATCTAACCTCATAGCCAACCTCCCTAATCAAACCTCATCGCCAACCTCACCAATCTAACCTCACAGCTAACCGCTCTAATCTAACCTCATAGCCAACCTCTCTAATCTAACCTCAAATCCAACATCTCTAATCTAATCTCATAGCTAACCTCTCAAATATCACCTCATAGCCAACCTCTCTAATCTAACCTCATAGCTAACTTCTCAAATATCACCTCATAGCCAACCTGTATAATCTAACCTCTTAGCCAACCTCCCTAATCTAACCTCATAACCAACATCTCTGAACTAACCTCATAGACAACCTCACTAATCTAACCGCCTAACCAACCTCTCTAATCTAACCTCATAGCCAACCTCTCTAATCTAACCTCATAGCCAACCTCTCTAATCTAACTACATAGCCATCCTCACCAATCTAATCTCATAGCTAACGTCTCTCTGGGCAGTACGGTAGCCGTGTGGATAGCACAATTGCTTCACAGCTCCAGGGTCCCAGGTTCGATTCCGGCTTGGGTCACTGTCTGTGCGGAGTCTGCACATGCTCCCCGTGTCTGCGTGGGTTTCCTCCGGGTGCTCCGGTTTCCTCCTACAGTCCAAAGATGTGCTGGTTAGGTGGATTGGCAATGATAAATTGCCCTTAGTGTCCAAAAATTGACCTTAGTGTTGGGTGGGGTTACTGGGTTATGGTGATAGGGTGGCAGTGTTGACCTTGGGCAGGGGGCTCTTTCCAAGAGCCGGTGCAGACTCGATGGTCTGAATGGCCTCCTTCTGCACTGTAAATTCTATGATAACTACTCTAACCTCATAGCCAACCTCTCTAATCTAACCTCATAGCCAACCTCACCAATCTAACCTCAGAGCCAACCTCTCTAATCTCACCTCACAGCCAACCTCTCTAAACTAACCTCATAGCCAACCTCTCTAATCTAATCTCATAGCCAACCGCTCTAATCTAACCTCATAGCCAACCTCTCTAATCTAACCTCATAGCCAACCTCTCTAATCTAACCTCATAGCCAACCTCTCTGTCTAACTTCATAGCCAACCTCACCAATCTTACCTCATATGATAGATTGGTTAGGTGGATAGGCCATGATTAATTGCCCTTAGTGCCCACAAATTGACCTTAGTGTTGGGTGGGGTAACTGGGTTATGGTGATAGGGTGGAGGTGTTAACTTTGGGTAGGGTGCTCTTTCCAAGAGCCGGTGCAGACTCGATGGGCCGAATGGCCTCCTTCTGCAATGAAAAATCGATGATATCCAACCTCTCTAATCTAACCTCAAAGCCAACATCTCTAATATAACCTCATAGCTAACCTCTCCAAACTCACCTCATAGCCATTCTCTCTAATCTAACCACATTGCCAACATCTCTAATCTAACATCATAGCCAAGTTCTCTAATCTAACCTCATATCCAACCTCTCGAATCTAATCTCATAGCCAACCTCACAAATCTAACCTCATAGCCAACCTCTCCAATCTAACCTCAGAGCCAACCTCTCTAATCTAACCTCAAAGCCAACATCTCTAATCTAACCTCATAGCCAACCTCTCTAATCTAACCTCATAGCCAACCTCTCTAATCTGACCTCATAGCCAACCTCTCTAATCCAACCTCATAGCCAACCTCTCTAATCTAACCTCATAGCCAACCTCTCTAATCTAACCTCATAGCAAACCTCTCTAATCTAACCTCATAGCCAACCTCTCTAATCTAACCTCAAATCAAACATCTCTAATCTAATCTCATAGCTAACCACTGAAATATCACCTCATAGCCAACCTCTCTAATCTAACCTCATAGCTAACCCCTCTAATCTAACCTCATAGCCAACCTCTCTAATATAACCTCACAGCCAACCTCTCTAATCTAACTTCATAGCCAACTTCTCTAATCTAACCTCATAGCCAACCTCTCTAATCTACCCTCATAGCCAACCTCTCAAATCTAACCTCACAGCCAACCTGTCTAATCTAACCTCATAGCCAACCTCTCTAATCTAACCTCATAGCCAACCTCTCTAATCTAACCTCAAAGCCAGCCTCTCTAATCTAACCTCATAGCCAGCCTCACTAACCTAACCTCATAGCCAACCTGTCTAATCTAACCTCATAGCCAACCTCTCTAATCTAGCCTCATAGCCAACCTCACTTATCTAACCTAATGGCCAGCCTCTCTAATCCAACCTCATAGCCAACCTCTCTAATCTAACCTCATTGCCAACCTATCTAATCTAACCTCGTAGCCAAACTCTCTAATCTAACCTCATAGCCAACTTCTCAATTATCACCTCATAGCCAACCTCTCTCATCTAACCTCATAGCCAGCCTCTCTAATCTAACCTCATAGCCAACCTCTCTAATCTAACCTCATAGCCAACCTCTCTAATCTAGCCTCATAGTCAATCTCTCTAATTTAACCTCATAGCCAACCTCACCAATTTAACCTCATAGCTAACCTCTCTCGGGGCAGCACGGTAGCCTTGTGGATAGCACAATTGCTTCACAGCTCCAGGGTCCCAGGTTCGATTCCGGCTTGGGTCACTGTCTGTGCGGAGTCTGCACATGCTCCCCGTGTCTGCGTGGGTTTCCTCCGGGTGCTCCGGTTTCCTCCTACAGTCCAAAGATGTGCTGGTTAGGTGGATTGGCAATGATAAATTGCCCTTAGTGTCCAAAAATTGACCTTAGTGTTGGGTGGGGTTACTGGGCTATGGAGATAGGGTGGCAGTGTTGACCTTTGGTAGGGTGCTCTTTCCAAGAGCCTGTGCAGACTCGATGTGCCGAATGGCCTCCTTCTGCACTGTAAATTCTATGTTAACTATGATAACTACTCTAACCTCATAGCCAACCTCTCTAATCTAACCTCATAGCCAACCTGTCTAATTTATCCTCATAGCCAACCTCTCTAATCTAACCTCATAGCCAACCTCTCTCATCTAACCTCATAGCCTACCTCTCTAATCTAACCTCATAGCCAACCTCTCTAATCTAACCTCATAGCCAACCTCTCTAATCTAACCTCACAGCCAAACTCTCTAATCTAACCTCATAGCCAACGTCCCTAATCTAACCTCATAGCCAACCTCTCTAATCTAACCTCATAGCCAACCTCTCTAATCTAACCTCATAGCCAACGTCCCTAATCTAACCTCATAGCCAACCTCTCTAAACTAACCTCATAGCCAAACTCTCTCATCTAACCTCATAGCCAACCTCTCTAATCAAACCTCATAGCCAACCTCTCTAATCTATCCTCATAGCCGACGTCCCTAATCTAACCTCATAGCCAACCTCCCTAATCTAACCCATAGCCAACCTCTCTACTCTAACCTCATAGCCAACCTCTCTCATCAAACCTCATAGCCAACCTCTCTAATCTAACCTCATAGCCAACCTCTCTAAACTAACCTCATAGCCAACCTCTCTAATCTAACCTCATAGCCAACATCTCTAATCTAACCTTATAGCCAACGTCCCTAATCTAACCTCACAGCCAACCTTTCTAATCTAACATCATAGCCAACCTGTCTAATCTAACCTCATAGCCAACGTCCCTAATCTAACCTCATAGCCAACCTCTCTAATCTAACCCCATAGCCACCCCCTCTAATCTAAGATCATAGCCAACCTCTCTAATCTAACCTCATAGCCAAACTCTCTAATCTAACCACATAGCCAACCTCTCTAATCTAACCACATAGCCAACCTCTCTAATCTAACCTCATAGCCAACCTCTCTAATTTAACCTCATAGCCAACCTGTCTAATCTAGCCTCATAGCCAACGTCCCTAATCTAACCACATAGCCATCCTCTCTAATCTAACCTCATAGCCAACCTCTCTAATCTAACCTCATAGCTAACCTCTCTAATCTAACCTCACAGCCAACCTCTCTCATCTAACCTCATAGCCAACCTCACCAATTTAACCTCACAGCTAACCTCTCTCGGGGCAGCACGGTAGCATTTTGGATAGCACAATTGCTTCACAGCTCCAGGGTCCCAGGTTCGGTCCCGTCTTTTGTCACTGTCTGTGCGGAGTCTGCACATCCTCCCCGTGTCTGCGTGGGTTTCCTCCGGTTGCTCGGTTTCCTCCTACAGTCCAAAGATGTGCAGGTTAGGTGGATTGGCCATGATAAATTGCCCTTAGTGTCCAAAAATTGCCCTTAGTGTTGGGTGGGGTTACTGTGTTATTGGGATAGGGTGGCAGTGTTGACCTTTGGTAGGGTGCTCTTTCCAAGAGCCGGTCCTGACTCGATGGGCTGAATTGCCTCCTTCTGCACTGTAAATTCTATGTTAACTATGATAACTACTCTAACCTCATAGCCAACCTCTCTAATCTAACCTCATAGCCGACGCCCCTAATCTAACCTCATAGCCAACTTGTCTAATCTGACCTCATAGCCAACCTCTCTAATCTAACCTCATAGCCAACCTCTCTAATCTTACCTCATAGCCAACCTCTCTGTCTAACCTCATAGCCAACCTCTCTAATCTAACCCCATAGCCAACCTCTCTCATCTAACCTCATAGCCAACCTCTCTAATCTAACCTCAGCAAACATCTCTAATCTAACCTCATAGCCAACCTCTCTAATCTAACCTCATAGCCAACCTGTCTAACCTAACCTCATAGCCAACATCACTAATCTAACCTCATAGCTAACCTGTCTAATCTAACCTCATAGCCAACATCTCTAATCTAACCTGATAGCCAACCTCTCTAATCAAACCCCATAGCCAACCTCTCTAATCTAACCTCATAGCCAAACTGTCTAATCGAACATCATAGCCAACATCTCTAATCTAACCTCATAGCTAACCTCTCTAATCTAACCTCATAGCCAACCTGTCTAATCTAACCACATAGCCAACCCTTCTAATCTAACCTCATAGCCAACCTCTCTAATCTAACCTCATAGCCAACCTCTCTAATCTAACCTCATAGCCAACCTGTCTAATCTAACCTCATAGCCAACCCTTCTAATCTAACCTCATAGCCAACCTCTCTAATCTAACCTCATAGCCAACCTGTCTTATCTAACCTCACAGCCAACCTCTTTAATCTAACCTCATAGCCAACCTCTCTAATCCAACCTCATAACCAACCTCTCTCATCAAACCTCATAGCCAACCTCTCTAATCTAACTTCATAGCCAACCCTTCTAATCTAACCTCATAGCCAACCTCTCTAATCTATCCTCATAGCCAACCTCTCTAATCAAACCCCATAGCCAACCTCTCTAATCTAACCTCATAGCCAACCTGTCTAATCTAACCTCATAGCCAACCTGTCTAATCTAACCTCATAGCTAACCTCTCTAATCTAACCTCATAGCCAACCTCTCTAATCTAACCTCATAGCCAACCTGTCTAATCTAACCTCATAGCCAACATCTCTAATCTAACCTAATAGCCAACCTCTCTAATCTAACCTCATAGCCAACCTCTCTAATCTAACCTCATAACCAACCTCTCTAATCTAACCTGATGGCCAACCTGTCTAATCAACCTCATAACCAACCTCTCTAAACTAACCTCATAGCCAACCTCTCTAATATAACTTCATATCCAACCTCTCTAATCTAACTTCATAGCCAACCCTTCTAATCTAACCTCATAGCCAACCTCTCTCATCAAACCTCATAGCCAACCTCTCCAATCTAACTTCATAGCCAACCTCTCTAATCTATCCTCATAGCCAACCTCTCTAAACTAACCTCATAGCCAACTTCTGTAATCTAACCTCCTAGCCAACCTCTCTAATCTATCCTCATAGCCAACCTCTCTAAACTAACCTCATAGCCAACCTCTCTAATCTAACCTCATAGCCAACCTCTCTAATCTAACCCCATAGCCAACCTCTCTAATCTAACCTCATAGCCAGCCTCTCTAATCTAACCTCATAGCCAACCTCTTTAATCTAATCTCATCGCCAAACCCTCTAATCTAACCTCATAGCCAACCAGTCAAATCTAACCTCATAGCCAACCTCTCATAATTAACCGAATGGCCAGCCTCTCTATTCTAACCTAACAGCCAACCTCTCTAAACTAACCTCATAACCATCCTCTCGAATCGAACCTCATAGCCAACCTCTTTAATCTAATCTCATCGCCAAACCCTCTAATCTAACCTCATAGCCAACCTATCATAATTAACCGAATGGCCAGCCTCTCTAATCCAACCTCATAGCCAACCTCTCTAATCTAACCTCATAGCCAACCTCTCTATTCTAACCTAACAGCCAACCTCTCTAAACTAACCTCATAACCATCCTCTCGAATCGAACCGCATTGCATACCTTTCTAACCTAACCTTCTAGCCAACCTCTCTAATCTAACCTCATAGCCCATCTATCTAATCTAACCTCATAGCCAACCTCACCAATCTAACCTCATAGCCAACCTCTCTAATCTGACCTCAGGGCCAACCTCTCTAATTTAACCTCATAGCTAACCTCTCTAATCTAACCTCATAGCCAACATCTCTAATCCAATCTTATTGCTAACCTCTCTAATCTAAACTCATAGCCAACCTCTCTAATCTGACCTCAGGGCCAACCTCTCTAATCTAAACTCATAGCCAACCTCTCTAATCTTACCTCATAGCTAACTTCTCTAATCTAACCTCATAGCCAACCTCTCTAATCTAACCTCATATCCAACCTCTCTAATCTAACCCCATAGCCAACCTCTCTAATCTAACCTCATAGCCAACATCTCTAATCTAACCTAATAGCCAACCTCTCTAATCTAACCTCATAGCCAACCTCTCTAATCTAACCTCATAACCAACCTCTCTAATCTAACCTGATGGCCAACCTGTCTAATCAACCTCACACCCAACCTCTCTAAACTAACCTCATAGCCAACCTCTCTAATATAACTTCATATCCAACCTCTCTAATCTAGCCTCATAACCAACCCCTCTAATCTAAACTCATAGCCAACCCCTCTAATCTAGCCTCATAGCCAACCTCTCTAATCTAACCTCATAGCCAACCTCTCTAATCTAACCTCATAGCCAACCTCTCTAATCTAACCTCATAGCCAACCTCTCTAATCTAACTTCATAGCCAACCCTTCTAATCTAACCTCATAGCCAACCTCTCTCATCAAACCTCATAGCCAACCTCTCCAATCTAACTTCATAGCCAACCTCTCTAATCTATCCTCATAGCCAACCTCTCTAAACTAACCTCATAGCCAACTTCTGTAATCTAACCTCCTAGCCAACCTCTCTAATCTATCCTCATAGCCAACCTCTCTAAACTAACCTCATAGCCAACCTCTCTAATCTAACCTCATAGCCAACCTCTCTAATCTAACCCCATAGCCAACCTCTCTAATCTAACCTCATAGCCAGCCTCTCTAATCTAACCTCATAGCCAACCTCTTTAATCTAATCTCATCGCCAAACCCTCTAATCTAACCTCATAGCCAACCAGTCAAATCTAACCTCATAGCCAACCTCTCATAATTAACCGAATGGCCAGCCTCTCTATTCTAACCTAACAGCCAACCTCTCTAAACTAACCTCATAACCATCCTCTCGAATCGAACCTCATAGCCAACCTCTTTAATCTAATCTCATCGCCAAACCCTCTAATCTAACCTCATAGCCAACCTCTCATAATTAACCTAATGGCCAGCCTCTCTAATCCAACCTCATAGCCAACCTCTCTAATCTAACCTCATAGCCAACCTCTCTATTCTAACCTAACAGCCAACCTCTCTAAACTAACCTCATAACCATCCTCTCGAATCGAACCGCATTGCATACCTTTCTAACCTAACCTTCTAGCCAACCTCTCTAATCTAACCTCATAGCCCATCTATCTAATCTAACCTCATAGCCAACCTCACCAATCTAACCTCATAGCCAACCTCTCTAATCTGACCTCAGGGCCAACCTCTCTAATTTAACCTCATAGCTAACCTCTCTAATCTAACCTCATAGCCAACATCTCTAATCCAATCTTATTGCTAACCTCTCTAATCTAAACTCATAGCCAACCTCTCTAATCTGACCTCAGGGCCAACCTCTCTAATCTAAACTCATAGCCAACCTCTCTAATCTAACCTCATAGCTAACTTCTCTAATCTAACCTCATAGCCAACCTCTCTAATCTAACCTCATATCCAACCTCTCTAATCTAACCCCATAGCCAACCTCTCTAATCTAACCTCATAGCCAACCTCTCTAATCTACCCTCAGAGACAGCCTCTCTAATCTAACCTCATAGCCAACCTCTCTAATCTAACCTCATAGCCAACCTCTCTTATCTAACCTAATGGCCAGCCTCTCTAATCCAATCTCATAGCCAACCACCCAAATCTAACCTCATAGCCAACCTCTCTAATCCAACCTCATAGCCAACCTCCCTAATCTAACCTCATAGCCAACATTTCTAATCTAACCTCATAGCCAACCTGTCTAATCTAACCTCATAGCCAACCTCTCTAATCTAACCTCATAGCCAACCTCTCTAATCCAACCTCATAGCCAACCTGTCTAATCTAACCTCACACCCAGCCTCTCTAATCTAACCTCATAGCCAACCTCTCTAATCTAACCTCATAGCCAATCTCTCTAATCTAACCTCATAGCCAACCTCTCTAATCTAACCTCATAGCCAACATCTCTAATCTAACCTCATACCCAACCTCTCTAATCTAACCTCATAGCCAACCTCTCTAATCTAACCTCATAGCCAACCTCTCTAATCTAACCTCATAGCCAACCTCTCTAATCTAACCTCATAGCCAACCTCTCTGAACTAACCTAATAGCCAACCTCTCTATTCTAACCTCATAGCCAACCTCTCTAATCTGATCTCAGGGCCAACCTCTCTAATCTAACCTCATAGCTAACCTCTCTAATCTAACCTCCCAGCCAACCTCTCTATTCTAACATCATAGCCAACCTCTCTAATCTAACCTCATAGCCAACCTCTCTAATCTAACCTCATATCTAACCTCCCTCGGGGCAGCACGGTAGCCTTGTGGATAGCACAATTGCTTCACAGCTCCAGGGTCCCAGGTTCGATTCTGGCTTGGGTCACTGTCTGTGCGGAGTCTGCACATCCTCCCCGTGTCTGCGTGGGTTTCCTCCGGGTGCTCCCGTTTCCTCCTACTGTCCAGAAATGTGCAGGTTAGGTGGATTGGCCATGATAAATTGCACTTAGTGTCCATAAATTGCCCTGAGTGTTGGGTGGCGTTACTGGGTTATGGAGATAGGGTGGCAGTGTTGACCTTGGGTAGGGTGCTCTTTCCAAGAGCCGGTGCAGACTCGATAGGCTGAATGGCCTCCTGAAACGTCTCCAATCTAACCTCATAGCCAACCTCTCTAATCTATCTTCATAACCAACCTCTCTAATCTAACCTCATAACCTAAATTCCTTATCCCTGGAACCCGTCTTGTAAAACTCTCCCACACCCTCTCCACCATGTTCAGATCCTTCCTGTGGTTTGGGGCCCAGAACCATGCACAATATTCCAGCTGAGGTTTCACTAGTGTCTTGTATAAGGTCAGCAGAAACCCCTTGCCATTGTACTCTATGTCCCTATTAATAAAGTCCTAGGTACGATATGTTTTATTAATTGCTCTCTCCTCTTGTCCTTCCACCTTCAATGATCGATGCACATTTACACCCAAGTCCCTCTGCTCCTGCACCCCTTTGTAAATTCTACCCCCAATTTTACTTTGTTCATGTTTTCTCTGCCAAAATGCATCACCTCACATTCTCCCCATTGAACTTCACCTGCCACCTGCAAAACTTGACTATATTCCAAACTGTCCTCCCACAGTTTACAATACTTCCAGGTTTTGTCGCATCCATCAAGCTTCAGATCATCAGGAAACACAAGTATCTCAATGCCGACCCCTGGGGAGCATCTTTACAAATCTTCCTCCAGCCTGAAAATTATCCACTGATCATTACTCTCTGCTTCCTATTATTCAGCAATTTTGTATCTATGTCCTGACGTCCCTTTCATTCCAGAAGCTGTAACCTTTCTTGCAAGTCTGTTGTGTGGCACTATATCAAATGCCTTCTGAAAGTCCATATACATCACATCAATAGCATTATGCTCATTGGCCCTTCCTGTTACCTCCTCAAAGAACTCCAGCAAGTCAGTTAAGCACACTTCCTCTTTTAGAAATCCCTGTTTGTTCTTCCTAATCAACCCTCATTTTTCCATGTGACTACTAATTCTATCCCGAATAATTGTTTCTGGAAGCTTCCCCACCACTGAACTTAACCTGGCTCCTTTTTCTTACCTCACTGAAGTTGTCTTCCCGGCAGCTAATTATTTTTACCCTTCATTGTTCCTTGTCCTTTTCTAATGTCAGGCAAAATCACAGGATCCAATTGTCATTGTCCCATAAATCTTCTCCCACTGGGCATTGGAACCATTAGATCCACCTCATTTCCAAGAACTAAGGTCAGCAATGTCCCTCAAACCCACCCCCCACAACCGCACGTCCCCCCCCTCCCCCAATGCTTGTGAATCAATGACACAGGGACAGGACATATTTGTATGAAATTAAAAGGTAGTTAAGGCCCTGTGACTTGGTTTATGATTGGCCTCCATGCAACCATGTCCATGATATAGTTTGTCCTCGAACTGAATGAGCTTTTCTCTTTTCTAGGTGAAAAGGAATTTGCAGCTGGAGCCAAGACATCTCGAATTGGTGCTTGTGTCAGACAATAGACTGGTGCGTGTATTGACTGAACATGTTGAAAACGAATGGTTGAGGCCTCACACAGAACAAATAACTGCAGATTAGGTGTTGTAAACATTAGTTTTTCAAAGGCTGAAAGGTTCAAAGGAAGACTGGATGAATGAGGTTACAAAACCCTTGTTTGTTGACAAGCAAAGTGTAAGTTACTCCAAGCTTTTTTGGGGGGGCGGGTTCAATCAACATGAGTCATGATTTTTTTTACTGCAAATTTACTCTAAGATCACATATTGCCTCTTGAGATTTTCCTGTCAGCAGAAGATATAGGAGGACATTTTCCTATTAAGAAATAGGCCGAGATTTCTCTGTCAGAAGAAATAGGACGAGATTTCTCTGTCAGAAGAAATAGGCCGAGATTTCCCTGTCAGAAGATATAGGCCGAGATTTCTCTGTCAGAAGAAATAGGCCAAGATTTCTCTGTCAGAAGATGTAGGCCGAGATTTCTCTGTCAGAAGATGTAGGTTAAGATTTTCCTGTCAGAAGAAACAGGCCGAGATTTCTCTGTCAGAAGAAATAGGCTGAGATTTCTCTGTCAGAAGATGTAGGCTGAGATTTTCCTGTCAGAAGTAACAGGCCGAGATTTCTCTGTCAGAAGAAGTAGGCCGAGATTTCCCTGTCAGAAGAAATAGGCGGAGATTTCCCTGTCAGAAGAAATAGGCCGAGATTTCCCTGTCAGAAGAAATAGGACGAGATTTCTCTGTCAGAAGAAACAGGCCGAGATTTCTCTGTCAGATGAAATAGGCCAAGATTTCTCTGCCAGAAGATGTAGGCTGAGATTTCCCTGTCAGAAGAAATAGGCCGAGATTTCTCTGTCAGAAGAAATAGGCCGAGATTTCTCTGTCAGAAGAAATAGGCCGAGATTTCCCTGTCAGAAGAAATAGGCCGAGATTTCCCTGTCAGAAGAAATAGGCCGAGATTTCTCTGTCAGATGATATAGGCGGAGGTTTCTCTGTCAGAAGATATAGGCGGAGATTTCCCTGTCAGAAGAAATAGGCCGAGATTTCTCTGTCAGAAGAAATAGGACGAGATTTCCCTGTCAGAAGAAATAGGCCGAGATTTCCCTGTCAGAAGAAATAGGCGGAGATTTCCCTGTCAGAAGAAATAGGCCGAGATTTCTCTGTCAAAAGAAATAGGATGAGATTTCCCTGTCAGAAGAAATAGGCCGAGATTTCCCTGTCAGAAGAAATAGGCCGAGATTTCCCTGTCAGAAGAAATAGGCCGAGATTTCTCTGTCAGACGATATAGGCGGAGGTTTCTCTGTCAGAAGATATAGGCGGAGATTTCCCTGTCAGAAGAAATAGGCCGAGATTTCTCTGTCAGAAGAAATAGGACGAGATTTCCCTGTCAGAAGAAATAGGCCGAGATTTCCCTGTCAGAAGAAATAGGCCGAGATTTCCCTGTCAGAAGAAATAGGCCGAGATTTCTCTGTCAGACGATATAGAGGGAGATTTCTCTGTCAGAAGATATAGGCGGAGATTTCCCTGTCAGAAGAAATAGGCCGAGATTTCTCTGTCAGAAGAAATAGGCCGAGATTTCTCTGTCAGAAGAAATAGGACGAGATTTCTCTGCCAGAAGAAATAGGACGAGATTTCCCTGTTGATGCGACCATCAATTCACTCGAGATGAAGAGTTGAAGTGAACAGTGGCTTTAATCAGCACTCGACTGCTCTGCACTGAGAGCCGCCTGCAGGGCAGCAGCTCTATATACCTCCCCTCAAGGGGGCGGAGCCAGGGGCAGAGCCCACAAGGGCACCAACATGATACAAAGCAGTTGATGCACTATCAATTACGACGAGCCGAGAGTAGAGGGTAATCGAGGCTTTATTAAGCAGAGATGTGTAGCCTCCTGCAGCTGCTGCCGAAATGGCTGCAGCTCGGTGAGCACACACATTTATACTCTGCCTACTGGGCGGAGCCAGCAGGCAGGAATCTACCCCCGTACCTGTAGTACAGGAGCCTTACCGTATTACCTCTCGTATGTGATATATACAACAGTGGTGACTACCACAGTAGTGTAATACAATACAATGGTCCATAGGTGGAGCCCACAAGGGCAACAACATAGTACAATGCAATACAGTGGTGAATGGCTGTCCTAATACATTCACCACACCTGTCAGAAGAAATAGGCTGAGATTTTGCTGTCAGAAACGTCGGCCGAGATTTCAGTAAACATGGGCTGAAGAATCCACTGAGATGTGGAGGCGGGGGTGGGGACGAGGCCTGGGGAGGGGTGGGGAAGGGGGAGACAGGGGGTGGCAGGTGTTGGTAGTGGGGAACACATTGGCTCTGAGTTCACGATTGAGCATGTCAACTCGAGTGGACAGGCCTCCATCATGTCTCTCAGTCTGAGGAGTGCAGCTGGCATCCCTTCCTGATGGTCCCTACTTTTAATACTCCAGCAACTGAGGCATGACTGAGCCCAGAGGCTCGTCAATCTGACTGGGACTCAACCGTTTTCTGGCAGCATTCTCCTGGGTGTAAGCACCCTGACATGTCCCTGCCTCTGCCTGCTGTGACTCACAGAGAGTGGGGTGCACACCAACGCGTGACCCTGAGGCCTTTCTAGCACCAAATCTCACAGAGGGATGTGTTTCTGTGCTGGTGGAGGGTGTGGGTGAAAGTGTGGCACTTCTTCAGTGTCTGAGACGTCATCCTCGCTGGTGTCAGAGGTGTCCTGGATCTGGCTGGTGGAGGCTGCTTCCCTGATGTGTCTGCAGGAGAATGGAACTTTCATTAATGCTTGGCAGGGGCCTTCAGATACAGGATTCACATCGGCATGGGGTGATGGATTTTTAAAAAATTGTCTTGGGCTTTGGGCGTCGCTGGCTGGGTCAGCATTTGTCCATCCCTAACTGCCCTTGAACTGAGTGGCCAATTTCAGAGGCGGGCAGTTAAGAGCCAATCCCATCGCTGTGTGTGTCTGGAGTCACATGGAAGCCAGACCGGGCAAGGACGGCAGATTTCCTTTCCTGAAGGGCATTAGTGAACCAGATGGGTTTTTAAGACAATCAGCAAAGGTTTCATGATCATAATGATACTTTTAATTCAAAAATAAAAAGGGCAATTTAGTGTGGCCCATCCACCATGCTTGCAGATCTTTGGGTTGTGGGGTGAGACCCACACAGACACGGGGAGAACGTGCAGACTCCGCACAGACAGTGACCCAAGCTGGGAATCGAACCTGAGGCCCTGGAGCTGTGAAGCAACTGTGCTTACCAATATGCTACCATGCTCCCTTCTACTAGTGGAGTGCCTCAGGCCTGGGCTACAATTATTGACAATATATATTGATGACCTGGACCAGGGAGGTGAATGTTCTATTGCTAACTTTGCAGATGACACAAAAATAGGTGGAAAAGCCAGTGGTGAGGATGACACAGGGTCGACAGCGGGATATAGACTGTTATTGTTTAATTGTCCACCACCATTCACGGCTGGATGTGGCAGGCTGCAGAGCTTAGATCTGGTGTGTTTGTTATCGGCCCAGTTCCTTCTGTATATTGCTGCTGATGCTGTTTCGCTGCAAGCTGTCCTGTGTTATAGCTGCACCAGGTTGACACCTCATTGCTGGTATTGCTCCTGACATGCTCTCCTGCACGCTTCACTGAACCAAAGCTTAGTAGTAATGGTAGATTGGGGGATATTCCAGGACATGGGTTTGATAACTTTGTGTGCTTCTTGTCCGAGCATACCCGGATTCCCTTGGATACGGGGATTCCCGTACCAGCCTCCTCCTCATAGCTTACATTTCAGGCAGCACGGTAGCACAGCGGTTAGCACAATTGCTTCAAAGCTCCAGGGTCCCAGGTTTGATTCCCGCTTGGGTCTCTGTCTATGCGGAGTCTGCACGTTCTCCCCGTGTCTGCGTGGGTTTCCTCCGGGTGCTCCGGGTTTCCTCCCACAAGTCCCGAAAGACGTGCTGTTAGGTGAATTGGACATTCTGAATTCTCCCTCTGTGTACCCGAACAAGTGCCGAAGTGTGGCGACTGATGTAGGTGCGGTTTCAAAACCTGTGTATTGAGTCAGCTTCCACGTGGGGATATTCTCTGTGGCTCAGCTCAGTACAAAGAGGAACAAACACGACAACCTGGACAAGATGGCTATTTAATCAAGCTTGTTACGTGTACATGGAGAACAGACTGGATATTGGCCAAGACCTGTTCTACCGACCAAAGACCAGAACACAGTACTTCTACTACATTCAAAAATCAATAGCCCACCCCACTTGGACGCGATCCAATCCCTGAAGCTGCTACTTTTAAACTTATCCAATAGAATTGCAAGCAGCACATTATTGATTCACATCCTGACAGCTGTGCACAATCCCAGCAGCCTGTGTACAATCCCAGCAGCATGTGCACAATCCCAGCAGCCTGTGCACAATCCCAGCAGCCTGTGCACAATCCCAGCAGCCTGTGCACAATCCCAGCAGCCTGTGTACAATCCCAGCAGCCTGTGTACAATCCCAGCAGCCTGTGCACAATCCCAGCAGCCTGTGCACAATCCCAGCAGCCTGTTTACAACCCCAGCTGCCTGTGCACAATCCCAGCAGCCGATGTACAATCCCAGCAGCCTGTGTACAATCCCAGCAGCCTGTGTACAACCCCAACTGCCTGTGCACAATCCCAGCAGCCGGTGTACAATCCCAGCAGCCTGTGTACAATCCCAGCAGCCTGTGTACAATCCCAGCAGCCTGTGCTGACTGTGAGAAACAGAACAACAGAACCAGCACCCTGAATTGTTTCCCAGATACAGGGGGCGGGATTCTCCGCCCCGCCGCGCCACTTTTCAGCCTCGACCCGCCGGTGTGATTCTCCATCCCGCCGGCCGGTCAATGGGGTTTCCCATTGTGGGGCAGCCCCACGCCGTCGGGAAACCCCCGGGCGCCGGCAAAACGGAGACTCCCGCCGGCGAAGAATCCCGCCTAGGGTGTCACAAGTACTGTCCTTTTGGTCAAGTGAGCTATCCTAAATCCCATTTGATTACTGATTACTGCTATGTCCTAAAAATACATGTTTAATGGTTAATAATGATTACTCAGTCCTATAATTAATCTCAATTCTTAGCAAAAGATCTCATGTAAAACTACTCTAGTGGCACGCTAACAATTCAGTTTTAAGAGGTATCATCGCTGAACCACCCTTCAGCGACTGGGGGATTTTCACAGTAACTTCATTGTAGTGTTAGTGTCAGCCTACTTGTGACAATAAAGGTTATTATTATTATTATTAATGAGGTCAGGAGCTGAGTGACCCTGGTGGAACCCAAACTGAGTGTCCGTGAGCCGGTTATTGCTGAGTAAGTGCTGCTTCATAGCTCTGTTGATGACTCCTTCCATCACTTTGCTGATGATGGAGAGCAGACTGATGGGACGATAATTGGCTGGGTTGGATTTATCCTGTTTCTTGTGTACAGGACACACCTGGGCAATTTTCCACATTGCCGGGGAGATGCCAGTGTTGTAGCTGGACTGGAACAGCTTGGCTGGGGGTGCAGCAAGTTCTGGAGCACAAGTCTTCAGTATTATTGCCAGGACATTGTCAGGGCCCAGAGCCTTTGCAGTGTCCAGTGTCTTCAGCCGTTTCCTGATATCACGTGGAGTGAATCGTATTGGCTGAAGACGGATGTCTGTGATGCTGGGGCCCTCCGGAGGAGACCGAGACGGATCATCCACTCGGCACTCCCGGCTGAAGATTGCGAATGCCTCAACCTTGTCTTTTGCACACATGTGCTGGGCTCCTCCATCATTGAGGATGGGGATATTTGTGGAGCCTCCTCCTCCAGTGAGTTGTTCAATTGTCCATCACCATTGACAGCTGGATGTGGCAGCATGGCAGAGCTTAGATCTGGTGCGTGCATTGTGGAATCGCTTAGCTCTGTCTGGTACTTGCTGCTTCTGCGTTTGTCACACACGTTGTCCTGTGTTGTAGCTTCACAAGGGCGACACCTCATTTTTCGGTCTGCCTGATGTTGCTCCTGGCATGCTCTCCTGCACTCTTCATTGAACCAGGGTTGATCCCCTGGCTGGGTGGTAATGGTGGAGTGGGGGATATGCCGGGCCATGAGGTTACAGATTGTGGTGATTACAATTCTGCTGCTGCTGATGGCCCACAGTGGCTCGTGGATGTCCAGTCTTGAGTTGCTAGATCTGTTCGAAGTCTGTCCCATTTAGCACGGTGCTAGTGCCACACAACACGATGGAGGGCTTCCTCAATGTGAAGACGGGACTTTGTCTCCACAAGGACCATGCAGTGGTCACTTAGATTGGATTGGATTGGATTTGTTTATTGTCACGTGTACCGAGGTACAGTGAAAAGTATTTTTCTGCGAGCAGCTCAACAGATCATTAAGTACATGGGAAGAAAAGGGAATAAAAGAAAATACATAATAGGGCAACACAAGGTACACAATGTAACTACATAACACCGGCATCGGATGAAGCATACAGGGTGTAGTGTTAATGAAATCAGTCCATAAGAGGGTCATTTAGGAGTCTGGTGACAGTGGGGAAGAAGCTGTTTTTGAGTCTGTTCGTGCGTGTTCTCAGACTTCTGTATCTCCTGCCCGATGGAAGAAGTTGGAAGAGTGAGTAAGCTGGGTGGGAGGATCTTTGATTATACTGCCCGCTTTCCCCAGGCAGTGAGAGTTGTAGATAAGAACATAAGTCCATAAGAACTAGGAGCAGGAGTAGGCCATCTGGCCCTTCGAGTCTGCTCCGCCATTCAATGAGATCATGGCTGAACTTAATAGAATTTACAGTGCAGAAGGAGGTCATTCGGCCCATCGAGTCTGCATCGGCTCTTGGAAAGAGCACCCTACCCAAGTCCAGACCTCCACACTATCCCCACAACCCAGCAACCCCACCCAACGCTTAAGGGCAATTTTGGACACTAAGGACAATTTAACATGGCCAATCCACCTAACCTGCACATCTTTGGACTGTGGGAGGAAACCGGAGCACCCGGAGGAAACCCACGCACACACGGGGAGGATGTGCAGACTCCGCACAGACTGACCCAAGCTGGGAATCGAACCTGGGACCCTGGAGCTGTGAAGCAATTGTGCTAACCACCATGCTACCGTGCTGCCCACTGTTGTGGACTCATCTCCACTTTCCCGCCCGAACACTATAACCCTTGATCTCTTTATTCTTCAAAAACTATCTATCTTTATCTTGAAAACATTTAATGAAGGAGCCTCTACTGCTTCACTGGGCAGCGAATTCCATAGATTCACAACCCTTTGGGTGAAGAAGTTCCTCCTAAACTCAGTCCTAAATCTACTTCCCCTTATTTTGAGGCTATGCCCCCTAGTTCTGCTTTCACCCGCCAGTGGAAACACTTCCCCACATCTATCCTATCTATTCCCTTCATAATTTTATATGTTTCTATAAGATCCCCCCCCAACCCCCCCTCCCGCCCCCCCCCCCCCCGCATCCTTCTGAATTCCAATGAGTACAGTCCCAGTCTACTCAATCTCTCCTCCAACCCCCTCAACTCTGGGATTAACCTAGTGAATCTCCTCTGCACACCCTCCAGTGCCAGTACATCCTTTCTCAGGTAATGAGACCAAAACTGAACACAATACTCCAGGTGTAGTCTCACTAACCCCGTATACAATTGCAGCATAACCTCCCTAGTCTTAAACTCCATCCCTCTAGCAATGAAGGACAACATTCCATTTGCCTTCTTAATCACCTGCTGCACCTGTAAACCAACTTTTTGTGACTCATGCACTTGCACACCCAGGTCCCTCTGCACAGCAGCATGTTGGAATATTTTATCATTTCAATAATAATTCTGTTATTCCTACCAAAATGGATAACCTCACATTTGTCAACATTGTATTCCGTCAGCCAGACCCTAGCCTATTCACTCAAACTATACAAATTCTTCTGCAGACTTCCAGTATCCTCTGCACTTTTTGCTTTGCCACTCATCTGAGTGTCATCTGCAAACTTGGAGACATTGCACTTAGTCCCCAACTCCAAATCATCTATGTAAATTGTGAAGAATTGTGGGACCAACACTGATCCCTGAGGGACACCATTAGCTACTGATTGCCAACCAGAGAAACACCCATTAATCCCCACTCTTTGCTTTCTATTAATTAACCAATCCTCTATCCATGCTACTACTTTCCCCTTAATGCCATGCATCTTTATCTTATGCAGCAACCTTTTGTGTGGCACCTTGTCAAAAGCTTTCTGGAAATCCAGATATACCACATCAATTGGCTCTGGGTTATCTACTGCACTGGTAATGTCCTCAAAAAATTCCACTAAATTAGTTAGGCACGACCTGCCCTTTATGAACCCATCATGTGTCTGTCCAATGGGACAATTTCCATCCAGATGCCTCGCTATTTCTTCTTTGAAGATAGATTCCAGCATCTTCCCTACTACCGAAGTTAAGCTCACTGGCCTATAATTACCAGCTTTCTGCAACCTCCTTTTTTAAACAGTGGTGTCACGTTTGCTAATTTCCAATCCGTCGGGACCACACCAGAGTCGAGTGAATTTTGGTAAATTATCACGAGTGCATTTGCAATTTCCCTTACCACCTCTTTTAGCACTCTGGGATGCATTCCATCAGGGCCAGGAGACTTGTCTACCTTTAGCCCCAAATTTAGCTTGCCCATCACTACCTCCTTGGTGATAACAATCCTCTCAAGGTCCTCACCTGTCATAGCCTCATTTCCATCAGTCACTGGCAAGTTATTTGTGTCTTCCACTGTGAAGACCGACCCAAAATACCTGTTCAGTTCCTCATCCAGTTCCTCAACTCCCATTATTAAATCTCCCTTCTCATCCTCTAAAGGACCAATAGTTACCTTAGCCACTCTTTTTTGTTTTATATATTTGCAGAAACTTTTACTATCTGTTTTTATATTTTGAGCAAGTTTACTCTCATAATCTATCTTACTCTTCTTTATAGTTTTTTTAGTAGGTTTCTGTTGCCACCTAAAGATTTCCCAGTCCTCTAGTCTCCCACTAAACTTTGCCACTTTGTATGCTTTTTCCTTCAATTTGATACTCTCACGTATTTCCTGAGATGGCCACGTTCGATTTTCCCTCTTTCTACCATCCTTCCTTTTTGTTGGTATAAACTTTTGCTGAGCACTGTGAAAAATCGCTTGGAAGGTTCTCCACTGTTCCTCAACTGATTCACCATCAAGTCTTTGCTCCCAGTCTCCCTTAGCTAGCTCTTCTCTCATCCCATTGTAATCTCCTTTGTTTAAGCACAAAACACTAGTGTTTGATTTTATCTTCTCACCCTCCATCTGTATTTTAAATTCCACCATATTGTGATCGCTCCTTCCGAGAGGATCCCTAACGATGAGATCATTCATCAATCCTATCTCATTACACAGGACCAGGTCTAGGATCGCTTGTTCCCTCGTAGTTTACATTACATACTGTTCCAGGAAAATATCGTGGATATATTCTATAAACTCCTCCTCAAGGCTGCCTTGACTGACCTGATTAAATCAATCGACATGTAGATTAAAATCCCTCATGATAACTGCTGTACCATTTCTACATGCATCAGTTATTTCTTTGTTTATTGCCTGCCCCACCATAATGTTTCTATTTGGTGGCCGATAGACTATTCCTATCAGTGACTTTTCCGCCTTACTATTCCTGATTTCCACTCAAATGGATTCAACGTTATCCTCCATAGCACCGATGTCATCCCTCACTACTGCCCGGATGTCATCCTTAAATAACAGAGCTACACCACCTCCCTTACCATTCACTCTGTCCTTCCGAAAAGTTTGATACCCTCGGATATTTAACTCCCAGTCGTGACCATCCTTTAACCATGTTTCAGTAATGGCCACTAAATCATAGTCATTCATGATGATTTGCGCCATCAACTCATTTACCTTATTCGGAATACTACGAGCATTCAGGTAAAGTATCATTATGTTGGCTTTTACACCTCCACTTTGAATCTTAACACCTTTATCAGTAAAATCTCTGAAGTTATTTTTCCTTTTAACCTCTCCTAATTTTCCTTATCATTGAACCCATATCTTCATGTAATAACCTGCTGCTTCACTTTCCATTCATGTTTTTACTTCCCATTTTATTCCTTTTAGTATTCCTGGTCCTATTCACTGAGCTCCCCTCAGTCACTGTACCTTGTACTGTCGCCCTTTTTGATTTTTGACTATGGCTTCTCTGCCTTACACTTTCCCCCTTACTGCCTTTTGTTTCTGTCCCTGTTTTACTACCTTCCAACTTCCTGCATCGGTTCCCATCCCCCTGCCACATTAATTTAAACTAACGGAGTCAATGGATGGGAGGCAGGTTTGTGTGATGGAGTGGGCGGTGTTCACGACTCTCTGAAGTTTCTTGCGGTCCTGAGCCGAGCAGTTGCCATACCAGGCTGTGATGCAGCCTGATAGGATGCTTTCTATGGTGCATCTGTAAAAGTTGGTAAGAGTCAGTGTGGACATGCCGAAATTCCTTAGTTTCCTGAGGAAGTCTAGGTGCTGTTGTGCTTTCTTGGTGGTAGCGTTGACGTGGATGGACCAGGACAGATTTTTGGTGATGTGTACCCCTAGGAATTTGAAACTGCTAACCATCTCCACCTCGGCCCCGTTGATGCTGACAGGGGTGTGTACAGTACTTTGCTTCCTGAAGTCAATGACCAGCTCTTTAGTTTTGCTGGCATTGAGGGAGAGATTGTTGTCGCTACACCACTCCACTAGGTTCTCTATCTCCCTCCTGTATTCTGACTCGTCGTTATTTCTTTGAGAAGCGCCATGGCGTTGGCGTAGTTCGGGGAGTCCTGGATCAGCGGAAACATGTTGGAGCTCAACCTTGAGTACAGGATCTGTATCTTCTGAGCCTCCGGAACAGGGGTGGTCGCTGAATTGATGTACGCCTCGAAGCAAGCTAGCCAGGAATTAAAGTCCTTTTTGGCAGCGCTTGATTGCGGATCCAGCTGCAGGCGATCTGGTTTGATTCAGAGATCCATCTTTTAGAGAATCTTAGAGCAATAAATTGAAACACGATCAATTGAACAAAGACTAGAGTTGGATACAACTGAGGCTTTTTGCTCTAAGATGTGTGGCCTCCCACAGCAGCTGGCGAAATGGCTGCTGAATGGAGGATACACATATTTATACTCCGCCTACTGGGCGGAGCCAGCAGGCAGGGACGACCGGCGAACCTGTAGTACAGGTCCTACCTTACATCACCTAATACAGGTGCAACAGTGGTTTACCACATTGACTTGACCCCCTCCCCGTGCAGCTGGATCCTCGACTTCCTCACCAACAGACCGCAATCTGTCAGGATAGGCAACAGCACCTCCTCCACAATAGTCCTCAACACCGGAGCCCCACAAGGATGTGTGCTCTGTCCTCTACTGTACTCCCTATACACACGATTGTGTGGCAAGAATTAATCTATGAGTCTGCGGATGATACGACTGTGGTGGGTCTTATCTCAAACAACGATGAATCAGACTACAAGAGGGAGATAAATCACTTGGTTGCATGGTGTACCGAAAACAATCTCTCTCTAAATGTCGGAAAGCCAAGGAACTGATCATCGACATCAGGAAGCGCAGCGCGACACACACTCCCGTCTGCATCAATGGCCCCGAAGTGGAGATGTTCGGTAGCTTTAAGTTCCTGGGGTCACCATCATCAACAGTCTGTCCTGGTCCACTCACGTTGATGCAACAGTCTCTACTTCCTACGGAAGCTAAAGAAATTTGGCATGTCTGCATCGACTCTCACAAACTTCTACAGATGTGCCAGAGAGAGCATCCTATCCACTGCATCACAACCTGGTATGGCAACTGCTCGGCCCAAGATCGCAAGAATCTGCAGTGTGATGAACTCAGCTCAACGCATCACACAAGCTTGCCACCCTCATATTTGATTCTGTATACACCTCCCGCTGCCTCAGGAAGGCAGACAGCATTATTTCCACCTCCAGACCCTTCCATCAGGCAGAAGGTACAGAAGTCTGAAGACCCGCACATCTACTATGTACGTACTGTGTACGTTCCCTCGGCCACAGAAAAATACTTTTCACTGTACTTCGGTACATGTGACAATAAAACAAATCAAATCAAACCATTTAGCGTTAAGGAAATTTTAGAAAATTCATGGCAGGGTGTGTGGGATCATGGGAGTGTGGATAGAGTTATGTTGCTCATTGACTCATCATAAATCATTTGGTTTGATTTCAGTATCAGCATCTGGCGAGTGACCGAGGTGCTGTGGTGAGGCGATTGATTAACATTGCAAATACGATGGACTTGGTGAGTACAGCGATTGTGTTGGCAATCGAGTTCAACTTTCCTTTCCATATCGCTTTGAAAACTCCCCCACTCCTTGCCAGGTCAGAATGAAAATGACATTAATGTAGTGCTGTGGGCATCGCAATGCTCCAAATATCTGGCATCAGATTTTCACACTCAGCTCAACAGAAAATTGCCAATAATCTCAGCCTAAATTGAAATATATCTGTGTTCTGTTCCCTCTCTACAATTACAGTGCTCACACTCTGAATGTGGATAACTTTCTCATTACTCATAGTAGGGAAGTTATTTTGGCGTTCCCATGTGCTACTTCCTACTTTCACTCAGAATCACTCTCAGCTGCCTCAGCACCTTTTCACAGCCTCAAGATCTCCTTTTTTCATTATTCGTTCCTTCCCAGTGTGCTCTGCCTTCCTTTCCCGCGGTGGCATATTTTCCTCCTCCTGTTTTTCTCCGTCTCCCTGTCCCCCGTTGTCATCAGAACTAGGAGCAGGAGTCGGCCATCTGGCCCCTGGAGCCTGCTCCGCCATTCAATGAGATCATGGCTGATCTTTTGTGGACTCAGCTCCACTTTCCCTCCCGCTCACCGTAGCCCTGAATTCCTGTACTGTTCACAAACCTACCTATCTTTGCCTTAAAAGCATTCAACGAGGTAGTCACAACTGCTTCACTGGGCAGACAATTCCATAGATTCACAACTCTTTGGGTGAAGAAGTTCCTCCTCAAATCAGTCCTAAATCTACTTCCCCTTATTTTGAGGCTTTGCCCCCGAGTTCTATATTCACCCGCCCGTGGAAACAACCCCCCTGCTTCTATCCTATCTATTCCCTCCATAATTTTATATGTTTCTATAAGATCACCCTCATTCTTCTAAATTCCAATGAGTACAGTCCCAGTCTACTCAACCTCTCCTCGTAATCCAACCCCCTCAACTCCGGAATCAACCTAGTGAATCTCCTCTGCACACCCTCCAGTGCCAGTACGTCCTTTCTCAGGTAAGGAGACGAAAGCTGTACACAGTATTCCAGGTGTGGCCTCACCAGCACCCTATACAGACGCAACATAACCTCCCTGCTTTTAAATTCCATCCCTCTAGCAATGAAGGACAAAATTCCATTTGCCTTCCTAATTACCCGCTGCACCTGCAAACCAACTTTTTGCAATTCATGCACAAGGACCCCAGGTCCCTCTGCACAGCAGCATGCTGCAATTTTTTACCATTTAAATAATCATCCATTTTGCTGTTATTCCCACCAAAATGGATGATCACATTTATCAACATTGAACCCCATCTGCCAGACCCTTGCCCCCTCACTTAAACTATCTATGTCCCTCTGCAGACTTTGTGTCCGATGCAAACTTTGCTCTACCACTCAGCTTAGTGTCATCTGCAAACTTTGACACATTACATTTGGTCCACAACTTCAGATCATCTATGTAAATTGTAAACAATTGCAGATGCAACACTGATCCCTGAGGGACACCACTAGCTACTGATCGCCAACCAGAAAAACACCCATTTATCCCCACTCTTTGCTTTCTGTCAGTTAACCAATCCTTTATCCATAAGACCATATGACATGGAAGCAGAATTAGGCCACTCGGCCCATCGAGTCTGCTCCGCCATTCAATCATGGCTGATATTTTCTCATCCCCATTCTCCTGCCCTCTCCCCGTAACCCCTGATCCCCTTATTTTGTTTTAATGAAACATTTTATTGAGGTATTTTTGTTATGGTAACAACAAAATAAACAATACACATGAAACCATAAACAGAGTGCAAAAGCCGTTTCCCTTTCATACAGGTCCCACCCTTATTGACCCCTATTCTAACCAAAACTACTCCCCCCCCCCCCCACCCCCGTCTGCTGACGATTAATTTTCCGCAAAGAAGTCGACGAACGGTTGCCACCTCCGGGCGAACCCTAACAGTGACGCTCTCAGGGCGAACTTGATTTTCTCCAAACAGAGAAAGGTAGCCATGTCCGATCGCACGTCTCCAACTTCGGGGGCTTCCAGGACTTTCTCCTCCTGGATTCCCGGGTCTTCCGACACCCCGAAAATCACCACCTCTGGACTCAGCGTCATCCTTGTTTTTAAAACCTTGGACATGACATCTGCCAACCCCTGCCAAAATCCCCTAAGCTTCGGACATGTCCAGAACATGTGGACATGGTTCGCTGGTCCTCCCGCGCATTTTGCGCACCTGTCCTCCACCCCAAAGAATCTGCTCATCCGGGCCACTGTCATGTGAGCCCGGTGAACAACCTTAAATTGTATCAGGCTGAGCCTGGCACAAGTTGCGGACGCGTTGACTCGACTCAAAGCGTCTGCCCATAATCCATCCTCTATCTCTCCTCCCAGCTCTTCCTCCCACTTGCGCTTCGGCTCCTCGGTCTGCATCTCCTCTGACCCCATAAGTTCTTTGTAAATGTCCGAGATGCTTCCTTCCCCTACCCACCCTCTGGAAACTACCCTGTCCTGAATCCCCCTTAGCGGTAGGAGCGGGAAGATTGACACCTGTTTACGTAGGAAGTCCCGCACCTGCAGATACCTGAATTTATTCCCCCTCGCCTCCCAAACTTTTCCTCCAGCGCCCTCATACTCGGAAAGCTCCCCTCTATAAACATATCCCCCGTCCTCTCAATCCCTGCTCTCCGCCATATCCAGAACCCCCCGGGGCAAACCGGTGGTTATCACAGATTGGGGCCCAGATCAATGCTCCCACATGCCGCCTCCACTGGCCCCAAACTCTCAGGACCGCCACCACCACGGGGCCGGTGGAGTACCGCGCCGGCGGGAGCGGCAGAGGCGCAGTTACCAACGCCCCCAGACTGGTGCCCTTGCATGAAGCCACCTCCATACGCACCCACGCAAACCCCTCCCCCACCACCCACTTCCTGATCGTGGCTATATTCGCCGCCCCGTAATAGTTACTAAAATGTGGCAGCGCCAGCCCGTCCTCTCCCCGACTCTGCTCAAGCATTACCTTCCTTACTCGCGGGGTCTTGCCCGCCCAGACAAAGCCCGTGATCACTTTGTTGACCCGCTTAAAAAAGGACCCCGGAATAAAGATGGGGGGGACACTGAAATACAAAAAGGAATCACGGGGGACCGTCATTTTCACCGTTTGCACCCTCCTGGCCAGAGACAACGGAAGCGCGTCCCATCTCCGAAAATCGTCCTTCATTTGGCCCACTAGTCGGGCCAGATTCAATTTATGCAGCCGGTCCCATTCCTGCGCCACTTGGATGCCCAGGTACCTAAAGCTTCCCTTTACTAACCTAAACGGCAGCCCCCCGCAATCGCCTCTCCTGTCCCCTCGCCTGGACCGCAAACACCTTACTCTTTTCCCATATTTAGCTTATACCCCAAAAACCGGCCCAATTCCCCCAGAATCTTTATGATTTTTTCCATCCCCTCTATTGGGTCCGATACATACAGAAGCAGGTCGTCTGCATAGAGCGAGACTCTGTGCTCCACCCCCCCCCCCCCCCCCCCCCCCCGGACCAGCCCCTTGAGGCTCTCAGAGCAATTGCCAACGGCTCTATAGCCAGCAAAAAAAATAGTGGGAAGAGGGGGCATCCCTGTCTTGTCCCCGGTGCAATCTAAAATTGGCCGAAGTTGTCCTATTCGTCCGTACACTTGCCACAGGGGCCTGGTACAGCAACGTGACCCAGTCAATAAAGCCCCACCCAAATCCAAACTGCCCCAGTACCTCCCACAGATAATCCCATTCTACCCGATCAGAAGCCTTTTCTACACCATTGCGATCACTAACTCCACCTCCCTACCATCCGGGGGCATCATGATCACATTTAACAGCCTTCTTACATTGGCCACCAACTTTCTAAGCTGAACAAACCCCGTCTGGTCCTCCCCAATAACATCCGGAACACAATCATCAATCCTGGAGGACAAGATTTTGGCCAGCAACTTGGCATCCACATTCAACAGGGAGATTGGCCTGTAGGACCCACACAGGGTTCTTGTCCCGCTTCAGAATCAACAAAATCATTGCCTGTGACACCCCTCTTCCCCTTGCATCATTGAACATCCTCATCAACACCGGCCCCAATATCCCAGACAACCTTTATAAAACTCCACTGGGTATCCGTCCGGCCCCGGGGCCTTACCCGCCTGCATGGCCTTCAAGCCCTCCACGATCTCTTCCAGCACAATTGGGGCCCCCAGCCCTTCTACCCGCTCCCCGTCCACCGTTGGGAAATTCAGCCCCTCCAAGAAGCGCCTCAT